>NW_026555337.1:11574976-12058651 GCF_029017545.1 Prosopis cineraria | reverse complement strand
ATAAAATTTTAACATAATGACACATGTATGGAGGAAATAATGATCAATTTGGACATTAGGAAATGATGGTTGAATAGTATTTGATAGAGAAAATTTTAAAAATGTTTCTCTCTCTCTCGCTCCATACATGCTTGATTTTATTGAGGAGGACTGAGTTCAAAACACTGGATGCTAATAGTAGTCCTGTTAGCCCTTGGCGCGATATGATATACTTAGCTAGCAAGGTGCTTATAGGAGATGCTAGCCCTGTGCGATGGCCAATGCAATAAAAATGGAGGGACGATTATTCGTGAAGATCGTACTCACGCTTGTTTTCGTGGGCTTCATATCTACGCTTGGTTTGTGGCTCCTGTTGTGCTTGTTTCGTGGCTTTTGGCTGCGCTTATTGGTTACTACTTACCCTCGTGGACTGTGTGTCAACGCTTGATTGGTTTTATTAACCTTATGGACTGTGTGTCCACGCTTGTTATTTGTTCTATTAATAAGCCCTCCTAAAATTTCGAATTAAAATTATTATTTTTCTAGTAATTTCTATGAAATACTTTATTAAACTGTCCTAATATTGGAAATCTTTATATTTTATGAGTAATAAAAATTTTAATACATATATGTGATTCTATTGGCATTGTTTAATTTTAACAATCATATTATGGAGAAAAAATCATTACTTATTTCTAACTTAAGGATATAATTTATTTTTTATTAAGTCATTTGAAGTTAAATTTATTATTTAATATCTTCATATTTTTTTTTTATATTTTTGATTGAACGCTACTCATCGGTAATTTTTTTAGTTTCAATATTATTATAACTGATTCTGTGCCTCTACAAATCATGAGGGCCCCTTTTGTTTTTGGAAAAGAGGAAGCATATTGTATAATATTTTTTGGTAAAACTATATATTGTATTTTGTAATCATAACTTAGTGCTACACATACACCATAATTAGGTCCTAGTCTTATTTTGTTATTATCTAAATTGCTGGAATGGAGTTAGTCTCCTTGCTGGTTTGGTTAGTAGGTTTTGTTGTTGTTGGTGAAAATTTTTGGGAGGTCCAAATTAAAAGGGAGATTCTGTCGAAATTTTAACAAAACCTTTAAAGCTTTACGATCTTTTCCTATTAATATATAACTTATATATATCAAATCTTAACTTAATTTTTGATTATTTAAGCTTATGGAATATGAGTTCTTCTCATATTTCATACCAATCATATCCTTAATATCAGGGTGTGACATATAAAGCCTCCTCCAAAACTCTCTTCTCGTATGCCTTCCTTGATTTCTTGCAAACTAGTTCAAGAAGTTCTTCCGCTTGTGCTGCAACAACTTGAGCTCTTGTATTTTCTAACTCCTCCTCCCAATGACACGTAACGCACATTCATCTTTTTTGTTATGAGAATTAAGAGTGCGCTTGAAAAAGTATCCAATTCGTTGAAGGGATGTCAAAGTGAGAATACGTACCCATAACATTATCAAAGTTAATGAAACTTTGTAGTAAACCATGCCCTGTTTGCAACATGCATGAGAAGTTTCAATTAAATATATCATAAGAAAATTAATGTCAAATCAAGATTTCATCATAAACTTACGTTTTTAAATTCAGTACTCATCCCCCTATGTTTCAGGTAGCATTGAAAATCTTATAAAAAAATCCTGATTTCATTCATATTAATCTTATTAGGAGCAGTCCTTAGTTGTCATTATTTCAAGTTTCTTAATTAAAACCAAATCTTGTGTATTTTTTCCTCTGAACAAATTTCAAATAGAAGTATTCTTTTGAAGAGCTTTTTTTTTGTCAACCTATTGAAGAGCTAACAAAGTTGTTTTGAATTAATCTGTTAAAATATTAACCTTAGGGTTGCACAGGGATTGGGTGAAACCATTAAGTTATTTATATTAAAAAACAATTATATATATATATATATATATATATATGTAATGATCCTAAAATTTAACTTAAATTAAAATTTATAATTATATGATTTATTTCCATTTTATTAGTTTTTGGAGTAGACATAACAATGGATTGGTAGCTTAGTGGTAATGTAACACAACACTCCAGAAATTGAGTAAAATTGAAATAAATGATAGTGTTTTGTGATGACCAGAAAATTCAAGAATTTCAAATAATGCAATAAATTTTATTTAAACATCAAAGAGGAGTTGGTGTAAATTCAAAAAATTTAAGATAAAATAATAACTAATTAATTAATTTTGCTCTTGGTATTTTGACTTAAATTTTAATAACTCTAGAATTTTAGTAGAATTAAATTTATGATAAGAAATTTTGATTGTATTTTATTTAAAGTTTTTAGAGTAAATTGTAATAACTTATGAATTTAAGTAAGATTAAAATTGATGATAAATTATTTGATTGTATTTTATTAATTTTTGAAACAAGTAAGACAAGAGAGGCTGTTGGGTGAGTGAAATTCTGCAATCATTCATCTATTGGGTCATTGATCTGAATTTTTGCAGATGTTAGAGAGGTGTTTTATATTTGTTTCAGCCTCTAGTGGAGATTACTATATTGCCCCTTTGTGAAAAAAAAAAAAGAAGAAGCAGATTAACAGAGGCACCGCGATCGGAAACTTCTTTTCCCATTCTCATTCCAGTCATGACCGAGAGAGGTGGAGAGAGATGTGAGCGACAGATTTGATCCTCAGTTCGCCATTCTTCTTTTCCTATCTGTTCATCGCCGGCGACCGTGTGAGCACCGGTGTCTTCCTCCTCCTCCTCTGTGCGAGCAGCGGCTTGGATGGGGCAGAAATCTCCCTCCCCTGTTTCTGTCTGTTGCTAAGGTGTCCTTCAGCAATCTCTCCTTCAGCCACTCTTCCTCTTCTGTGCTTGTTTTTGTCCAAGTGTGCGATGGACCTTCTTCCTCTTCCATGGTTATACAACTAACTCTCTTCTTCTTGCTTGCTTCCGCCGTCGCTGGTTGCAGGTGAGGAGCTTCAAACTCCCTTCTTCTTGCTGGTCATGTTGCTGTGCGTGTGTGTGTAAATTTCAAAGATTTGGATTTTCCCCTTGCTTGCTGCTACGTATGTTCGAATAGAGGAAGAGGGGCAAGCTGGATTTCTTTTTTTCTTTTTTTTTTTTCCAGACTTTTGGAGTTAGGGTGTAGTGTGGATTTAAATTTATTTTGAATTCGGGTTGAAAGAACAAAATTTAGTAAAATTGGTTAAGCTAAATATTGATGTTGAGAAATTTTGGTAAAGGATCTAAAAAATGAAGGGACTTGATATTTGTTTGAATTTAGATGTACATGATATGTTTGATAAAATGTTTGAAAAAAATTGAAATTAGAAATAGAGTTTTGAAGAGAATATTTTTATTAATAATTTAAGTACTAAATTGTTATTTATGTATTGATTTTTGGATCCCTATCGAATTTTGTAGTAATGTGAGGAGGAAGTTTGTTGAATTTGTAGGAAGTCGAATAAAATTTTATTGTATATTATAAGGAGATTAGAAAAGGAATGAACTTGTTATTATGATTTAAGCAATGGTGCCTGCAAGATGATTGATAAATAGTATCTATTAGAATAAGTTTTGTTTGGCTGTGAACTTTTGTATATTTTATTAACTTTATAAGGACATATTTGGTTTAGGTGTTAATTATTTATGAATTTAACTTGAGTTTTGTGAAGATTTTTTTTATTATTGTAAAGCTATTGTGAGACGAATTAGCTTTTGGGAAATTGCATGGTTGATTATAAATGATAATGTTGTTTTAGGACTGATTTTGAGAATACACCTAAAGTGTTCGATAAAATGCATGATAGAAGAACTTTAAAATTTTAACGTAATTAAGGGTGGTGTATACACACAAGTTTAGTTTTCTCTCTCTCTCTCTCTCACACACCAAACCACAAATAGAGAGATTCATACATACATACATTAAGTTTAGTAGAGATTGGAGGATCAAGACATAACTTATATTTAGTAAAAACTTAAGTGATCATGGTAGTGTTGATATTGTAAAGAGTTTTATTAAACTTAAGTAAAAGATGATTGAATTATCTTTTATGTTGAACAGGGTGCTTAGAAGAAGAAAGATTTGACTCTAAAGAATGAATTTGCACTTGGTAACATTACAAGTAAATGAATAGCATCTCAAATGACTTATTAGTAAATTTATTTTCTTCATAATAATGTTTAAGTACATTCATGACTATTTATATCAATATATTTTAATTTTGTTATCAACTATCACAAGTAAAAATATTTTTATCGTACACTGTTTTATGAGAAAAGTTAAAATTATTTTACAATTGAGTATCTACCATTATTTAATATATTGGCAATGTTTGAGTTTATGGATTAAGGAATGATTTATTGTTATGACTCATGCATGCTTGATTTAAAGTGTGAGACTGAATCAGAATGTTAGTTGCTAATGACGGTTCCATTAACTCTTGGAGCGCCATGACATACCTAGCTAGCAGAGTGTGTGTAGGAGGTACTAGCGTCGTGTGCAGGCCAACGCATGTGGAACGGAGGGATGAATATTCGTAAGCATTGTGCTCACGTTTGTTTCGTGACTTCTAGCCACACTTGACTGTTTACCTACCTTCGTGGACTATGTATCCATGTTTATTTATTATTTATCTTTGTAAATTGTGTGTTCACGCTTGTTATCCTCCGTTCTGAAAAGTCCTCTTAAAGATAATTTAAAATTTTTTATTTTAAATGAATTTTATTAAACAAGTTGATTTTCATGAATTGATTTCTTTTTATAAGATGTGCATTTTTCCTAACTGTTTGATACAAGCTTGAGAGTTATAAAGTGGAATTTGATTATTGTGTTATCATCATATGAGGATATTTTTTAGATTAAATGCTTAAATAAAATTATTTGATTTGAGTTATGTACTCCTACTATTCTAAATAACTATTTTAATTAAATTCATATTTTTTCATTTATAATTCTTTCTTTTAATTTCCTTTAATGTTAATTTGGGACGTTGTTCATTGAAAAAAACATTTTTTATTTCAGATGGTATAGTTGAATTTGTGTCTCGAGGTATCTATTGAAGAGTTTTATTGTTGAACTGAAGTAGAAGAATTATTTTAGATAAATTTCTAAATTGATGAAAAGTTGAACTTTGTACTTATGTTAGAGTTTGGCCTTAAGCTCTTCATGTAAATTACAAGTAGGATCCCTACATTTCTTTTAAGATTGAATATTTGATTTAATATTAAAAAATTTTAATCATTCTATTAATGTGTTTAAAGTATTAATTTAAAATTTTTTTCAATTAAAATTTAAAAATATGAGTTTTGTGTTCATATCTCGATCGCATTTGATTTTTGGGGTGTGAGATATATTCTGTATACCCCGGGCCAAAAGGCTTTGACCTCTATTTCTGTCTGTAACATATATACATACCTGGCTCATTAAATTTTGCTTTTGCTCTCTGACTTCTGTCTTCTTGCTGGATGTCCGCGCAGACAATAGCTGGGGTTGGAAGTACACTGATATCTTAAATGGATGAAAGTAAATTAATTTCCCCAGGTAAAAATAATACATAAATAATAAATGAGATAAAAGAAGGATGTAACAATTTATATAATTTAATATTATAAGTTCTATTGATAATTATATTGCAAATAGCAAAACGACTTACCATTATTTTTAGTCGTCACCTTTACTATATTCAGTTGTTAACAGATCTAATAATATTTAATTATATTATGAGAAATTTTAATGTAATTCTTCCTTTAATTTATTTCTTTTTTATAAGAACCTAATCTTTATTATCTACTGCATGTATTGTTTTTTTTTAAATAAAAATAACCCCTATTACTTGCCCCCGCTTTGGTTAATGGAGATGCTCCCACGTTGATTACAAGATAGAAAAGAAGAGAGAATGCATCAAAGGTATTTTTAGCAAGAAACGTAAATTGTTCACAATTTTATCACTTTTTAAGTTTTAACTAAAACAATCCTTCATAATAGGTATAAAATCAATGATCCTATCACTGTCCCAATATATGTTGCAGCATACTAGAACCTGAAAAATGGAGAGAAAATAAACAAAATCTACAAACGATAATGAAAAAGAAAGATAACATTTGAAATACTCCAAAGTTGTATATAGTTAAGTACAAGTGATACTGACAGTTATAGATCCATGGTTTCCAAGAACACAAGTTCACTCGGGCTGAGAATAGCAGTGTCCAAAGTTGCGATCCCATGAATTCGCATCCACTCCTTACCCGAAAGTTCATCATCGGTAGGCACAGAAAGTGTAATAACCCTGAAAAATATATATATATATATATATATATATAAATTAATTAAAAAATTAATTAATAAATTAACTAATAATATTAAAAATTAATAAAAATATATTTTGATTGTATTTTATAAATTTTGGGTAGTTATAATTTATAAATTGAAATAGTAGCTCAATTGAGAATTTTTCAAGTCTTTATTTGTTGGTTTATACAGTAGATATTTTATTTTGTTTTAGCATTTCAAATTACTGAAAAGCCCTTAAAACGGAGAGAGAGAACAATCTGGAATTAAAAACGCACGCACACTTTCATTCTCTTCTCCATCTCCTTTACCGACTTCTCTAGAACCAGTGGCACACACAGAGAGAGAGAGCGCTCCGATCACACCTCTGTTCTCCTGCCTCCCTTCTCTATCTTCAGCCGTCGCCGGTGTGCTTGCAAATGGCCGTTCGTCTGCAGCAGGGAGTTCTGTCACGGTCCCGATTCTTCTCCTCCCCTGCGTTGCCGTCGGGTCTTCTTCTTCTTCCTCCTCCTTCTGCATGTCAGACCTCTTCCTTCTTCCTTAGATGCTGCGTTGTGCTGTGCTGGTGTTGTGGAGGGACCTTCAACTTCTTGCCTTTGTTTCTCCTCTTCGTGCAGCTCGCCAAAGTCTCTCCCTGTTCTGCGCCGTCACTGTTCTGGAGATTAAAGGTCGGGTATCGTCGCAAGAAGATTATATTGGAAGCGAAATGTATTTTGAAATCCTTGAGATAAGTGAATAAGACCCCATTAGTTTAACCATAAAAGTAGTTTGTTATTAAAAATATTATATTTTTATATAAATTATTTTTTATCAACTGTTATGAATATTGAATACTTTATTGATTAAATTATTTTAATTTTAAAAATTATATAATAATGATAAAGATAATTAAATTATGATATGTGTATGTATATGTAATGAAATATATTTTTAAGATTGATGAAGAAATTTTTGTTTATTGAACTCTGAAATTTCTTGACTATTCAATTGATGCAAATTTATACATTAACTATGAAGTATTATTTTGATAAGTTTTAAGATTTGAAACAATTCCTGCGAGTTTATTATTAAAAATGAAATTTTTTTTAGAAATGATTATTTATTTCTCGCATATTTGAAATGTGTTTTTTAAGAGGATTTTAAATAGAACACTGCTGCTAATGGCAGTTCTGTTAGCCTGTAGCGCGCTGTAATTAATAACTAGTTAGTTTGTTCCGTAAGTTTTGTTCTCACGTTTGTTATTCGTGAGTTTCATACCGGCATTTGATTTTTGTGGCTTTGGGCTGCGTTTGGTTAGTATTACCCTTGTTAACTATGTGTTCACGTTTGTTTCGTAGCTTTGACTACGTTTGGTTACTTATCCTTGTGAACTGTGTATTTATATTTGTCTTCGTAGCATCAACCGTGTTTAGTTATTTTATCCTCGTGAACTGTGTGTCCACGTTTGTTACCTATTCTGTTAAGTCTTCAAAATTCTAAATTTTTATTAACTTGGGTATTTAAAATTTCATTGCTTTCAATTGGTAAGTGCACTACTTCGATTTACATATGAGTAATTTGTTTTCTTCAAGCTTGATAAAACAATTTCAGTCCACTCTCAATTTATAATTATGATTATGATTTACAGATTTATTAAGTTTGTTATATTGAATTATTATCTTTTCAATTATTTTACATAATTGTTTGAGTATATTATTTTTACTCTAAATTTTATTTTTGGGGATGTTATTCACTAGATAATATTTTTGTCTTAGATTCATTAGCTAATGTTAAATCTCCTACGAATCATTGAAGAGTTTATCACCAACGAGGAAGTAGAGAAACTGTAGATTAAACTACCTTTTTATGTAAAATTTGAATTGTAAAATTGTATTCTATAAATTAAATTCTAGGAGCTCTACATAGGCTATAGTTAGGATCTTTATTTGGATGTAGAATCTGTCTACTGGTTGGGAGGAGCTAAGCTCCTGATTACTATGATATTTGTTTGAGAATTTATGTTGTAGAAATTCAGGAGATCTTATGTACATAGGAGATTTTGCTAGAATTTTCATAAAAATATTAAGGTTTTATTTTAAATGAAAAAGTGTTTGAAAAAAAAAAGAGAAAAGAAAAATTTCTTGAATCAAGCTTAAGGGATGTGTGTTTAGGTACATATCCTTTGCCGGTCATTCTCATATTTTGGAACATGACAAAAGCAATTATGGGCATTGTTTAAGCAAATCCAGAGCAATATTTACACAATATAAAATCGTCACACCATGCATGCATTGACAAAAAGGGTACAAAAATGGAGAGAAAGGTGAAAAAAGGTACCAAAACATCGTGCACGTAAACAAGAAAACAGAAACCTCAAACCCTGACGGCTTGTGAGGTATTACGGTGGAGTTTTAGAATAAAGATAACGTCCCATTTCTTGGTAAGAAAAATGAAAGGCCCTTATAAGAGGAAGATTATCACATGCGTTTGGAAAGACAACAATGTCTCTGTTCTTTTCTATGAGGCATTTTGCAACTTGAATGCTTCCAGTGTTTGTAGCCAATGCAAGTGCCGTATTGCCATAAGAATCATCAGTTCCAAGGAATTCTGGAGGCACCAATTTTAACAACTCCTCAACTATGTTGATATGCCCAAACATTGCAGATTTGCAGCCATATGAAGTGTTGTTCTGCCTGAAGCTGTTATTTTTGCAGTTAAAGCATTAGGGTTTTGATCTATGATTGCTTTCGCACCTCTCTAATTGTTACAACATAAAGCATCATTCAAATCTCCTTCCATCCACTTTCGTCGCCTGTAATTTGCACCATTTATGCAAGCATCAATGCGTATTGCTAAATAAAGTTATTAAAGCAAGTCTGGGCCATATTTTTCAAGCTTCGTATAATGCAAAAGACAAACATTATTACAAGCATAAATTTAAAAAAAGAACTCATCATAAAAAGCTAGTCTACTTGGTGGGATGGTATTAAGAATGGGGAACACCCAATAAGAAATATGGAACTCAAGTTTATGGGTTATTCAATTCTGTCACAACACTTCACTTAACCTTTTGCTAGTCAAAACTAGCTGTGGCTAACCCCCCATGAACATCGGCCTCTCAGTGAAAGTACTAATACAATGTTATGAGTATAAGTTCAAAGAAAAAACCTATTTTAAAATACTAACATGTTGGGTATGAGAATCTTGAACTTGTAAACTTCTTTTTTTTTTAAGGTTTCTCGATATAAGACTTATAAAAAAACACACATGGTATATATAATAGCATGTCACAGAATGTGCATATGTATTTTTAATGAGTCATTATTAATTTAATGAGGACTAATGTATAAACTTTATTTGTTAATGGACCATCTTTAGATTTTGCCTTTGAAAATAAATGTAGCTAATATTTAATAAAATGGCATGGCCCAAGTTTCTACCTGTCTTCTGTTTTGCAAGATCTATTGCGTTATAATTTCTCACATCATTAGGGGGTGTTCGTATATAAACAGACACTTGTAGGCATATAAATGCATGCACTTCATATCCATACATATACATACATCTGTGTGTATAATGATTTTTCATTTGAAAGATAGGCATAGGGTAATTAATACGTTATTGTCCATACATATACACATATAAGATAGGAATTAATTTAAGAATTAAATAGTAATTTAGATCTTAAATTATAGATTTAGGAGTGATTTAAATTCTAAATTTATTTTTATACATTTTAACCTCGGACAATTACACTTGGCCTTGGGGCAAGCTTCCTTTTGTTACCTTAAAGTAAATGTCCATTAGGTAGGGCCTAGAATTCTCTCTCTGCATCTCTACCCTCTTCTCTCGTTGCATACTCCCCTTCCCCCCCTAACTGAAGCTTTTTTTTTATGGATCCCCTTTCTTCACACACCAAATAAGAACAATAATTTCAATCTCTCTATCAGCACGCACTAACAACAGCAATTCAATTTACCATTTTCTTCATGTCACCAATATCTTTCTCGCTCTCATTTCATTTCTCTCTCCAGAAAAACATTTCTATCTTCTTGCTCAAAATGACCCTCTTCTTCTCTCTCTTCCTTTATTGTCATTGCCGTCGAAGTTGTCGATGCGAGAAACTTGATGCCTAAAGATGGAGAAGGCTCGACTAGCTCCTTTTTGCAAGTAGAATTTGACAATCAAAAGCAATATACATGGACGTACTTAGATAAGTTTTCAGGATTAAAATGATTAAATTCATGTATCAACTTGTTGGTTTTCAGGCAACGTAGTATGGACTTGAACATGCATGTCTCCTCCGACATGGGTCCCTCCAGTGCCACCTCCCACTGCTCTTGAGCCCGTCCTTGTATGTCTATATGATCACCTTCATCACGATCCTCATTGTACATGCCATTCCTTCATTAAACAGCTTGTTGAATTATAGGCCTTCCAATGCTAAATCTAAAACTCTCGATCGTGAGGAACACGTAACCTAGGAGAGGTGGCATCAACTAGACGAGTGGGAAGAAGAAGATGATGATGTGGTATCAAATAAGAGGCCATAATTGGTGGGACCTGGGCTTTGCTCAAACTTTGAAGATGTCGCCATTAGTGTCTGACGAGAACTTGAAAGAGCTTGTTGCAAGCTCAGATTTACAAGGAGAATGAACGTGATGTGAATGGTGAAGAAAAATAAGGTGTTGTCTTAATGCTTGGTAAGGACATAGTGTAAGAGGGATTCCTATGAATCGGACCAATACTCTATTGATCCAGTCTAATATATTTGGCCCAATTACATTATCACAACCTTATCATTCAGAAGATATTTATTTTGTATATTATGTATTTATTTAACACGTGTACTGTACCATTCTATTTTTCTTGCTTTTTGTACCAAGCACTATCATGTTGTATTGCCTTATATATGTATATGTCCAGCACAGAGCAATAATAGCTGATTTTATCATTATTATAACTTTCATATTTCACTATTCTGCTAACTTGGTATCAGAGCTATGGCTCAATCTTTCGGTGCCGGCTCTAGCTCTACTTTTGGCATTCTTGTCGCTGGAACAAATCAACCTTCAGCTTTAAATAATATTATTACTGCCTTGCCAAAAATTTTGTTGTTAAGTTCAACTATTGTTTTTGTCAAGTTGGACCGAGACAACTATATGCTGTGGCAAACTACTGTTCTTCCCATTGTTCGTGGCTATCGTCTAGAAGGACATATTGTTAGTATAAGATCAATTCCCTCTAAATACATCTTTGATAATGATGAACTGAAGATCAACCCTAAGTGGCAAGACTGGTAGGCTAATGATCAGCTACTTGTTGGATGGTTGTATAACTCCATGACCCTTGAGGTTACTGCTTAATTCACCAACTATCCTACTGCTTATGATCTTTGGGTAGCAACCAAGGATCTTTCTGCTGCAACACTTAAAGCTCATGTTATGATGCTCAAGACGGAGCTTTAACAAACCTGTAAAGGGACAATGAAGATGCCTGAATACCTTGTAAAAATGAAAAACGTATCCGATATGCTTTTGATGGTTGGAAGTCCTGTTGCTATTTCTGACCTTGTGTCTCAAGTGCTTGCAAGTCTTGATTTTGACTATAATCCTGTTGTATGCTAGATTGCTGAAAAGGAGAATATTAGCTGGGTTGATTTTCAAGCTACTTTACTCACTTATGAGAATCGCCTTAAGCAACTGAACCAGTTGAATGGTCAATTGTCCAATCTTCACTTTGGAACTCCAACAGCTCATTTTGCTGCCCCTAGACGTGGTGCTCCTCAAGTTCATACTCGTGGGAGACGAGGAGGTTATATTAGAGGAACTCGAGGTAGACATGGTCGTGGTTATTAATCTCGCTCCAATAGTTAAGTGATATGCCAGTATTGTCATCATGCTGGTCACTCTACTCGTGATTGTTATTCATTATTTGATAGCAATTTTGCCATTACTAATAACTCTGCTGTATGAAATGCTAACCATCCACTATACTACAGTGCTCTTTTTGCAACACCAGGAATTGTTAATGATGCTCACTAGTACATGGATAGTGGAGCCACACCATGTTACTAATAATCCTAATGTGATTGAGAATGTAGTGGGCAAGACAAGTAAAATAGCTTTATATGTTGGTGATGGTAAATCTATTCCAATTATTACTACTGGTAATAGTCATGTTGTTTGCAAAAATGGATAGAAACTTAAGCTAACTAACATCTTATATGCTTCTCAAGCTATTAAAAATCTATTGAGCGTTCACAAAACGTCTGATGATAATAATGTATTTGTGGTTTTTGACTCTAAAGTTTGTTCTGTGAAGGACAAGAGGAAAGAAACGTTATTGCTCCAAGGACCACTTGATAATGAGAATCTTTATCGAGTTGATGATGAGGATAGAGGAAGTATAGCACCTTCAGTTTATTCATCTTCAGTTTATTTAGTTTCAAGAAATAGCAAACAATCATGTAATGTGCTAATGGAATGGCATAATCATTTAAGCCATCCTTCATTTGCAATTTTATCACAAATATTACGTGATTGTAATCAATGTCGGCAATGATAAACCACTTTTTTTGTGAAGCTTGTCAGATTGGTAAGATGCATAATCTCCCTTTTTCTATCTCTGATTCTCGTGCCTCTTCTCCTCTTGAAATCATTCATTCAAACGTGTGGGGTCCAGCTCCACTCCAATCAGTAAATGGGTTTAAATATTATGTCCATTTCATCAATGATTATAGTCATTATACCTGGATCTATCCTCTAAGACATAAAGGTGAAGTTAAAGGAGCATTCATTTAGTTTAAAAATTTGGTTGAAAATATGTTCAACAGCAAAATTAAAATATTACAATGCGATGGAGGTGGTGAATACAGGTCTCTACAAGATATTTTTGTCTCCTCTGGTATTCAGTGTCGTATGTCTTGTCCTTATAATTCAGCTCAAAATGGTAGGGCTGAGATGAAACATAGACATATTATTGAAATTGGCCTTACCTTACTTGCTCAAGCACATATGCCCCTTCATTATTAATGGGAAGCCTTTCATACAACAGTGCATGTTATTAATCTTCTTCCTACTGCTATTCTTAAAGGTAAATCTACTTACACTGTTCTTTTTAAAAAAAGGCCAGATTACAAAAATCTAAAGGTATTTAGGTGTGCTTGTTATCCAAGTTTACAACCTTACAATCAACATAAGCTGTAATTCCATTCTACACGTTGTGTTTTTCTTGGCTATAGTGGTCAACATAAAGGTTTTAAGTGTCTTAATTCTTTTGGAAGAGTATTTAATTATATCAAGGCATGTTGTATTCAATGAGAGTGATTTTTCTTTTGCTAAAGTTTTCTTGTGCTCAACACAATCTGATGTTACTGTTGTGCAGCAACCAGTTCCCTTTCCTTTTTGTTTTGAATAGACCACTGTCGCATATAATCAAGCAAATCATTCACAGAAGGGTAATGAATCGCTTGTTCGGTCTTTAGATAATGATACAACATGCTCAACCTTTTCAATTAATATTGCTCTTGATACTAATATTGCTCTTATTGAATTGAGTTCTGACAAATCTAATGAACAAGAATCTATTAATGATTCCTCTATTGGTGATTCACCTCCCATTGCTCAAGAAGATACTATTGATCTACCAGACATCCTATGGTCACTAGATCCAAAAAAGGTATTTGCAAACCCAAGTATCCTTATATTGGTATTTCTATAATGCAATCTCCTGCTGATACAAAACCTGGAAGTGTTGTTGAAGCTCTATCCATTCCACATTGGAAAAAGGCTATGTAATATGAATTTGATGCCTTAACAAAAAAATCAGACTTGGGATCCAATACCCTATAAACATTAGAAGGTCATTGACTGTAGATGGGTGTTTAAAACCAAATATTGTGTTGATGGATCTGTTGACAAGCATAAAGCAAGACTTGTTGCTAAAGGGTTTCAACAAGATGTTGGTGGAACTTTAGAGCCACCTTCAGTCCAGTTGCCAAATTAACTACCATTAGAGTTGTTCTTTCTGTTGCTATCACCTTAAATTGGCCAATCAAGCAACTCCACATAAATAATGCCTTCTTGAATGGTTTCATTTTAGAATATGTGTTTATGTTACAGCTAGAAGGTTTTGTTGATCCTCAAAGGTCAAATCATGTGTGCAAACTCAAGAAAGCCTTATATGGCCTAAGGCAAGCACCTCGTGCTTGGTTTGATCGACTGAGAAATGTTCTTCACATGGGATTTTATAACACTAGAAGTGATAACTCCTTGTTTGTTCTCAACACAGATAAGTATATTGTCATCATGCTTATTTATGTTGATGATATTCTCATCATAGGGAGTGATATCTCTTAAATACAGCTAGTTACTAAGTATCTGAATAGTCTTTTTGCTCTAAAAAAATCTTGGAGACCTTCACTATTTTCTTGGATTTGAAGTGAAAAGAGATGCATCTGGATTGTTTCTTCACCAAAATAAGTACTTGGGTGATATTCTTAAAAAAAATACAATATGATATTTGCTGCACCTTATGCTACGCCAATGGCGCCTGGGAAACTTGCCAAGTCTGAAGATAATAAATTACTCGGTAGTATTACCAGTTACAAATTAATGGTTGGAGCTTTATAGTATTTAACAAATACCAGACATGATATTTCATTTGCTGTCAATTATCTTAGTCAGTTTCTTAACAAGCCTGGACCATCACACTAGCAAGCTGTGAAGAGGATTTTTTGATATCTTAAAGGGACTGCTAACCTTGGGTTATATATCAGACCTTCTATAAACTTAAATATTGTTGCCTTTGCTGATGCAAACTGGGCAGCCTGTCCAATTGATCGGAAATCAGTCTCTGGTTATTGTGTTTATCTTGGCAATTCTTTAAGTTCCTGGTGCTCTAAGAAACAAAATGTTATAGCTCGTTCAAGCACAAAATCCGAATACAGGGCTTTGGCTAATATTGCAGTTGAAATCGCATGGTTTCAATCATTGCTAAATGAACTTAAAATTCCTCGTACCAAAACTCCAATCATCTAGTGTGATAGCATAAGTGCTATTGCTCTTGCTCGAAATCCTGTTTATCATGCTTGAACAAAACACATTGAAATTGATATGCATTTTGTTTGTGACAAAGTATTAGCTAGGCAATTATCTATTAATTATGTTCCATCCTCTCAATAAATAGCAGACTTGATGACTAAACCTTTGTTTCCAACTCAGTTTGTTTACTTGAGGTCTAAACTCGAGGTTCAGCCCTTACCCTCTTGTTTGAGGGGGGTGTAAGAGGGATTCTTATGAATTGATCCAATACTTCATTGATCCAGTCTAACATATTTAGCCCAACTACATTATCACAGCCTTGTCATTCAGAAGATACTAGAAGATAGATATTAGAAGATATTTATTTTGTATAGTATGTATTTATTTGACACGTGTATTGTACCATTCTGTTTCTGTTGCTTTTTGCACCAAGCACTATCGTGCTGTATTGCCTTATATATGTGTACGTCTAGCACAGAGCAATAACAGCTAATTTTCTCATTATTACAACCTTCACATTTCACTATTCTGCTAACTCATGGTGAGGAAGGAAGGAAGAGGAAGATGACCTTCTAACGGACAATGTGTAGAGAAAGAGGAGGGAGAGTGGAACATGCAACGACAGAAGAAAGCAGAGATGCAGGGAGAGAGAGAGATGGAGAATTTGGACCCCACCCAACAGACGTTTACTCTAAAGTAATGATAGGGGAAGTTTAGGTGTCAAAATACACTCATCAAAATAAATTTAGGATTCAAATTACTCTTGGCTGCTGTTTAGAATTCAAATTGTCATTTAACTTTTAATTTATGATTAATCATTTGGTTCTTGTAATTTTGATCCATTTATAACTCAATCCCTCAACTTTGACTTATTATAACTCAGTCCTTAAAGTTTTGACTCGAATTTAAATCAATTTATGAACTTTACCTCTTACAATTTAGTCCCTAAAATTTCAACATCTTAAATATTGATTCCTATATTTTAAATAATAAAACTATAAATATTATTTTTTTTTAAATTTTAATATTTATAATATTTATAAAGATTAAAAGGATTTGATAATTTAAAATATTAGTAATAAATTTTAAAATATTTTTAATCTTTAAAATTTTATTTTTTAAAATATAGAGACCAATATTTAAGAGGTTAAAACTTCAAGGACTAAATTGCAAGAGGCAAAGTTCAGGAATTGATTTAAAATCAAGTCAAAACTTCAAAGATTGAGTTATAATGAGTCAAAGTTTAAAGACTGAGTTATAATTAAGTTAAAACTACAAGAACCAAATAATTAATTTTTTTTAATCTAACTTGAAAAGTTATCAACTTTTTAAAAAGGTGATGTTATATTATTGTTATATGAATGATGAGGTTGGAAATATTTATACATGGTTATAATTGATTGGTTATTTATACATGGTTATAATTGATTGGTTAAAATAGTCAAAAGCAATTAACCAAAGTGAAAACTTTAATTATGATGGACTACTAGTAGGAGGGGGAAAAAACTTAATGAAATAAATTACTTAAATTTTAAAAAATATGCCTATTAATTATTGCATCTATATAACAAATTGGGGGGGGGTTTCCTGACTCGTTATTATAAGATTTCTACATAAGATTGAACATTTTTCTTTTCCCTTTTTTAAAAAGCAATAGTATGATTTTTTTTAAATCTATCTAGTATTTTAATATCAACTAATTTATATATTCAAGCCACATCAACCATCAAAATAGGAACTTTCCCTGTCCTCAAAAGAGAAAAGAAAAGAAACAGAAAAGGGGGGTGTGGAATGAAAGATGAAGGAAAAAGAAAGCAAGATATTTAAACAAGAAAAAATTAAATTTAGAGCAAAAATGTAAAGACTATGAATCTGAGGCATCTGAAACTGAAAAAGTAATCACAAGCAAAAAGAAGAGCAACTGTGTACCGAGTGACCTGATCTTGCAGGGTCTTGGGAATGAGAAGAGCCACCAGATAAGCTTGGCTGTTGACGGTGTAGTCCCACCAAAGGATCGAAGTCTATCGATGAGTTTTGTTCCAACTCAGCTGACTGTTTTTTCTCTTCCAATGTCGACATTTTGGGGATTTATAATATAATGCGTACGTGGACAAATCTGCACCATGTGTAATTTTGCAATGCATCACGCATATGGGTCTATTTATAAATAATTTTTAACATATACTATAAGATTAAGAAAAATATTAAAACTTATTAATTTGGTTTTAAAATATAATAAGGTTTAGCACTCTCTGTCTCTATTAAATATAAGGGTTTTAGTAACATATTTTCTGCCACTAGCATTTAATAACATATTTTGTGATTAATAAAATTGACTCTTTCTCTGGCCAAAAAAAAAAAATTAATAACTAGAGGCAGTATATCATATGCTTACTAATATTAGGAAATTCAGTGTGTACTATATATATAGGTGCTTACAATTTCAGAATACAAGATTTCATAGATGACTAAGGCTTTGATTTTGTTCCTATTTTTTATTTTTAAAACCTATTTTGCAATACAATTTTAAAATCATTTTTCAAAACAAAGCAAAAAGAAAATATGTATGAAAAACAGTTTTACAATTAAAAAAATGACCAATAATGATAGGGGCACCGATGGTTAATGGTAATAGTTATGATAGTGATTGATCAAGGTAAATATGATTTTTAATAATCAAGTATAATATCTTTTAAAAATAAGAAAAATAAAACCAAAATAGCTTTAATAAATTTCTATTTTCTTGTTTTTAAATACAAAAAATAGAATAATATTATAAACAACTAAATTCAAAATACTTATTCAAATAATTTTTTTAACATTTTTTTATTTGTAAAAACAGAAACCAAACATGCCTAATACTCTCTCTCTCTCTTAAAAATATAAAGTATTTTGAACTAACTTTTACTTTTGAAAAAATAGTCTAACATCATTAAAATTTACACACTTTATATATGTCTATAATTTAATCACTAATGAATATGAAAATCACATTAACTTCAACTATTCATTAAGATAGCGTCTTGATTAGTGAATATGAATTTAGATTTTAGATTTAAAATTTACAAATAATGAAAAAGAATGTCAAATTTAAAGACAGTGAACAAGGAAGATGAGAAATGAAAGAGATGAGATCTAATGTTAGAATGGCTGACATTTGAAATGACCAAGATGTATGATGGATTTAAAATTATAAAAAATTTATAATAAAATAGTATAAATTATATTTGGATTGGATGGAATTTAAATTCAAAAATTTTTATGAATTCAGATAATAAATTTAACTCAAATTCAAATTCAACTCTAAATCTCCCTACATCTAAACACAACGTGTATTTTTAGAAAAAACTCATTAATTAATATTCCTAGAAAACAACAAAATTTCTAATACCTTTAAGGGTTAAAATATAAAAATATTCTAAAATTTTTTCTGTGAAAAACACTTAATATCCTAAAATGTTTTCCCGAACACTATTACCTTAGAACTTAAAAAAAGGTGTAATATTGCCCACAGTTAACTCAATCATTCATTGATCTTTGCTCTACATATAACCCAGACACTTGTCGCTCTCTGAGTGGTTCTTCTTCCCCAGTCAAATTATTCCTCTCTCTCGCGTCTCTCCCCACTTTTTCTCAGCTCGACGGCACTTGTATCAAGCCTGGACTCTAGCTAGGGTCTGTCAAAGGCATGGTTTGCTATTGGGAGCAGGGGAAACCGGAAGTCGCACGGCGGCAATTTGAGAGGGCATAAGCTGGCGGTGCTATGCCTGGCAACGGTGGAGAAGTTGTTGATTAGCGGATCGGCAGATATGACGATGTGTCGTGTGTGTAGAAAAGACTAGAGAACGGGGAACACACAATGGTGTCAACAGTCAGAAGCCATACGGGACCTACGAAGTGCCTATCGGCGGAGGAAGATCCGAAATCAGCTTAACAAAAAAGGAGAATTACATTAGAATCTCACATGATAAAATTAATTATTACAAAATTTATTAATAATTAAATTAAATTATATAAATAATTGATTGTGTTGCAAATGTAATTTAATTTAATTATAAACAAATTTTATAATAATTAATTTTTTTATGCAGACCTGACTGTAATTCTCTCTAACAAAAATGGATATTGCATAGTGGGATCTAGACGAGTCAGTGAGAAACAGCGGGGGCAGAGGAGAGGGTGGGGAAGAAGAGAGAGAAGAATAATTTGACTGTGGAAGAAGAACCACTTAGAAAGCGATACATGTCTGGGTAATTGGTCAAAGCAAAGACCCACCAGTCAACCGATTAACGATGAGGCAATATTATATCCATTTTAAAAGTTCTGACCTGATATTACTCTAAAAAAAAAAAATTAAGATACGACACATCTCTCATGAAAAAGTTCTAAGCATTTTTTTCTCCTTTAACCCTATTTTTAAACATGATAGAATATCTTTCAAAAATAGTTTATAATTTTGAACCAAAGGAATGGTATATAATTAGGAAGAAAGATATTTAAAATCCCTTCAAAAGAATTTATTACAATAAAAGCTTAACAATTTTGAATTAAAAAATACTTTAGGATATAGGTTGTGAGTGGCTAAAAACATTGAGGGCAAATTTGTACCTTAACCTAAAAAGAAAACATTAAAGAACTCTTGTTAACTGATCGATCGAATGATACTTACTCACAACATCTATCAAAGTGACTAGAATACAATAACATGGTAAAAGTAGGTATAAACTATGAAACAAAAAGGACATAATACAACATCTATGAATACCAAATGGTATATCATCGTCCATTTGCAATCTCGGATGCAATCTGCTTTTGTATGCTATCATTGGCAACTGAATTACTTGTACTAGCTACCTCATAACCATCAGGTATATGACCCAGCAAGTATTCACTTTCTTCCGACATTGGATCCTCACCCTTTACCCAAGGATGCTTTTCCATTGCCCTCATGCCCTGTAGTTCCATTGCTACTTCTTTCATAGTGGGCCTTTCCTTTCCTTTCACTCTAACACATCTCCTTGCCAAGAAAGCAACTTCTTTCAATTGCTCTGCGTTCTTTTGATCCAATACTCTTTTATCAAGAATTTCCCACAAACGATCTTCTTTCATCAAAGACACAAAGTACATGGCCAAGTTTCTTTGTTCCGGTCTATTGAATTCAACTACTTTATTTCCTGTCAATAACTCCACAAGTACAACTCCAAAGCTATAAACATCACTCTTTTCATTCAACTGGCTTGTGTGAAGATACTCTGGATCCAAGTATCCAAGTGTCCCTTGCACCACTGTGGTAACTTGAGTTTCATCAAGAGGAACAAGTCTTGAAGCTCCAAAATCAGATACCTTTGCCTTGAGGTTATGGTCTAAAAGTATGTTAGCAGATTTGATATCCCGATGAATAATTGGAATTGAAGCATAAGAGTGTAAATATGAAATAGCTTCAGCAGTTTCTGCAGCTATCCTCAATCGAGTCTCCCATGAAAAAGAGAACTCATTCTTTAAAGGATCTATGTGATCAAGAAGTGTGCCATTGTCCACAAACTCATAAACCAACAAAGGAGCTTCAGTTTCAAGACAACACCCCAAAATTTTGACTACGTTTGTATGGTTGATTTGAGAAAGAACGGCCATTTCATTAATAAAATCTTTAATTTGTCTAGGATCTCCTCCTACTCGAGACTTCTTAATGGCAATGAGTGTTTTGTCTGGTAATATACCCATGTACACTGTCCCTTGTCCTCCTCGACCAAGAATTCTACTTTCATCAAAGTTGTTTGTGGCACTCTTAAGCTCATTTTCAGTAAATATCCTAGTTCTCTCAGAGTATCCTTGTCCTTGCGAAAATTGTTGCAGCATAGTTCCTCCATTTTGTTCAAAATATCTCCTTCGCAATTTTTTCATTGTTCTTTGCCTGTGCACCCAATATAACGTGGAGAGTAGCATGAAAAAAACCAGCAAGGCTACACTAATTCCTGCATGCATTGTTGTTCAAGATATTATTATGAGCAGTGAATGGTCTTAACAGTAACACATGAATCTAGATCTAGATGCCAATGCTCTGTCTATTTCCCATCGTTCCCTTCCAACTCAACGCTCTCACTGGTCCAATTACCTATTGGTGTAGTTCAAATTAACCAATGTGACCCTGCCGAAACTAACTGTGGTTAAATATTTCTGGGTTGAAACATGCGTTTAAATTTGTGGGACGGATTTATATGCTCAGTCATCAACCTTAGGACAAGGCATTGAGAATCCTTCTTTAAAGTGCCAAATATAAAGGCAATACAAACATCTGGCTCATAATTGTATATTTATGGAAAGTATAGATTCTGAGGATTAGTTTTTTTTTTAGGGGGGGAATATATAGAAATAAACTATTATGCTTGTAAAATAACTCATTCTGTAAAATTATAGCGTATGTCAACCTTTCATGGTAACTACAAAAGCAAGATTTTACTCGTGCTCTTTTAAATCAGTCACACTTTTTTAAATTAGAAATTGATTTTTTAAATTAGAAATTGATCTTTTCAGTATTGGAAGAATGTTTGGAATTTGTTAGTAACTTAATTTGTAAGATCAAAAAGACGATGTTGTGATGTAATTTAAAGGATAAACCTACAAATCACCGACGGACAACCGTATTTAATTTATATTTGTAGTCCTTGAGAAGAATTTTGATTAAAACTATTCATTGTCACGAATGTAAAATTAAGTGCTTTTAGTGGTGAAGCTGTCGAATTGAAATTAAATAAGTAGCTGGAACGTTAATTAAGGGGGTTGCGGTATACATTGGCACGTACCTAATGATATTTCAAGGAAAGGGAATTTGCAGCCGGATCCATGAATGTAACCGTCGCCTTTATATCCCGGGGGACAAGAACAAGTATAGTTGCCGTCCAAGTTGTGGCATCTCATACTGCAAAGTTTTTGAGTGGCGCACTCATTGGTATCTGCAGAAATTACACGGCACAATCAATGTTAAAACCAATCTGGTATGAGGCATCTCAAACAAACGTGTAACGAGGTTGTAACTTGCTACCTCGGCAGCCTGAATCCGGGTGAGAGAGGTAAGGGTTGCCTTTGAACCCCTCCTTACATCTGCAGAGGTACCCAATACCAGCTTCTGATTCATAGCATTCACTGTTGGCTTTGCAAGCGTAGCTGCTCGAATTCTGTCGGGCATGGGCGCATGTCTGGTTGTCAACAGCCCAGTTGAGAAGCACAGGAGACGTTGGTCTCTTGTGCAGATTGAGCAGGTCTTGGGTGGTAAAGTTGAAGGATCCATCCTCCGCCACAAACGCGTAGCTGCAAGGATTGAAGGCCAGCACGTGTGTGTGGTTTTCATAGCTACCAATACTGAGATTGAAATTCCGAATGGCTTGGGGGAAAGTGGTCGTGCAGCAGCCAACGCCAGAACAGGATCCGTTCGTCATGTGCGTCAAGTTACTGCAAACGGAGACGCAGCCAGTTGCAAAGTCGTTTCCAATTAGGCACGCGTAGGTGTCACAGCCGACCACGTAGAATTTGTTCTTGGTATTGGATATGGCAAACTTCTTAAGGGTCAGAGTACTCTTTCGCCGATGATTGGTTCCGTTGGGATAATAGCAGTCATAAGGGACGAGAGTAGAGACGCGCATCTCTGCAGGGTGCAGGGAGATGTTGAGAACTCGGATGTTGCCTTTTCTCAGATAGGGAATGGGGAATCCGGAGGAAGAGTTGCAGGTTATGAGGAAAGAAGGATCTCTGAAGCAGCCTTCTCTTGTGCCGAAGGGATACGGGATGCTCACGTTCCCGCACTTGCTGTCGCAACGCGCTTTCAATTGGGCGGCTGCTGCGCCCAGTGTGCACGCCACTAAAGCCACTCTCAAAACCAGCGTTCTCAACCCCATCACTCTATCCTTTCTGATTCACCAAAACCTGACTCGTTGTGCCATTTTATACATGCCATGCACACTAGCTCCATTCAATTCTGTCCCCACGATTCATTTAATGGCCTCTCGCCTCTGATCTCTTCGGCTTGCTTGGATTTTCATCGGTGCACCGCTGATAGTCCATGAGATTCCACAATCTATATTTAAAGTTTTTATTTTATATTTATTAAAATAAAAATTTATAAAAAAAAATTTAATCAATCTGTTCATTGATGTTACGTAAACCTTGACCAAACTTATTTAAATTTAAAGCTCGTAAATTTTTAAAATTTTACTACAGTTAAAGAGTACTGATTTGATATTAAATTTATAAGAAAAATGATAAAATTATCCCTCCTTTAAATTAATATAAGAACTTCCTTACTTTACTTGTTAATTGCCTTACTTAACTTGTTTGTTTTTTTAGAATGAAATCAAGTGAAATTATGATAATGAACAAGTGAAGTGGGGCAATTAATAATAGTCCGTAATTAAATAAACAATATACAATATATAAATCAACAAGTTGTCTTAAGATTATTTAAACATCTAAAATGAAAACAAGTGAAGCGGGGCAACAAACAACATTCCATAAGTAAATGAACAAATAAAGTAAGGCAATTAATAAATAAAGTAGGGCAATCTCGAAATTAATTTAAATAAAGGGAAATTTTATCATTCTTTTAGAAATTTAATATAATATTAGTACCCTTGGACAGTACTAAAATTTTAAAAATTTAAGGATTTTAAATTTAAATAAGTTTGGTCAAGGATTCTTTATTAAAATTCCCCCTACATATTTAGTTTCAACAGTCTAATTTAATATTAAAATTTTATATATTTCTTATATATTAACTATCTAAATATTCCTCTATAATCCAAATTTAATATTAAAATTATTTTGTAATTTTTTATTTTAAGATAATCTCCTGCACTTAGAAAAATTATAATTTAAAAATTTTAAATCTAAGCCTCTAAATCTGCACAGTGAACTTATAAAAATTTTAATATTAAATTTAAATCATTTAATTAAATTTAAATTGTCCGAATTGGTGATAAAACAAATTTATTAAATTTTTTATAACTTTTATGATTTTATATGTTAATAAATATAAAATAAAAAAATTTAAATTTAGAACGTTTAAATCTCATCACCAGCACCGAAGCTGAAGACGATTTTCATCATCACCTTTGAATTTTATATATTTATTATAGACTCTTTTTACCAAGATTATTCAACTTTTCCAATCTTTTGGCTGTGAGCGGCAGTGTCTTCTCGAACCCCAGAGGACGTGTTGACGATGACTTTGACCGAGTCTCCTCTCATCCGACTCAACTCCAGTTTGATAAGATAATCAATGCTCAACAATATTGGAAAACGAAAAAAAAAAAAAATCTGATCGCAAGTTATCCAGAGGCGAGGGAAAAAAAAAAAAACCAGCATTTTTCTTTGCAAATTTAATTTTTGCGAGGGGTTGAAACATGAACTTTCGCCGTGATTTTTAATTTTTCGTTCAACGTTAGATGTACATTTGTGGAATTAATTCGATATGCTCATAATCTACTCTCCTCCTTTCCCGGTGTCTTCAGTTGGACTATCGCGGCCGGATGATAGTGGGATTAATTTAAATTTTTATCAGTTATTGTCGATCATTTCGAGATTGTTAGAATTAATCTTTTCTTCCCCCAATAGCATCACACTACCATAGAAGACCCCTAACTTAATGGTTATTTTTGTCAATATTTAATAATTTTTAATCATCAAATATTAAGAGTCGTACTTGACAATTATTTGATAGTAACCATTAAGGATCGACTTTCAAGTTTAGCTTTTGGCCAATTCTAAAAGCATATATTTCAAACACTTAATGATTATTATAAAATAATTATCAAGTATTTATAATAAATTTTTATCATAAAAGTTTGATGGTTATTTGATAATAATTGTCAAATATTCAAAGTATTCTTAAATACTTGACAGCTATTATCAAATAACCATTAAGTTTATGAATACTTGACAGCTATTACGAAACAATTGTAAAGTATTTATGGTAATTTTTTTAATAGAAAAGCAGCCTCCTACAAATTTACACAAGCAATTTATCTGCTAGTAACCAAAAACAATACAATCAATATTTCTATTAAAATTACGATCTAAATATATTAAAGTTCTTGTACCCTAAACCTTAAGCCCTAACAAATCTATAATCCTAACTAATTTACAAACTAAATTTTATAACTAAGTGACCTAAAACATAAAAGTGGCCAAAAAATGTAATGTGTAAATATATATACCTAAATTAATTATTAGGCCTAATCACTACCGCTGCCTTCATGTTGAACATGACATGGGCAACATCTTCAAGGACTTTGTCTATATGTATAGTTGCATACCAAAAGTAGTAGACATTCTCGAAATACAATATACAAAGAGTCACTACAAATTCAAGTTAATATAGTTAGTTAGCTAAAGTTGGTTGAAATTTACACTACTACAAAATTATGGATACAAGATGCCAACAAAAATGATGGTTAAAAAAATGCGTTATATAATGGTGAGACGATGATGGTTAAAACAATAAATAATTGTGTTTAAAACACCCGTCATTTATTTTAATATATTATATGATGAATGTTTAAAAACTCGTCATATAACATTTTATAAAAAAATTAAAAAAATTTAAACTTTATATGACGAATTTTTTAAACACTCATCATACAAAGGTAGAACAATAAATTATGGATGTTTGAAACACCCATCATATAAAGTTTTAGTTTTTGATTATTAAAAAAAATAAACTTTAAATGATGGGTGTTTGTAACACTCATCACTTAAAGTCATGACAAAGAATGAAACACTCATCATTTATGAGCGAATAAATGACCGGCATTTAAATGCCTGTCATTTATTCTCTTTTAAAACTCTGTTATGAGTTTCATTTTTAGTATTATGTAGGATAATCTCCTTTCTTCTCTCTCTTTTGCACTTACCCATGAAATTGAAAAAACTCCCACATAGTGCCTCCATTGTTGTTGTCAGCCACCATGCTTTGCTCTGATGTGAAGCCGTTGTTGCCTATGCTGTCGTTCATTGTCTTGAGGTCTTTTTCTTTGAGTTTCAATCTTTTTTAGTTTGAGATGTGTTTCCTTTGCGTTTTCTTGCTTTTCTTTCAATATTCTTTGATTTCTTAGTTGTGGGAGTGATTCATTAATTGTTTTGGATAGTTTTATTGATTGATTTTACTTGTTTAACTTTATGCTCATTTGTTGCTTAATTTTGGTATTATGGGTTATCAAAAATTGATAATGTTTGATGCATTCTTGACTTGAGAATACTAATGAATGATATGAGTAGCCTTAGGATGATTATGAGGTTGAAAATGAGTTATCAAAATGGATATTCATGATTATTATATTTTTCTATGAATTTTGAACGAAGTTTTTGAATAATTTTTAATTTAAATTATATACCTTGTTTGATCAAAGTAGTTCCATCATTAGAAACTACATACTAAAATGTACTAGTGTGCCAAATTTTATTACAGTTTGAGTTGATTTGAGTGGCCGAAACTGACATGCGGTTTCTCTGAAAATCATAGCTATTTGGTTGAGATTTTGGCATTTGTTAATGAATAATGTTTTCTTGGCTTGGGATTGCTATTGTAGGATGAGTAACCTTAAAATGATCAATGAGATAAAAAAATGATTGAAAATGATGTTCATGGTGTTTTTCTTTTTATTTTCTAAGATTTTTTAATGAATTTTTGAGATAATTTTATAATTTAAATTTCAAGTCTTATTTGACTTGGGTAATTGTATTATTGAAAACTATATATTGAAATATACTAGTGAGCCAAATTACATAATAATTAGAGTTGATTTGAATGGCCGTAATTTACTAGCGATTGCTTTGAAAATGTTATTTTGTGAAGATCTTGTTGCTATTGGAATTGTGTATGGTTGAAATTTGTTTGTTGAGATAATGCGCCAGGTTTAGAAAAAGGATTTGAGAATGGGGAATACTTTTTTCATACCATTATACTACCGAAATTTTTTTTTTGTGGTAGAAAGAATATGTGAATTGCTCATGCATGTGACTCGTGATTCATTGAATACTCTATATTATATGTAGAGTAGTCAATCTCTTTTTTCATCATTGTATCATTCACATCCTCTCCATATTCATGAGTCATGGACCACATTTTCTTGTATGAATTTTTTTCTAAATTAAAGTTATGGATAAGGAATGCCTACCTGCCAATCGATTAAGTAAAGAGTATTTGAATAGTGTGAAAGAGTTTATAAGGTTTGCACTGGAGCATATAAAAGTCCCTAGAAGAATAGTGTGTCTTTGTATAAGATATGATCTTTTAAAGCGGATTAATGCATCTGAGTTGGAAGACTATTTAGTGTGCCATAAAATTTATGAAAATTATAAGTGTCAGCATAAGTATGGAGAGACTAAAGATGACAAGTGTACTAATCGTTGGGAGTATAAAAAAAGTTTTGAATCAAATAATTGTGATACAGATATTTATGAAGTCGATATCTTGAAGAGATGGCCAATGTAATTGAAAGAGAATTTGAGAATTATCTTGGATTATACATATTTAGTCTAAACATTCCAATTTAATATTAAAATTTTATATATTTTTTATATATTGACAATTTAAATGTACTTATATAGTCAAGATTTAATATTAAAATTATTTTATATTTTTTATTTTAAGATAATCTACTGCACTTTCCAGGAAGATATTTTTTAAATCTAAGCTGCTAAATTTGCATAGCCAACTTATAAAAATTATAAAAATTTTAATATTAAATTTAAACTCTCTAAATTAAATTTAGACTGTCTAAATTGGTGATGAAACAAATTTATTAAATTTTTTTATAAATTTTATAATTTTATATTTTAATAAATATAAAATAAAAATTTTAAATCTTTAAAACTCATCACCAGCCCATCATCACCTTTGAATTTTACATATATATTTATCATAGACTCTTTTTTCTAAGATTGTTCAACTTTTCTAATCCTAAGGCTTGAAAAAGAAACAAAAAGAAATAGAAGCTAAGTCTGTTTGACCACATTAGTGGCAGAGCGATCAGAGCGGAAAAACATTGAAACATTCAACTTTTCCAATCTTTTGGCTGTAGGCGGCAATGTCCTTGTATCCTCGAGCCCTAGAGGACGTGCTGACGATGACTTTGACCGAGTCTCCTCTCATCCTACTCAACTCCTGTTAGACAAGATAATCAAACGCTGGCCACTCATCCTACTTTTCTTCGAAAAACGAAAAAAATCTGATCACAATTTATCCAGAGGCCAGGAAAAAAAAAAAAAAAAAACTAGTATTTTTATTTTTGATTTTTTTTAAATGACGTTTTTGAGATATATACGGCCCACGGGCACGGGTTGAAACATGAACTTTCGCCGCGATTAATTTTTCATTCAACCTTAGATGCATATTTGTGAAATTAATTCAATATTCGCATAATCTACTCTCCTTTTTTTCCGGTGTCTTCAGTTGGACTATCACGGCCAGATGAATGTGGAATTAATTTAAATTTATATCAGTTATTGTCGATCATTTTGAGGTTGTTAGAATTAATCTTTTCTTCCCCCAATAGCATCAGGCTACTACAGAAGGGGCAAGCGGTGTCTTTCTTTTTTCTTTTTTCCTTTTTCTCTCCATTTCCTTCATCCTCGCCTTTCAATTTGCGCACCTCTTATCTGACCCTTCAAAGTGCCAACTGTAATCCAATATCACGGCCTTGACCACAAAAAAAAAGTTTCGGATTTTTTTATTAAAATAAACAGTGTTATTTTGAAAAAATGAATGCTATTACATTTTTTAATACTATTTAAATTAAAATTTTAGTCTTTTATTTCAAATTAAAATTATTATAAATTTAATCATTGAATAACTATGTTTTTCTTTATTATATTATTTATAAATAAAAAATATTAAAGGGAAGATATTAATGTACATATGTAAATATATTATTTATATTAGATCAAAAAAATAAATATATTATTTATAAATTGGAAAAAGGAAAAATGACAATAATTTTTTTTTAAATTATGTAAATGATATTTTGGTTCATTGAAATACGGTAATTCTCTTGAAGTCCTTATGAACTTTCTATCATTAAAGAATTAATATAAAGAACCAAATTGTCTTTAGTTTAGGATTTCAAATGTGAACTTGTAAATTACTGTTACATTCTTACGATTTTAAGAATGAAAATTGTGAATCTTAAAATAAAACTTATGAATGATAATTGATATTTGTAATAGTTGAGGAATATCAAGATTTCAAATGTGAACTTGCGAATTGCTGTTGAATTCTTATGACTTTAAGAAAAAAAGTTGTGAATGTTAAAACAAAACTTGTGAATAACAATTAATATTTGCAACACTTAAGTAATATCAGGATTGCAAATACAAACTTATTAATTGCTATTGAATTCTTGTAATTTAAAAAAATTGTAAATCTTGAAACAAAACTTGTAAATGGCAATTGATATTTGAACTAAGGATAATTTAATTATTTATATTAATTTTTTAATGAGAAAAAAGTTTTTAAAAATTTCATTAGTATTATGACATTTCGAGAGATAATATCATTTGTATAATTTAAATGTATTT
This sequence comes from Prosopis cineraria, assembly GCF_029017545.1. NCBI lineage: Eukaryota > Viridiplantae > Streptophyta > Magnoliopsida > Fabales > Fabaceae > Prosopis > Prosopis cineraria. The sequence continues at coordinate 12,028,796 of NW_026555337.1, read as the reverse complement.
TCTTGTCTTTTTTTTTCTTTTGAAAAAAAGCCCCTACCAAAAAAATTTAAAAACTGTTTCAGTGAGTAAAATCAATTTTTACGTTTTCCTGATGCGATTTTCTTTTTACGTTTTTGTGATGCGATTTTCTTCACGTAACATATAGACCTGCATCTTTCACGTACTCTAATTATAAAATTCACTTTGATTTTATGTTTAATATTGAATTAAAATTATAAATAATATATTTATATATGCAATAATATTTTTTCCCACTGAAACAGTTTCTAAAATTTATAATTTGAATGAAAAACGTAAAAAATTAGTTTTACTTACTGAAGCAGTTTTAAACAAATTTTTTTTTTGTAGAAGCAGTTTTTTATATTTATAAGTAATATTTTTTATATATACACATTAATATCTTCCCGAATTTTAACATTTTTTATTTATAAATAGTACAATAAAGATAAATACTGTTATTCAATGATTAAATTCATAATGATTTAGCTGGAAGGAACTTTTAGTTTTTTTAACTTTATATTATATTATATTTTAATTTTTTAATTTTATAAAATATTTTTTCAGTGATTTAATTATGGTATTGTTAGTTTAATCCATAAAAAAAATCTCATATTAAACTTTTAGATATTACCAAAAAAATTTAAATGTTAAAATATTAAATTTAATTTTTAAAAATAAAAATAATTGATAAAAAAATAATTATTTAAAACTAATAATGTTACGGTTAAAAGATTAAAAAAATACTTTATAAAATTAAAAAATTAAATAAAAATATTTTATAAAAATAAAATACTAAAAGTATACTTTTGTTAATAATTTTAATTTGAAATAAAAGATTAAAATTTTAATTTAAATAGTTTTAAGAAATATAATAGCATTTATTTTTTAAAAAATAACACTGTTTATTTTAATAAAAAAAATTTAAAACCGCTTTTTTTCCCTTGGTCAAGGCAGTGATAGTGGGTTACAGTTGGCACTTTGAAGGGTCACATCAGAGGCGCGCAAATTGATTGGTGAGGACGAAGGAAATGGAGAAGAAGAGGAGAAAAAAAGAAAGGAAGACAACCCTCACTCCTACAAAAGATTCCCTAACTTAACAGTTAATTTTATCAATATTTAATAATTTTTAATCGTCTAATATTGAAAATTATATTTAATAATTATTTGATAATAATTAACAATCAAATATTGGCTTTCACGCTTTTGGCTAATTTTAAAAGCATATATTTGATAGTTATCTCAAATACTTAATTTATGAATATTTAATGTTTATCACAAAATAACTGTTAAATATTTATAATAATTTTTTAATTAAAAAAGCAACCTTTTGGAAATTTAAACAGACAATTTACCTAGTCAGCAATTAGAAATAATATAATCAATATTTCTATTAAAATTATTATCTAAATATATTAAAGTCCCTACACCCTAAACCCTAAAAAATTTATAATAATAGCTAATTTGTAAATTAAATTTTAAAAATAAGTGGCCTAAGATATAAAAATTGGCCAAAATGTATATGCATAAACTAATTATTAAGCCTAAGCAATGTCACTACGCAGGTCACATGCTGAACACGACTTGGCCAACTTCTTCAAGGAATTCATCTATATGTGTAGTTGCATATCAAAAGCAATAAATATCGTCCAAGTATAGTATACAAAGAGTCATAATAAATTTAAGTTAATAAAGCTAGCTAACTAAATTTGGTTAAAATTTATAATTTAAGTATAATTAAATTTAATATATATTTTGTTAGGTAATGTGATAGGAGCATGGGTGATGATGTCTTTCATGAATTTCATGAAGAAATAATCACAAACATTTCTCTAATTTGACTAAAATGGACACTGGAGAAAAAAATAGAGGGTTGTTAGTTATAGCAACCCCTTGCAACAACTACTCAAAATAATCCTAGCAAGCAACCATTCCAACATTTACAGATGTGAATATCAATAGAATCGTATTGTAATCCATTGTAAAAAAAATAAAAAAATGCATCTCTTATTCTAATATATTAAGTAAACAAATATATAGGATTTTCTAAAGTAAACTAATTTCTAAAGTAAAGTAGCCAGTAAAACTATAAACAATAATCCTAACTACTTCCTCTAACTCTATTGATTTTGTTCTGTATGCGAGGACCATATTTGGAACATGTATTAGCACCACTCTTCAATTACCTTATTTATTTGTGCATTTTTGAATTCTTCAATGTAAGAATCCTTATAGTACTACAATATGTGAATTATCCATAATAAATTAATTTTAATACATTAAATTCATTAGCAATTACAAAGTAAATATTGTTGACATATCGTCTCAGGAATTATACTCTCAATATGCATAATGATGTCCTTCACGAATGTCATCACGCAAAAGCCACAATCCAAGCTATTTTTCATTTATCTCGAGCATTACAAATTAAAGAAAATTAATGAATATGTATTAATATATTAAAAAGTTATAAATATTATATTTAAATTCCATAGTGATTCATGGTAAGTTAAAGAAAAAAGACCTTTTCTTCCACCCATATCTCCCAAGATGTTTCGCGAAAGGTTTTCCAAACTCAATATTTAAATTATTTACCTTATTAAAATGTTGCTCACCTATCAATGGCAAAAAGTGCCTTACTTTCTTCTAAATTCCCATTGAAAGGTTTTTTTTTTAGGTGTCGATAATAATGATCAAGATACAACCATCTGTGATGTCCAAGATGGACATTTTTCATCCCATGTTCTAATCTCACTGAATGTTTTCCTCTTCACAAATAGGACATCCGAGTTTTCCTTTGATGTTGTATCCTGACAAATTATCATACACCAGAAAATCATTGATTTTAACAAACAACATTGCTCTCAAATTGAATCTTTCTTTTCTATACCCATCATATATCTCAACACCGTTCTCCCACAATAATTTTAAATCCTCAATTAAAGGAGCCATATATATATATATATATATATCATTTCAGTTGTTTTAGCCTTGAAATTAGCATGGAAAACATCATATATTTTCACTTTATGTATCACCATGGAGATAAGTTGTAAATTACCAAAATAATTGGCCATGTACTGTGAATACTACTTTGAAAGCCATGTGGATTCATTCTATCATTAAATAATACAAGACAAATATTTCTATCTTTTGCTCCAAAGTCAAGGAGATTGAGATCAATTTTTTTCCATTAAAAAGAGTCAGATGGATGTCGAAGCTTCCCATCTTTGATCCATTCATGCACATGTCATGTTAAATTTTTTGCATCTTATACACTACAATATAGGTGTCTAAATCTAGGTACAATAGAAAAGTATTATAACGCCTTCTCTGGACTCTTCCCCTTCTCTTTGCAATGTGAGACATTACATTTAGGACACTCTATTAATAATGCATATTCATTTCTAAATAATATGTAATTATTAGGACAAGCATGTAACCCATCATAACTCATACCAAATGAGCGTAACATTTGTTTTACTTCATACATAGTCCTTGGAAGCTTATTGTTCACTGGTAGAAGTTGTTTTATAAGTGTAAGATTTTCTGTAAAGCTGTTATCACTCCATCCATTGCACACTTTCAAGTTGTACAATTTCAACATTGTTGACAACATTATGTATTCTGTGCAACCAGCATACAAGGGCTTCTCTATGTCACTTTTTAACATCTCAAACATTTTAAGACAATTTTTAAGTTCCCTTTCAATCGCATTGTCCGTCTCTTCAAGATGATTGACCTCATAAGTATCTATGCTATAATCATTTGATTCAAAACTTCCTTTATACTCCCAACTACTAGTACACTTGTCATCTTTAATCTTTCTATGCTTATGTCAACACTTGTAATTTTCATCAATTTCATGACACACTAAATGGTCTTCCAACTTAGATGCACTAATCCACTTTAAAAAACCATATCTTACACAAGGACACACTATTCTTTAGGGTCTTTTACATGCTCAAGAGCAAACCTTATAAACTCTTTTACACCATTCAAATACTCTTTACTTAATCGATTGATAAACAACCATTCCTTATCCATAACTTTAATTGAGAAAAAATTTCATACAAGAAAATATGATTAGTGACTCATGAATATGGAGAGGAAAGGAATGATACAAAGATGAAAAAAAAATTTACTATTTTACATATAATATAAAGTAATCAATGAATCATAAGTCACATACATGGGCATTTATATATTCCTTCAGCTGGCCACTAAAAAAAATTCTATAGCATAATGGCATGGAAAAAGTATTCTCTAAGCTCAAACCTTCTTTTTAAACTTGTCATCTTATCTCCACAAAATAATTTCAACCATATACAATCCCAATAGTAATAAAATCCCTTACAAAATAGCATTTTCAAAGCAATCGTGAGTAAATTATGGTCACTCAAATCAACTCTAATTGTTATGTAATTTGGCTCACTAGTACATTTTAATATATAGTTTTCAACTATACAATTACTCAAGTCAAACAAGAATTGAAATTTAATTTATAAAATTATCTCAAAAATTCATTAAAAATCACCCAAAAAAACACCTTAAACATAATTTCCAATCATTATTTTTTGTCTCATTGATCATTCTAAGATTACTCATATCCTACATTAACAATCCCAAGCTAAGAAAATACTATTCATTAGCAAATGCCAAAATCTCAACAAAATATATATGATTTTCAAAGAAATCGCGCATCAATCTTGATCACTCAAATCAACTTCAATTGTAATGAAATTTGGCATATTAATACATTTCAATATTTAGTTTCTAACGATAAAACTACACTGTCAAACAAATCATATAATTTAAATTAAAATTATTCAAAAAATTTGTTCAAAATTCATAGAAAAATACAAATAATTATGAATATCCATTTTGATCACTCATTTTCATCCTCATACTCATCCTAAGACTACCCATATCATCTATTAGCATTCTCAAGTCAAGAACACATCAAACATGATCAATTTTCAACAACCCGTAATACCAAAATCAAGCAACAAATGAGTAGAAAGTTAAACAAGTAAAATCAATCAATAAAACTATCCAAAACAATTAATAAATCATTCCCACAACCAATAAATCAAAGGATATTGAAAAAAAAGGAAGAAAACAAAAATAAAACACACCTTGAACCAACAAGAATTGAAACCTAAAGAGAACAAACCCAAGATGGAGAACGACGACGTAGGCGGCGGCAGCTTCACGTTAACGCAAAGCACGGGTGGTCGACAACAGCAATGGAAGCACTTTATGAGAGTTTTGTCAATTTTGTGTGCAAGTGAAGAAGAGAAGAGAAGAAGGGAGATTATTGGGAGCGATAATTAAAATGAAACTGAAATAGAGTTTTAAAATAAAATAAATGATGAGCATTTGAATGCCTATCATTTATTCCCTCATAAATGATGGGTGTTTGAAACACCGATCATTTATTATAAAAATAAAAAAGTTTAAACTTTAAATGATGGATATTTGAAACATTCCGTCATTTAAAGTTTAATTTTTTTTTTTTTAATACCCAGAATCTGAAACATTATATGACATGTGTTTCAAACACCCGTTACTTGTTGTTTTGCCTTTATATGATGATTGTTTAAAATATTTGTCATAGAAACCCATTATATATTATATTAAAAAAATGATGAGCATTTTAAATACTAATTATTTATTGTTTAACCATCACCCATGTAATAACCTAAAAAAAAATTTAAGTAAAAGTCAAAGTATATGACAAGGCATTCTGATTATATTTTATATATTGTTAGGGTAATTTCAGCAAGTTGTGTTGATAGCTTGGTGGAATTTTCTTGGGTCCTTAATTATTAGGTTGAGTGTTCGAACCCTCTTGGCACATAAAAGGAGGATTTTATTTTTTTTTCTTCTGTCTATAGTCAAAATTACTGTTATGCCCTTATTTAAAAAAAACAAAACAAAGGAAATTTGAAAAGAAGCATGCACAGTATCATATTTCTCCAAGGGGTTCGATTTTTCCAGACCCATCGAGATAGAGAGATATGATCTTTCTCCATTCTCTATCCTTCCTTTGGGACTGATCGGGCGACTATGTTGGGAATGTTGGAGTTCTTCATCATTTTCCCCCTGCCTCACATTGCCAGCGTTCATTGCCATAAGGGTTCTGTCAAGTCGCCCATTTGTCCTCCCTTCTCCTCTGTTAATTTTATGCCAGGTGCCTTGATACTGTGGGGTGAAAGTGATTTCTATTGTAGTTGAAGGTACAATCTTCTGGCCCTTACCATTTCCCTTGCTTCTTCTCTGTCGACGTACTGCTATGGAGGTCGCTGTCATCGATCTCCTCCTTCGTCTTCTGCTGCACGCATGGCTGGTCAACGTTCACCTTCTTCTTCCTTATTCGAATAGCAGCGTCTCCTTCCAGTTTCTGCTATCATTGATCCGAGCTTCGTAAACCTCCTCTTTTTCTCATCCTCTACTCATATCGTTGCTGTTCAGGTAAGGAACTTTGAATTTGCTTTTCATTTTGGTTTTGTGCGCCTGTGTGGGTGTGTGCTGTAATGGTTGTGGCTGTGGGATTTTTCTTATTCTGTGCTGTCGTGTATGTTTTAGTATGAAGGGGCAATCAATGTAAGTTGAAACCCCTAGCATAAAGAATAAAAAAAAAGTGATAGGCATGCTCTTGACCAAACTTATTTCTATAGGAAGGAATGTGATTTTGCTAAAATTGACATTACCAATAAATTTATTGGCCAAAGTCATGTAGGATAGTACTAATCTCCTAATTTCAGGGCTAGTGGAATTGGAAGTCAAGTTTAGGCTCTAAAAGTATAATGTGAGACTAAAGGTGTATGCAATTGTTTTAATAGTGTCACTTTTTTTAGAAATTTGGTGTATAGATATGTGCTGTATTACATGATTGGATTGAATGAAAGAAAGAGAAATTCAATTGGGACATTGAAAAGAACCTTAAAGTTCGAGAGAAACAAGTGCAAGGTCAAAGTAATGAGGTGACAATGCTACCCTATTTATTTGGATATATGCAAACAAAGGATGTAGGTATGAATTTGGTATATTTGTAAATGCTAGAATGGGAGTGTAACTCATGGTAGAGTTGGAATGATGTTTTGAAGCAATTATGAAAGATGCAAAGGACAGTTGATTATAAAATTAATAATATATAATTATTGAAATTCTTGAAGATCAATACTTTGTTGATATTTAAATGCTAGAGTTGTTATGAGGGGATTGAAAAGGATACATATTTGGTGCCTTAACAAAATGCTAATGAGAAATATTTTTTTAGTATAAAACTTCAGTTTAAAGTTTTAAATTTATTATAATTGATTAGTGGTGGGAATGTTAAAAAGGAATTATTATATTGATTGAGGGTTGAATAGAATTTTAATATGATTTATAGGGTATTTTGAGGAGGAGAAATTTGATCAATGGTGAGAGGTGAATTTTAAATTTTGGGAATTTCAAGTAAGTGGATACTGTCTCAACTGATTTTTCAATAAAGATTTTCTTTACTATAATAGTACATTTTTATGCAAAATTGTTTTAGAAGCAACGATATAGTTATTGAATAGTTTGTTTATTAAACTTCTTTATTTTGTGAAATTACCTTTATCAGTTTTGAAATTTTAATTAATTAATAAATATAAGTTTGGACTTTGATTGTGAGATTTCATTCTATCAAACATTGAATTAGTACAGAAAATGATTCATGCGAGTTTGCTTTGAAAATAAAAATTTTATTGTGAAAGTGATGATTTTCTCGCATGTTTGAAAATGAATTTTAAAGGAACTTTATACAGAACATTGGTTGCTAACGGCAATTTCGTTAGCCCTTGGTGCGCCATGGTACACCTAGCTAGCAGGGTGTGCATAGGAGGTGCTAGCCCCGTGCGATAGCCAATGCACGTGGAACGGAGGGATGGTTATTCGTGAGCATCGTACTCACGTTGTTTCGTGGCCTTAGCTGTGTCTGGTTATATACCCTCGCGGATTGTGTCCACATTTGTTTCGTAGTTTCAGCTGCGTTTGGTTGCTTACCCTTGTGGACTGTGTGTCCACATTTGTTTTTGCGGCATAAGCCGCGTTTGGTTATTTATCCTCATGGATTGTGTGTCCACATTTGTTAATTGTTCTAATAAGTCCCTATAATTATAATCTGATTATTTGGTGATTTTACATTCCATTGGTTCTTACTTAGTAACTTATTTATAAGTATTTATTTCATTTATATACTTCCTTGAAATCAAGTGATAATAACAATCTTTATGATAGTTCAATAATTTATGATTTTATTTAAATTTTATAGATTTTATAGAGCCATTTTATTCCAAAGCTTATGAAATTTTTATGGAAGAAGTCGTCTTTTTAGTTACATAATTATTTGAACTTTTCTGTTTATTCATAATCAATTATTTATTGTTGGGACGATATTTACTGAAAAATTTATTTTGGTCTTAGATTCGTTAGCTAACGTTAATCCCAACATCGACCTCAAAAAGGGCAATGCATTTATATTAGGTGAAAATTTTGTTTGGTATTGTTACCTTTTTATTATAAATATTTTAGTACTCATATATTTTAAATCTAGCAGAAAAATCAGCTGCTTCACATAGATTGTTGTTAAGACTTTATTTTTATTTATATATTGTTACTGGCTGGAAGGAGCTAAGCTCCTGATTGATACTGTATCCTGTGAAAATTTTGTTATAGAATTTTTGGGAGATCCTATTTACAAGAGAGGTTTTGTTGAAATTTTTACAAAAACATTGAAGTCTTATTATGACAATTAATATTAAAAGTGTTAAAATTTTTATATAATCTGATTATTTTTTTATGAAAACGGAATGAATTTTCATTTTAAGGTTTATGGGAATACGAGACGTAGTTCACACCAGTGCCGGTCACCCTCTAATTTCAGGGCGTGACAACCCACCTATATATGATGTATAAGGTAGTTGTTTTTCAGGATGGGTGACTTGTTAATGGAGACTAAGTATATTTAATAATCAATGATGTATAAAATACTTGTTATTCACGTTGGGTGACTTGTTAATGAAAAATATGCACATGTAGTAGTTACTGATATATAAGGTACTTGTTAATTAATTACAATGAATGATTTGTCAATGCAAAATATGCACATTTAGTAGTCACTGATATGTAAGCCACTTGTTATTTATGCTAAATCAATTGTAAATAACCATATTTTTCATTAACAAGTCACTTATTGTAAATAACAAGTATCTTATACATAATTGATTGTTAAATGTGTATATTTTTCATTAACAAATCACCCAGTATAAATAACAAGTTTCTTATACATCAGTGACTATTAAATATACATATTCTCCATTGACAAATCATCCAGTGAAATTAACAAGTACTTTATATATTATTGACTATTAAATTTTATTTCACCAAATGCCTTCCCTATATATATATATATATATATATTACATATATATTTTTAAAATAATTAATGTAAGGGTATTTTGTAATTCTACAAGTATTTGGGATTTGGTAGTTATTTAGGTATTTTATGGGACTCTGGTGCAATTAAATTCATTGGGTGGGACGTGATAGTAATTTTTCCTTTTAGATATACAAGGTCGCACATCGGCGGGAAAGCGTTCCAACGTTCATCGACTAACTTTCGAGTTAATTTAGTTTCGAAAAAAAAATATTTAAAGTCTTTTTTTAATTAAATCAAAAAATATATATTAAAGATTATTTATTTTATAACAAAAATTTATTATTAATATTATTAACATATATATTAAAGTTCACATATTTTAATTATATTTGATTGGATAAAATTTCCTTAAAATATTGACTTAATTTGCTTTAATTACTTTTGTTGTTGCATTCAATTATTGCTCTCTAGTCTTGGTGATCACTGGGCAATTGTGCACCCACTTTTCTCATCAAATCATCTTTTTAGCATCTCCGAAGAAGAAAAAAAGAGCAACTGAACAAGATACACTTTCTTTCTTTCTTTCTTTCTTTTTAATTAAAAGGGCAAGACAAGCTTGATTACGAGAGAGTTAAAAGTGTGCGGAAATTAAACTCCTTTCAAGTCACCTGAGAGCCTGTTTATCAATGTTTTGTTTTTTAAGAAACATATCAACTCTTGAAATATACTTAATAAAGGCAATGCTAAAATCTATTGAAATTTGTTAATATTCTATTAGATTTTAATGATGTAATTAACTTTTAACTTATGTTTTGATTACGTGTGAGGTAAATATTAAAATCGATAGCACTCAATTAAAGATATTGCTTAAAATCGCATTAAAAGAAAATGTGTGAAAGGTACAGTAACTATGAGCATATAAGGACCGAAAGTACTGCAAGAGTTATTGGGATAGCTTCGACCTTTTTCTGTTTATTATTATTTTTTTAATACAAGACTGCAGCGAGCCGTGTAAAAAAAAGAAATTATGTCAAGTTAAATTTTATAAAAAGACAATACCCTAAGAGTGGAATATCAAAAATTAAAATGTTAGTATGATTATTTGCAGTATGTCTAGCAAGTTAGTTCACATATTTGTTGAATTTTCTAAACGCATGGTTAAAGATAATAACTCAATCTTTTATGATAAGATATCTAATCTTTTTCTATCGTGTCATTAAAAAGATGATTCGAATTGTGTTTAGATTGAATAAGCATCAGAACTTCTAATAAATCGATGCGAACATTCAACTACCCCTCAACATTTCTGTCCAGCATTAATACTCGATCATAGTTCTGATTGAATTTTAATTCCCTTTTCTACTGAAAAAAAAAAAAAAAATTGATTATGACCCGCCAGTTACTCAATCAGTACCACGCCTAACTGGTATCTGCTTTTCAATGAAGATTTTTAATTATACTTTTTAAAAATTTATCGCAAAATTATGTCACTCTATTATTCCAAAATAATGATTTTTTAGTTATAATTGGAAGATAATTTACTTTATTTTTATTCTTATTTTTTTAATATTCTTTGATATAGCAATCAATTATCAATTAATATTCTAAAAACGCAGTCCGAAATGCAGGGTGGATTTCAGACAGGGGAAAAGTGTCAAACCCTACTCAATGGGCATTTCTTGCCAGATAATGAGCACACTGATGAATGGCCTCTCAATGAGTATAGTATTTCCTTTATTTCTGAATACAGAAAAAATTGTCACATGATATTATAAGTAAAATTATACATTTCAATAAATATTTATCACAAGTTTCCTAAATTATCCTTTATAAAATCATAGTTTTTATTCATATGTGACAAAACATTAATGCATATTTTTTGATTAAGTACAAGGATATTTTAGTTTAATATTTTATTTTCAGATATAATTATTATAATTAATTAAATTTTTTAAATAATATGAGTTAATTATTTTTCTCTCATATTATAAAACGGAGTATGTTGAAACTTCAAATCCTAGTCATTATGAGAATCCTTCCCTCCGTTTCTCACCAGCATTTTATGGAATCATTGAATGTTTTTATGTTAGGGTATCGATCCTAGCTGTTTTCCTACTTCAAGTCAAGTCTTTATAGTAAGGAAGAATGATAGTTAAGTTTCAAATAAATGACTTAATGACAGTTAAATCATCAACAAATTTTTTTACAAAATAAATTATAAGTATCCATTCAAACGACAGTTATCAGCAAAAATTTCTTTTGTTACAATCTAATAGTTATATATAATATTTAAATATTTATTTTTAATTAAAACTTATGAATTTATGATAACTTGAATTGATTTTTTTAACTTATTTTTTCAAAAAAAATTAATTAAAAAATTAATTGATATTAATTTAATGTTTTGGAATCTAATTGTATTCTCCCTTATGGTAATCAACAACTCAGCCAGAGTGACAGCTATATTCCATAAGTGCCCTTTTGGAATCTCATCAACCAGAAGTTTCCTTTTGAATTTCTAATCATTCGTCCATCTAACACTTATCCTCACGGTCTCACTTCCTAACATTTAAATGGTCTCTGTTTTGTAACGCCCCCTTGTAAATATATAAGATCGGGAGGAATATATATTTATCATCAAAAAGAGTAAATTATGTCATACTTTTACATGTTTATTGTATTTTTTAAACAATGTACAGTAGCAATGTGCAGTAGTTACCTCAAAAGATAAGGGGAGAATAAGCATTCAGAGCCCTCAAAATGAAGATATTTGCAAGGAAGGTCCAATAAATTTTAAAATTTGTCTGCAAGCCCAAGGGGTTCATTTGCATTTATGTGACTCACTGAAATTACCAAATTACCCCACACATAATTAGCTACTCCTGACGCTACATTTTCTTCTCTCCTGCCTCATTCTTCGTTTTTTCCCTTCCTCTTCCAATAATGATGGGCACTGGAGTGTTGCCGCAGTTGCAGAGAGTAATATTGGAGCCCATTTTGTTCAAAGTATGGTTATATAGACACTAAATATGAATATTTCTTTTAACGAGAATTTAAACCTTGATTATAAAATAATCCCTTTCAATGTACCTAATTCTTGTTGGTACTTCAAGTCCATTTTTTATGTCAATCAACAACTCACCTGGAGTGATAGCTATTTTCTATAAACTCTTGCAATCTCATCCCCAATCTCCTTTTGAATTTCTAATCATCCCACCATATTGCACCTCTCCTCACCTCTTGGGGTGTCCATTTTGTAACACTGGCTTATAAATGAGGTTGGAAGAAATATTTATTATAAAGAGACGAGAGGGTAAATTATATATATTTTTACACATTTATTATATTTTTTAATAAGTGTATAGTAATAACCTTAAAAAACAAATATAATGAAAAGGAGGAAATATTACTTTGAAATTCTTGTGGTATGAAAAAAATTCCTTAAAAGGTCATATTAGTTATATTTATAGGTCACTTTTAACATATTTTATTGAAATAAAAAAATTTATTTTATTTTATAGAAAATTAATAAGTTTTCAATTTTATTCTTATATTAAATATATGTAGTTTAATAATTTTTTATCAATATTTAATGATGATAAAAATGATAATTTTTTAATAAAAGTCAGTAACATGATTTATAAATAAAATAAAAAATTATTATTTCTTTATCTTATAAAGTACTCCATATAAAATAAAGGAAGAATTTCATATTAGGACTATAGATGTGACTTAATTAAAAATGAAGACTAAACGAATATGAAAATACACTGCAAGGTGTTGGGATTGAAATAAAAATAATTCTATAAAGAAAATGATTAAAATGCCCTTAATAAAAATGAAGAAAGAGAATGTGAATTAATCCTTGACATGACTTATTAAATCCCTTACATTACTTGTTAAATGCGTAATAATAAATTTTAGAAGTTAATAATTTAACATATCATGTTAAATCCCTTACATTATTTGCTAAATGTGTAATAATGAACTTTAGAAGTTAATGATTTAATATATCATGTTAAATTCCTTACATTACTTGCTAAATGCATAATAATGAATTTTAGAAGTTAGTAATTTAACATATCATGTTAAATCACTCATGAATTACTGTTTAACATGAATTGTTAAATGTATAATATGATTTGTTAAATCTCTTACATCACTTGCTAAATGCGTAATGAATTTTACAAGTTAAGTTAATAATTTAACAAATCATAATGGATTTAATACAAGCTGTATAATTTACAACTAACATAATGGACTCATCAAGTAACAAATAATGTAATTTAACAGATTTGACAAGTAATGTAATGAATTTAATAAGTCATGTTATGTACTGATTCATATTTTATTTCTTCATTTCCAATAAAAGCATTTTAGTGATCTGTTCAACAAATTTATTTTCCAAGCATTCTATAGTGTATTTTTAAAATTATTTAGTCCTTGTTTTGAATCCAGTCACGTCCATGGTCCTAGTACAAAACTTTCCCTAAAATAATTTTTTTTTAATATCTTGATGTCACTAGACAAAGCATAATGTACCCAAAAACCGTACACGTGTGCAAATGGAAGCATTTAATGAACTAAAATCATACTCCCTCCGGTCCTATTTATAAGTCATTTCTACCAACCTCATCAATACCAATACAATAAAAGTACAAGGAATAAAAGTAAGTAAAATTCCAAACATGCCCCTATATAACAAATTTAAAAAGTAATATCCTGTTACTTTTTCTCTCTCATGAAGGGTAATTTTGAAAATACTTCTCAAATATTACCTAAAAAGACGCACCGTGACTTATAAATGAGACCAAATACACCTTCTAAAATTGGACTTATAAATGGGACCGGAGGGAGTACTTCATAATTTGGCCCCCCGTCTTGAATGTGCAATACATGTAAGAAGCACGGCTTTGAAGAGAAAGATTTGCTCTTAGGGTCAATACACATCAAGGTTTACAAAATCAACATGTGGGCCAATCAAACTGGTTAGATTGGGAATCGTCATGTGGGCCAATTAATAAGGTATGGACTATTAAACCGGAATTGCAAATCGGTTAAAAACTGATAAATTAATCAACAGACCCAGAAAACCAGGGGTTTAAACCAATAAAACAAACAGGCCCTAACTAAGAAGAAAGCCAAAAATATGTAGTAGCTTTGTACAGGTAGATAGCGGAATACAAATGAGATCTTCAGCCTTGTCATGAGTTGTGTTGAATCTTGGAGGGAAATATTTCACTTATAACCATTAAAGCTTCTGCAAAGATGATCCACTTGTTTTTTTTTTTTTTCAGTAATTGGAAAGGCTATCTAGCAGCTAGAAGAAAGTAGCAGTGGACAGGCGACTTTTGTCCTACAACAGTAAATCTTCGCAACCCCTAGGAGCTAGCCTCCATAAGCATGTGAAAATGTCAGGCAAATTCATATGCCATGTTTGACAAAAAATCAGCACGGTCGTTCACTTCTCGAGGAGCATGTGACAAAGTAGTCCCCTCACATATTCCAACGAAAAAAAATGACAGGGTTTCCATCAAAATTAATTAATTTAAATTAGATTTTAAATGTTAAATTTTAAAATTTTAAAATTAATTTTTTTAATTATATTATAATAAATTTATATTTTATATTTTATATTTTAAGAAAAAAATAAAAAATAAAAAATTAAATTTTTAAATTTTTAAAATTTAACACTTAAAAATAAATTTAAATATATTGATCGTTTTTACAATCTCCTTATTGTTTTCCCTATTTTAAAGTTGAGCATTAGTACTTTCGTCATAAAAAAGGTTAGCTGGAGACACTCAAATTAATAGCGTTGACAAGACGGTGGAATGCTGAGAGTACCTGATGAGTTGTATTCTCGCTTCTCAAGCTACATTTAAGAACCTATAGCCTCTAGGTTGTAGACAAGATAGTGAGATATTTAAATGATTTAGTATTTTAAAATATAAAAAAATTTAAAAAAAGATCTCATTAAAAATAAAGCAAATGGCAAGAAAATTTATTTAAATTAGATAAATAATAAATTGATCTTATAAAATAATATATTATTTTAAAGTCTCTTAAAAATTTTTATTTTTAGGAAATTAAAGAAAATGATACTTTTGCCCAAACATGCATTAAAATAGAAATTCA
Organism: Prosopis cineraria; assembly: GCF_029017545.1. Lineage (NCBI taxonomy): Eukaryota > Viridiplantae > Streptophyta > Magnoliopsida > Fabales > Fabaceae > Prosopis > Prosopis cineraria. The sequence continues at coordinate 12,013,249 of NW_026555337.1, read as the reverse complement.
TAAGCCTCTATTTATATCTTTGGTTTCAATATTAACAAGTTTTGTTTTTAAATTCGTAATAATTTATTGGTCATTTACAAGTCCTGTGCAGTTCAAACAAGTTTCAGACTTTAAAATTTACAAGTCTCTATTCACAATTTTGTTTCTTAGGTTAACAACTTTTGTCCTTAAATTCGCAATAATTTATTAGCCATTTGTAAGTTCTGATGTGTAAGTTTAGACATGCATCAAAGTTGAAAATTCACAAGTTTCCATTCACAACATTGGTTTCAATATTAACAAGTTTTGTCCCTAAATTCGCAACTATGCAACAAGAAATTATAATTTATCAGTATCCTCTGAGTAAGTATTAGTACTCACATTTTTCAGCTTTAAGTATGGAGAGAAAATGAAGACCTCAATCATTTACTCATAATAACTCACATCAATTTTAACTATCATATATGAGAGGAAAAAATTTCAAGGAGGAGAAAAAATTTACCTACGTACAACAGATACAATAGAGAAAGAATGTTTGCTTATATGTATCCACACACAGTAGCCAAACAAAACAAATAACCCATGTAGAGAATCTAAAAAAAAAAAGGAACACGAGAATGAGAAAAAGAAGGAGAGGGAGAAAGATCAGAAGAATACCACAAATTAAGATGTGAATGGAGAACCCAAGAACCCGAGACAGATTAGAAAAATTTGCAAATTTTTTCAGTGAGGATTGAAATTTTTGTTTACTTTAAAGGCAATTTAGTCATTTCATTTGATTCCCTAATGACAAAAAGATCCCAAGGGGTTTCAGGGAAATTATATCATTTTATGAGACCAATATGTCATTTACCTAATTTAAATGGATTTTTCCATCATTTTTTCTCAAAAATAATTATTTTAATATTATTCTTTATTTTTATTTTTTTAAATAATTTTTTTCTCTCACCCTCTTATTAATGAAAATTTTTTTTTAAAATTTATAAAAAGATTAAGATTATAAACCATATTTAATGAATTTCATTAATATATGTAATTTCATCAAAAATATTTTTATAAATCAAGACAGAGAGAGTATAAGATTAAAATTAAGGAAAAATGATAATTACAAATCTTTTAAAGATATTAATGACAATTGAAAACATCAAATTATTAAAATATCATAAGAGAATCATAATCTTTATTTATAGTTAAAAGATCAATAATTATTAAAATATTTGAGGGAATGTGACTTATGAATGAAAAATATTTTTGAAAATTTATAAAAAGATTAAGATTATAAATCATATTTAATGAATTTCATTAATATATGTAATTTCATCAAAAAGACTTTTATAAATTGAGACAGAGGGAGTATAAGATTAAAATTAAGAAAAAATGACAATTACATATCTTTTAAAGATATTAATGACAATTTAAAATCTCAAATTATTGAAATGTCATAAGAGGATTATAATCTTCATTTATAGTTAAAAGATCAATAATTATGGAAATATTTGAGGGAATGTGACTTATCAATTTAAATAAATTAATGGGAGAATTTTAAAAGGAGTAGGGATGCAAATTAATTATTAATAGGTTTTAAAAAAATTAGAAATTTCAGTTCATTTTAGGAGGAGTGAAATGAAAATAATTTCAACAGTAAAAAAAACTAAAGTACTATACACTTATTATGCAGAATAATTATTTATTAATTTTCTTAATTCACTTATTAATTTACCAACATGAGTTATAAATTATGTTCGTTTGTCAAACAAATAACAACATCATTTGTAAATTACAATATCTATCATTAATTTACAATTGATACTAGTAAATTAACAAGCAAAATTAATAATTTAACAATTGATATTACTATTTGTGATTAAACAACTGATATCAAGTGTTGTATAATTATTGACATATTAATTTATATAATTTATAACTCATATTAGCAAATTAACAAGTGAAATAAGAAAATTAACAATTAATGATTCTGCATAACAAGTGAAAGATACTTTAATCTTTTCACCATTGAAATTGGTTTCACTTTAATTCCTCTAAAATGAATTAAAATTTCAAATTTTTTTGAGATTCATTAGTAATTAAGTCACATCTATGGTCTTTAATTGAAATTCTCCCAAAATTAATTATGAATGAGTGAAAAGTCAACTATGAATAAATAGATAATTTTATAAAGGCAAGAGTTAGGTACTTAATTTTATATACTTAATATACTTTTATCCAAACAAATCAAAACAAGTAGATTTTAATGTTTAATAATATTAATAATAATAATTTATTATAAAATAAATAATCTATAAATGATACATAATTAAAAAAAGCACTTAAAGTATATAATAATAAGTATATAAGTTTTTTCTTTTTATAAATTTATCTATAATCAATTGTAAATTTAGGGGTAGTCACTTGTTAATTTTAGGAATGTTGATAGCGAATTTATAAAATTTTAATTGTGAATGAATAGATAATATTGTAAATTTATGCATCACTTATAATTTAGGAATAAGTAGTTACGAATTCAAAGAACATTACTTGTGAATATATGAAATGTCAATTATAAATAAATATAAAAATTTTTAATTGTAAATAAATGATTTAGGGCCCGTCTCATGTCTTTGAATATCCATTCATAACTAACTTTTTATAATTTGACAAGTAACTTTTTCAAAATTCACATGTACATATCTCTTATTAAATTCATAAGTGATGATGTATGTATTTATGAAATTATATATTTATTTACAATTGATTTTCTTTACAAGCGTTGTTCTTTAAATTCACAATCAATTGTTCTTAAATTCAAATGACCTTCTATTGATTATTTAAATAATTAGAAGTAAAAAAGTTATGTATAAGTTTTGTAAAGTAGATTTATTTATAAATAAATCTCATAAAATTTAAAAACCATAGCTAGATCCCTTAGACCTTAATGTAATCTGAAGTTAGAGTGTATAAATAATGTCTCTATTAAAAATATATTACATCAAACAAATAATTTACAACTACTTCATCAATAATTTACAACCATCACTTCAATTTTTTACATCAAATATTCAAACCTTTTAAACTATATTGGATATGTGAAGTTATAAAAAATTAAAATGATAGTTGTAAATTAGTGATAAAGTAGTTATAAATAATTAGTGTTAAACTTTGTTAGTAATGCTTAATCGATTTTAACTATTAGATATGTGAAATTACAGATGTAAAAAGTTAAAATAATAATTATAAATTACTAATAAAGAAATTGTAAACAATTATTATTAAGCTTTTTAATAATGCATAATCGGTTTAACTATTAAATATGTGAAGTTACTATTTTAAAAAGTTGAAGTGATAGTTGTAAATTACTAATGAAATAGTTGTAAATTATTTAATTAATGCAATGTATTTTTAACAAGGGCATTATTGTCTTTTAACCTTAATTTTAAATTACATTCACATCTCAACGGAATTCACTGTAGTTTATAAATTTTACAGAACTTATTTATAAATAAATCTGCTCCATAAGATATTTATGTAATTTTTCCTTAGAAGTATATTTTTTAATTGCAAATAATTAAAGACCATAGTTCTTGTTTGACATTTCAATATTTCGAGTTATTCAATTATCATTAAAATTAACTCAAGCCCGACTTAATTTAATGTTGGGCTCATGCTGCTTTGTATCTAATAGAACTTCTGCAAGCAATTTCACTCCTTTAGTTCCTCCAAATGTTTTCAGAGTCCGATCCGGCGTCTTTTCACTTTTCATTTCCGCACAATTGAGGACATAAACTTCAACCTCGTCAATCACTTAATGCAAAGTTGCAACCAACTACTTTTTCGTTTTTTTAGTTATATAATCATATTATTTCAATATATAAAATTAAAAATATATGAATTGATTAACAACTTGGTTGATCGCTCCCCAACAACGTACGGAGTTCTTGGCTCTAGAATTGCCATCGTTATCATTCTCTTACTACTCATATTCATTATGTCTTTGTTTACCAAGGTTCCTGTCCCTCGTCGTAGGACCATTGGTGCCACCCGGTAAGGAAGGACCAAGAAAAGGAATATGCAACAGATTTGAACCCCCAAAATTACGTGAATGTCGTCTTATTGTATATTCAAACAACACTGTTCATCATCACTATTCACAGTACGGTGCAATGATCAATCTGTATATATGTTATGAAGTATATGCATATAAATATTTTGAGTTAATGTATTATGAACACGCAGGGCATAATCGATACATGTTGAAGTTCTTATTAATAATTAATAGTATTGAAATAAAACGAAAGTATGGATATTGAATTAAAATTAAAAAAATCAAGAATGAAATGCACTTAATTACCAGTCGAGCTTGATGAACCATGGACTATGATTGGGAATTGAAAACACATACACACACATTCATTCATATATGGATCATATGGCTTGCTTGCTTGCGGGTGTTTCCAACGAATCAATTCCCACTCAAAAAATATTGGGAAAATTATGAATAAGTCTGGAATTTATAAACATAAATCAAATTTCTTGGAGTCTAATTATAATTTGGCATGGGTGTGAAAAGACCACGTGGCCCAACTTCATATCTGTCCAATTGTGAATTACCAAACTATCATTCTCCTATCAAACCAAAATTTGGATGGCTCAATTTTTGAATTATAACTTTTTATTTCAATATTATTAACATAGAGAAATTTAAAAGGAGAATTACAGTTAAGTCCTATATAAGAAAATTAATTATTGTAAGGTCTATTGACAATTAAATTAAACTGCATTGACAACACAATCAATTGTCAATGCAGTTTAGTTCAGTTATCAATGGACCTTATAGTAATTAATTTTTTTATGTAAGACTTTAATATAATTGTCTCAAATTTAAATTGTTCGTTTGTAATATGAAATAATGATTCATATGAGAAATACACTAATGCCAAAAAGTCCGAGTCCTGCTGTGAAATTCTTCAAACTTTATAATTCGCCCCTTCCATAAGCGATTGCTTTATTGCTCTTAAATTTCTTAGTTGGAAAGAAACTTACTTGCAAACCGCCTATTGTTAAAGTTTTAAAAATAATAAAAGAGCTAAAAACCTAATTTATTCCCAATTTTTTAGGAGGGGGCACTGTAGCCAAAGGTGGGGCAATATTTCTCTAAATAATTTTTTTAAGCAGTAATGTTGCTTTTTCATTAAATATTTGTTAATTTAACCATTAGTTGATTCAAAAAATTTCAAAGGACCTAGAAAATTACTTATTTGTGTTGTTGCTAGCAATGATAATCTGATAATCACCTAATAGTTGGTCACAATGATTGGTTAAAATAATTTTTTTTGTCTTTTATATGGGTAGGAAATAGTATTAGTTTATTATAATTTAAGAAAATTAATCAATATTAATTTTCTTATAAAGAATCCTTTTCTTCTATAATTTTTTAGGTCATTTTGTATAATTTTTTAGTTTATTCTCTATAGTTTTTGGGTCAACTGGTCAAATTAATTGATATTTCACTGAGTGGCAATATTGTTTAGGGGATAATTTCCTACCCTTCACTACAGGTCCCAGTGATCTTCAGAAAAGGTTTCAAGGTAAATTAGTTTTTTAACCCTAATAAAAAAGAATAGTTGAAATCAAATTTCCTTCCGTTTAACCATAATTAAGATACTTTCAGGGAAAACATGTGAGGAAAAAAAATACCAACCACCTTTCCTTTCATTTTTTCTGCATTCAATAATAGTAGAAACAGAAATTGAGGAAACCATAGTAAAAAAAAAAACGGAAACTGAGGAAACCAAACATATTTTTCTTAGTAATTAATAGCACAAGAAAAATGAAAGTAAATCCTTCTAGAAACAATAAATATATGATATTGCATGTATGGAACATATGGTTGCTTGTCAACTCACCTTTGGATTAATGAATTTGAATTTTATATTTAAAATCTTGTATTTCAAATCTTACATTTGAAATCTATATATTTAGAATTCTTTACATGGGAAGTTTAAAAAATTTCAAAGAAAGAACAAACATGAAGAAAGAATTGAAACCAAAATGAAATAAAATTAAAAATGATGAGTTCATTTATATTTTTTAATTGATAAAAACAAGAAAAAAACACAATAGTCATCTACGCATATAGTAACAGTGAAAATGTGAAGTGAACAAGATGTTTGAAGTATTTTAGTTTCAAATGACTAAGATATGGAAGGAATTTGAAATTGTAAAAGAGTTTATAATTATATTTTAAATGGATTTGGGTTTGAATCAAATCCAAATTTATAAATTTGTGTATCCAAATGAAGAATTTGGTCCACATTCAAATCTCTACAAACACATCATAAAATATATTTGCACTTGGAAATCAATAAATTAATTTTTTTATTGCTTACAAGTATTTTTTTATTGTAGGCAATCTTATTTGATTTGAGGCAGAGCTGGACACTAAATGTGGATATGTCTCCTAACAGAGATTCAAACATTAGTTTGTTATATCGTGAGAAACTAACCACTTTCACTGGATTCAATCCCGTTGGTAGTTCATTGCTTTTTGAAAAAAAGATTAGAAAAAAAAAAGAAAAGAGCTTAAACTCCAAAGTAAAATGCTTATTGCTTGCTTCATTTGCATTCCAGAGAATCGCTCACTTCACTTTTCACGTTAAACTTGGTATTAACTCCATTTTCTTCCGACACTTTATCTTCTTTTGAATTAGAAAGGGCAAGCTTAATAGTTGGGAAAATTGGTAAAAAAGATCAAATAGTAAACTTCGCTTATATTTATAGTCGGTCCCAAGTCTAGGTAAAAGAGGAGGGTTATTTTAGGCCATCAATAGTTAACGTAAAACTTTATTGAATCTATCATGAATATGAACAATAGACATTATAACGCTAACGTTAGGTCGTTGCCCGTAAGTAACGGGCTGCATGGCTCAAGTGCAGTGATAAGTGAGTTAGAGCCGCTGCATTGGCGTTCGGATATAGTGTTAAACGAGTAAGAGCTATTGCATCATTCTGAACGTGCACGACCAAAGAAGTTAGTCTATGAGAGCAAGATTAGATTTGGTATTTGAAATATTGGGACATTAAATTATAAATTTATAGAGGTTGTAGGGGTTATGATTCAAATAAAAATTAATATCCTATGCCTACAAGAAATAAAATGGCATGGAGAAGAAGCTAAGGATATTCAAGGTTTCAAACTTTGGTATACAGAAAAAGTAAGCACACGCAATGGAGTAGGCATCATTATTGATAAGGAGTGGAAGAAGAATATTGTAGAAGTTAGCAGAATTGAAGACATAATTATTTTTTTAAAAATGATAGTTAGACGTGAGACTGCTAATATTGTTAGCGCTTATGCACCTTAAGTTGGGACAAAAGCCAATCTTAAAAAATTATTTTTAGAGAATTTAGAGAGGTTGATTCAACACATATCACAGAGTGAAAATATTTTTATTGGAGGAGACTTTAATAGGCATGTCAGGAGGGAGCTGGTCAGGATGCGAGGGTGCATGGTGGTTTTGGTTTTAGAGAGCTAAGCAATGAAGGATAAACTATTCTTAATTTCTCGTTGTGTATGATTTTAAAATTTCCAACACTTATTTTAAGAAGAGAGATGAGCATCTCATCATTTACAAAAGTAGAGCTTCAAGGTCGCATATTGATTTTCTTTTGGTTAGGAACACAGATATAAGACTTTGTAAAAATTGTAAGGTGATTTCCGGAGATGCTGTAACAACACAACATAGAGTCCTTGTCCTTGATATGTGTATTATGAGTAAAACTAAAAAATGTCGACAAGTAATAGAACTAAGGATTAGGTGGTAGTAATTAAAAAGTGAGAAGCAAGATATTTTCAAGCAGGATCTTTTGGACAAAGGAATTTGGGAATCTTAGAAAAGTGCTAATATCTTGTGAGAGGATATGGCTAAAAAGATAAGGGAGGTTGCAAAAGTAGTTTTGGGAGAATAAAAAAGTTTTGGCCTGAGAGATAAGGAGTCTTGAGGGTGAAATAATAGTGTACAGGACAAAATCAAACATAAGAAGAACTGTTTTAAAGCCATACATTTGTATAAAATGAGGAAAATTGAGAAAGTTACTGTATGGCTAAGAAGGAAACTAAGAGATTTGTGAGTGAAACTCGTTTTAAAGCTTTTGAAGAATTTTATAAAAGCTTTAAGATAAAGGAAAGAGAACGAAGCATTTATAAGATTTCTAAGAGTAAAGAAAGAGAATCAAGAATAGGTAAGGTGTGTAAAGGATGAAGGGGGAAGAATTTTAGTTACAAATGATGAAATTAAAAACATATAGGAAACTTACTTTTCCAAACTTTTCAATGTGGAGAAGTTCATCTAGTAATTTGGAGGATTTAGTAACTCATGAAGGAGAACAAAATTTGTCATTCTATCGAATAATACGTGATAAGGAGGTAAAGAAAGCTCGTAAGAAAATGAAAAATGATAGAGCCAACGGACCTGATTGTATATCTATTAAAGTGTGAAAATGTTTAGGTAAAGAAAGGGTGAGATGGTTAAATAAGTTATTTAATATGATTTTATGGGTCCAAGAAAATGCTTGACAACTGGAGGAGAAGTACAATAATTTTTATTTATAAAAAAGAGAATATTCAGAATTGTACTAACTATAGAGGGATTAAACTCATGAGCCACATAATGAAATTATAGGAGAAAGTAATTGTACATAAGTTGAGTTGGAGACAAGTATTTTTGAGAATCAATTTAGTTTTATGCCAGATAAATTGATTATAGAGGCGATTTATCTATGAAGGGGATTAATAAAAAAGTATCATTGCAAAGATAAAGATTTACACATAATTTTTATTGCTTTGGAAAAAACTTATGACCGTATACTAAGAGAAGTGATTGGAAAGCTTTGGAAAAGAAGGGAGTATAGATTGCTTATATTAAAGTTATACAAGATATATGAGGGGGTAAAAACTAGTATAAAAACGTCTAGTGGTCAAACAAAGAACACTCTTATAAATATTAGACTATATCAGAGATCATCTTTAAGTCCTTATCTATTTAACTTGGTCTTAAATGTTTTGACAGAACATATTCAAGGAAAATTATTAAATATATGCTCTTCATGAATGATATAGTTCTTATAGCAGAGACAAGAGAATAGATTAATTGTAAACTTTAGTCATGGAAGAGGATATTGAAGTCGAAAGGTTTTCGTCTGAGTAGGAGTAAAACAAAATATTTATATTGTAAATTTGGTAAGAGACTAGTCGACAGTAATTTAGAAGTGAAATAGGGAGATCAAATTATACCTCAAGTGAAAAAATTTAGATATTTAGGAGCCATTATTCAAAATGATGGCGAAATCAATGGAGATATTTCACATAAAATTCAAGCTGAATAGTTTAATTGGAGAAAATCTAAAGGAGTTATTTGCAATCGTAAGGTGCCTAATAAACTTGAAGGAAAGTTTTATCGTACTGCTATTTGTAATATCCTCACTCCACTAACCATACTTAACAAATAAAGTTCATGGTAATCGAGGGATTATCTCCGAAGGGTGATCACCAAGTTTTAATTCAAAAATAAGAGATCTTAAGTTTTCTAAATAGAAACAAGTTAACATCGATAAAATCTTTCATATCAGAGTAAAAATAAGTTTTGGAAGCATGAGATACCTCAGAGGAGTGAAAGAAGTCGAAAATGGTTGAAAACAAATTATGTGTTGAAATACAGAGCAATGCACTGTGGTAGGTGCACTCTACGCTGTGGCATGTTGCTTTCTGTATTACGCACCGCGGCTCAAGCGCCATGCACCGAGGCATGTTGCACAAATTTTCACTAGTTTTGTTGTCAATTTGACAGCAAAATCGGGGAACTTTCGGCTCGCCCCGATTCTCCGTCCGACATCCGAATGATGTGATCTAGGTGTCTATGAAAAGCTCTTTTCTTGTACTAGCTAATGGCATGGGTTTTACTTTCAAAACAAGTAATACTAGAAAGTTGAACACCCAAACACATTTTAACCACTTTTTAACACTTTTATACAAAATGGGTGTCCAAAACCCTCAACAAGTGTCAAAAGCTTTTTCTAACATCTAAACCATGTCCAATAGATCTAGAACTATCAGTGCAACATGACACAAGCCTTGAAACATCAATATAACTAAAATTCACTCATCAATCCCAATTTATCAAAAATAAAGGAGGAGGTAAATTAGCATTGCATCTAACTCAAATCGTTCAAAACATGCTCAAAACTTTTTTTCTACATGTACACTAGTATTTTGGTCCTACAAACATATATGTGACAACATATACAAAGGCTAAGGGTCTAAAATATAATTCTAACATTTTCAACAACCAAAATAGTGCAAGTGAAGTAATATGCATCCTATAATTGGAAAGCCGCATACTATTACACAATTAAAGCTAAACTAGATGCATACAGTAGGAATACTAATTCCCTGACTCTTTTGTCTTCTCCCTTTCAACACCAGAGCTAGACCTTAAAAAGTATTAAATAAGAGGAGTAAGTCTAACCACTCAGTAACCAAGGTTAAACCTATCCTATGCAGTTATATATCAATTATAAAGTAAAAATATGCACAAGGAAATCAAATTTATAAAACATATCCCCATATATCACATTTTATCATTTATCACTCTATAGCTTCTTTACTCATATAGCTAGGTGCATTTTCTCTATATTCTCAAATATGTGACATGACCCATACTCTTGGGACTTGCCACCACTTAACACATGTGACATGTCATGTATTTACTTAGGCAATGATCAACCAACCTTATATCTTCCTTATTTTCTCAAACCAAAATCGTGGGCTATAATACTAATTAGGGCTTCGTTCGTGTGATTGGACTACTTAAGCTCACCAATCGTGAGGTGTGACCTGGCCAAAGATCACATAACTCACTCTCGGACCACGACTTCCCCTATTCTTGAATCCTTAGGGTGTCTCATACACTAGGCAATTCTCCTCATTGAACCGGTGGAGATAGCTAAGTTTTAGTCCCTCGACAAACTATGGGACAATCCCTCAATAAATAGTAGGACAAGGTTATAGCCCTCGTGCACCGGAGGGCAACCAAAATACCATATGAATTTTCTCTACTTCCAATCCCTAGACAAACTCTCGCCACTGATCATGCCATAATTAATTACTCACTTGTTTTCACTTTTTTGCTTCCATTTACTCACTTTTACAACAACCACGTTAGACTCATGACCTTATGCTACCCAAGTTTGTATTCTTATCATTTCTTAAAATTCATTTTTTTCATTGACAAATATTTATCTCTACACCTTATCACATTCATTTTTTAAAAGAAAAGGCATTTTCATAGTAGAATTCTCTTAACTTTGCATTTTACATTTTTCAAGTCAAAAATAGCTTCTTCATACACTCAATGAAATATACATGTAGTTTTTACCTAAACAACCCATTCCATGCATGTAAACATTTACAATTCACATTCAACTACCAAATAACAATCAATTGACATATAACTATCCAAAATAGAGTTTTTCCTTAGTTACCTCAAATCTTTGAGAGGTCAAAGGTTTATCCCTCAATTAACTAGCTTCCAAACTTGAACTTCCACTTCAATAAGTGACCAAGAGCCAAAACTACAATCAATCAAGTTGAATTCCATTAACATAACAAACTCAAACAATTTAAACCCTCAATCTCTATTTCTAAATTGCCCAACCTTTACTTTACAAGAGGTAGAGCCTAACCCTTGGGTTTAATAATTACCCTTTAGCCCTCAATAAAATTAATGAGCCATTAAATCTTTATTAATGGCATCATAAACTTCCAACCACCCATAATAAATGAGATTTTTGAAACATTTATGGTGGCCAACAATCCAAGACACCAAAAATCATCATACCTAGGTTTAAATACTCTAATATACTCCCATTAACTCCATTTGAGTTAACAAATTCAGATCCATAACTTATATGGATCGAAATCCTACTTTTACTATCAAACTCTAACCATAAACTCATAAATGTGAAAGAAAAGGAAAGATTAATGAGTATGATACTTACCTTGGGTGTTTATAACCTTCAAAATACTCTCAAAGTAGTCCCTAAGTAAACCCTAGCAGAGCTGTGGCACACCTCTTCTTTCTCTCTTTTCTCTTCTCTCTATTTTCATCTTATTTCACATCTGATAAAGTGCAAAAAATGGCCATGCGCCTTGGCGGATGCACAACGTGCCATAGCATATGGCACAGAGAGGCTCAGAGATGGCTGTGTGCTGCAGCGGATGATCTACTTGTTGTAACGTGTGGCACAGCAATTTCAACTCTTCTTTTTCTCCTCCTTTCGATGCCCAGGTGGCCCGCCTCGATACCGGACCCACAACTAGGGCTGAAATAGCATCAAACATGATTATTAGACCTCTCTGGCCACACACCACTTCAATTTACTTAATTACCCTAATTAAATTTAATTAATCAGGGAATTAAAACTCAGGATGTTATACTATCAAATCAGCTATGTTAAATGGTAGTAAATTCTAGGCTCTAACAGGACGGCAAGAGCATAAAGTTGGAGTAACAGAGATGAGAATGTTACGATGGATGTGTAGACATACACGTAAAGATAAAATTCAAAATGAGCACGTACGCGGAAAAGTGGGGGTAGTATCTATTGAGAAAAAAATGATAGAAAATCATTTGAGATGATTTAGACATATACAAAGAAAACCGTAGGAGGCACCAGTGAGAAGAGTGGAACATATATCTTTGAGCCCTGTTAAGAGGGGTAGAGGAAGGCCTAAAAGAATACTATTAAAAGTTGTTGAACGTGATTTCTTAATTAATAATATTTCTAAAAGCTTGGTAAATGATAGAGCATAATGGCATCTTGCAATCCATATAGTTGACCTCACTTAGTGGGATAAAAGCTTGTTGTTGTTGTTGATCAAATGGTAAAAATATCTAGAGAGAAGGAACAAAACTTTGAAAAAGCAAAAAGTCCTTCAACTGCATTAAGTTTAGATGAAAAATTGCGAAGACGTCCCTTTAATTTAACCTTTTTAAGATTACTAAATTGACAAAAAATTTTTTGAAGATTAATGAAAAATTTTAAAAAATAAAAAATTCTGGAAGATTACTAAAGACTTTTGAAGCAAGGTGAAATATATTTGAAACCAGACACACTTTTTGTTTTTTTGGAAAATACGTTGAAGGCTTTCGAAAAAATGTGAAAGATTATTGAAGAATATTGAATACTATCAAAGATTAATAACTCATAAGGATTTTTTGATAATTTCTCATCCAAACTTAATTTCTTTGAAGGACTTCTTTTTCAAATTTGTTATCCTTGTCCCCATATATTATTTGGGAGAATGGTAAATAAATCCCTTCCAAATAGACAAATGACAAAATAGTATCATAAAATGGGGATAATTACTATGATGTTCCTAAGTAGTATTCAACAGCTAATTAAATTGATGTTATTAATATCAAAAGTAAAGTTATTAATATAGAAAGCATAATTGTTTGTTCATATGCAATAACAAGTACATTTCCTAACATAAAAACCTTAACTTAGTGATTAGCAATTTTAGTTTAAGTATTAAAAACACAATTGATTATAACTTTAATTTAGTCATATTTAATTATGTAATAACAAGTACGCTTCCAATATTAACAACTTTACTTTTAATATTAACAATATCAGTTTAGGCATTCCATTAACAACTACGCTTTCTATTATTTTCCTTAGGGGTGGAAAAGTAATTTTCCAAAAAAGAAATTATGTCAGATAAATCCTGAGGGATTTCATAGTAATTATCATATTTTGTGGTGGTTATTTTTCATTTTCCTATTTTGAGGGAATTTATTTGTCATTTTCTCATATTTTTTGGTTTATTTTATTTTTACCATTTGATCCTTTTAACCAATTTTTCTTTAGCAGTTGAAAAGCGAGTGGCATTAACGCTCGCAATTTTGGAGTCACTAGGCCACAAGTGGTTGACACTCCTCATCTATGCTCTTACAGTAGACTATGGCACTCTATTTTCAATTATTTGTGTTTCTGTACGTTAAATCTCATCATTTGTTTGGGGGCAACTTTTTGCCTTTCTAGATAACCCAATGAATGGTGAAAAATAATTTCCATACATCTTGGAGATATGCAAGGTCCACATATAAATTACTCCTTGTAGGTTTTCCTTAAATAGATAAGGTTAAATTACCAAAAGAGTCTTTTCATATAGCTCATCAAATTACTCATAAGACTTGGACATTGACTTGTCTTTTCAAGTAAGATTTTTTTTTTCTTCAATTTATTTGAAGTAAGAATGGCCTTCATATGATCACTTGCAAAAAAAAAAAAAAAACTAATCTTTTCATCAAACTTCTCATTATAAACTTTGTAACGGTAGATATGATATAAAGGATGGATATGTTTCAATTATCTCCAACAAGAACAATGTTCTAATGAAAAATAATTTAAAGTGAAAATTAATATTATTGTCACTTAGCTTCCAATCATTTTCAATTAAGTCCCAATAGTTTTATAGGGATTAAATCAATCCTCCACTAATGTCTCCATTAGCATTTGGCAAGTTGGTCCATATACATCGGTAAAACTATACAAAGTCATCCATATGTTCCTGGCATTCAAAACCCACATAATTTCTTATGAATATATTAAAAAAAACTTTACAATTCTTACGAACATAATATCTCAAGGAGCTCTATCAAATTAACCACACAGTATATTTTTAAAATAATTACAACGTCTTAGTATTATGCATCGTTTACATATCAGAAGTTAAGAGCAATTTCTGTCAAAGAAAAAATTAACGAAATATTTTCAGAACACTGGCACGAGTTGATAAGGCAGATAGGATGAAGGAAAATTAAATAAAAGTTTTTGGATTGCAGATGGCAAACCTTTACTTTTTAGGCTGCAAATCATCTCTCAACCTATTAGAGCTTTTGCCCTTTTCTGTAAAAAGGTTTAAAGATATATGATGATGCTCATTTCCTTCATATAATTAACTAGCTGGCCCTCCACGACGTTTTTGAGCTGTGTCTCTTGTATTTCTTAAGCATATTATATTATGATAATTGGTTCTTGATAGCCAAGCCATTACTTGAAAATGAAGGCATATTGACATTACATTAATATTTAAATCCTCAAACTTAAGCACCACCGCATTGATCAATCTGAATTGTTGTTGGTAGTGTTTTTGTTTAAATAATAATAATTATATTCATGTTATTATTATTTACTTAATTTTTTCCATTTTTATATCTTTATACATATATGCAGTGAGAAATTAATATAAATCTTTTAGCTGGAAATCTTAAGCGATGATTTGTAAATAATTAACAATTGATTATAAATTTTGAAAGATGAATTATAAATGAGGATGGAGTAAAAAATGTTTTCCATTGCAAAATTTATATTTCATATAAATATTAATAATTTATAAATTTTTTAAAATTTCACGAAATTAAAAGAAAATAAATAAAATAAAAATAAAAATCATCAAAATTATACAAATTTTAATAAAAATAATAACATAAAAATTTATATAACTCAGTTTGAGGAACAAAAATATTTATTAACAGTGATGTAATATGCACAAGTTGTTAGAACTTAGAACCATATTTTTCGAATCAAATAGTGAGAATCAGGGTATTGAGAATAATTCCCCGCCCCCAAGAATCAAGATAAGAAATGTTGTTAAAACTTTAAACAACAGAAGATGAGATATAAATTAGCCCAAATTAAATCAACTATCATACATAATGAGAAACTGGGCTGTAAATTTCATTGAATTACTCTAGTATTCATGAAATGGTTCAATGAATAATTATGAAATCCTTGAAAAAAGAGGTTGATGAATCAAAATATAGGTGTTACTCCAAATCTAGGTGCCAAGAACCAATCAGCTAACCCAGTCGATAAATCAGAAATACAAAAACAAAATAGTAATTGGATCAGAATAGGCAATTGCATTATAAGAATACAATTGAGTAGATCCAGCATGTTCAACACGAAACCTATTATCTAGTCCGAAAGCACCATGCAAAGCAAGTTATAAATAATGAACAATTGAATTATATATAAATAGATGATGGAAGATAAATTGTAAATTACCCCAAAGCTAATATATTCTTATCACTATGCCATCGATGATCACTTCCATGTATATACATTTCATGGCCACATTCCCACTTTCTTATTAAAGATATTCCCATAAGTACAAAAAGCAGTGTGAAGAAGAAGAGGGAATTGTGAAAGAACAAAGAGAAAAACAGGAACACTTGCCAGTATAATAATAGGAAGGAGACCCCATGAATAATTTGTGTGCTTGAGCATGAGACGAATGGTAGAAAGAAAGGCTATCATCATGCTTAAGATGGAGATGAAAAGTGAAGAAAGACCAAGCATCAACTTTGTGGGTATGGATTTAAGGAATTTTTCTTCCGAGTAGTGAGAGGTAAGGATTGCTAGAAACATGAGAACGGACGTGGAGGAAGAGAGGAGTGATAATATGGTTGAGAATAGAAAAACCTTAAAGAACTGTTGTTTGATGAATAATGGGTACCCAAAAGTTTGATCATTTCCTCCTGGCACTGTAAAAGCTACGGCGAACATAATTGTAACAATTAGGCCACCAACAACAGAACAAGAAGATGATGTGGCTTTGATCCACTCCTCTCCATGCTTCATTAAATATTTGTGACTTTTTCTAAATAATTCTTCAGCCGACATGCCGTCCTTGTTTCGAGCTCCTCTAATAGTAGGAGGTATTAAACCCTCCACCTCCTGCATTGATATATATATATATATATATATTCCCAATAGTTAATCAATCAACATGACATATAAAAATTGTCACAAACCAGGCTTAGGCTTCTAATATAATGTCCCAACCTTCCAATTGATTTTTTTTTCCTTTGATCATTTAATTTTACGTAACATGGGAGATATTTTGATATGCCATACAGTGATGGAATTGTAAAATTTTGCAGTTTTATTTTTTATGATTTTTCAAAGAAAAATACCCAACAATATTTATTATTTTTTATTTATTTTCTCTGAATAATTACAAAAAATTCAAAACTACTGCACCATTTCATCATCATAAGATATCAAAATGTCTTTTATTTTGTGTAGAATTTAGTGATCAAAAGAAAATAGAGAAAAACTATTGAAAAGTTGGAGCCTAACAAAAAGCAGCAGCGGTCCAATGCCAGCAGTATTGAACCATAATGATGAGTTCATATATTGTTTTCCCCCCTCCTCCTGACCTTAAACCATTGCAATTCTCTTTGCATTTGTAATGTGGGTCCATAGATCCGTTTAAGAACATGAACAGGAGCTTGAGCAGCTGCCAGATGTAACAAGGTATTTCCATTTTTATCTTTGCTTGATACAATTACATCCTTAAAGCGAAGACCATGGATAAGGCTGAAAACCCCAGCTTGTCGATGCTTGACAGCATAGCAGAACATATTTTGGTATGAGCTGTCTCCAATAAGTAGAAGATCAGGATTTGCTTGTGATATTTGAACCACAAACTTAACATTCCCTTCTTTAGCTGCAAGGAACAGAGCATCTGCAAAAACACTAACTTGGTCCCTTTTGCTTGCATTCTTACAAACTAAGCGAAGAATTTCATCAGCCTGTGCATGCAGCGACTTCAGCTCCTGTAGTTTCTTAATTCCTAAATTGATATGCCACACAAGTGAAGTTTTTCTTATATGAGTTTGTAACAATTATAAGCTTTAAATAAAGCATGTAATTTTGGGAAGCAAAACAAAAAACTTATAAACACACACACGCGCACACACCCCTACCTATAAGATAATAGGTGAAGGAGATGAGTTGTTGTAGTAAACGATGTCCTGTAGCAACATGCAATATAAGTTTTAGCCTCGTTCACTCAAAAGTTGCAAAAGAAATAAATCAATTAAGGATGAAATAAATAGAAAAACAAATTTTCTAGGAGAGTGAAAGTCGAAAGACCTAATCTTTTAATTATTTTTTTTATAAGACAGACAGACAGACACACGCACACACCTGGCCTTGTAAGATTTCCTACATGAGCACTTCCACTTGTGTCTTGTTGTCGGGTAGGTAAACGATCACGATTTGAACTTGGAGTTGAATTTATATCTATATCTTAAAAATTTAAATGAGAAGAATCAGAGAGAAAATATCATCTATGCACCTTAACTAAAAGTTTATAATCTTTTTCACATTATTTCACATATACTATGAAAGTCACAATAATGAAAATATATGCAAGTAAATCTCTAGGAAATCTATATATTAATTCTCTATATAATAATGAAAATACATCTATATATTATTTCACATATACTTAATAAATTCAATTTAAAATTAATGATGATACATAGTCAAAGGACTAAACACTCCAATTCTATTTTTCATTGTTGTATTTACATAGCTTAGTTTATTTTTGTAGGGTTTCTATCTCATTTATAGAATACTCAACGACTTAATTACTCATTTATAGAAAGTAGTCGACTCATCCATACAAATCTTATTTGTCAATGACTTCAGATCAATCAAGCGAGTATGGATTAAATATATAATCAATTGACCATTACTTTAAAGCGACTATTCTACTAAAAAAACGAAATGTTCCAAATGTTCTCCAAATTCCTGGTCTCTTTGGATCATTTGTATGGATAGGCATCAAGATCTTGATTCATATCTCAGTTTGAGAAACGAAAAAGGATCAAATTATTTCTCCTCACTCTAATTATATGGATAGATTAGATGTAATCATACTTTTTTATAAAAAAAGATATATTAAATATATTTATATGATAATATAATCATACTTTTTGCTGGTTGATAACTACTTTTGTCGCATTCTAACCTTTTTTCCTGTACCGTTATGTTAAAATTTCATATACACACAAAATTAGGTTCAAAAATAGAGAATTTAATATAAACAAACAATAATCTACATATTGTATTGTAATAAAATGAAAGAATATATAAGATATATAAAAATTTGAGTAGGACTACTTACAGTGAAAGACCAATTGTTTCCAAAACACAAGATCACTTGGGCTGGTGAGTGCAGAGTTCATGGTTGCTATGCCATAAATTGGCTTCCAACCCTCTTTATCAGACACGAAAAGCAATTCTTGGCATTTTTTGAGCAAATGCAAAGCAATATCTGTTTATCATAGTCATACCATTATATATGATAACAATTCAAAAGGTATAATAGTAGTCTTTCTAGTCACATTAGGGATCACAAATATTATAATATAACATAAATAAATAACACTCTATGGTTGAATCTCAGTGAACTACTTGCATTGGTTTGCTTGAATCAGTTAAAGAAGCCTTATAATAATAAACAGATGGAGTATCTTATATCTAACAACAACTTTTAAATCAGAAATACCATACCAAAATTTCAAAGATTAGATATAGTTTAATTGTTTACTCGTTTAGATGTGAACACTACTAAAAGAGGGACCATCTAACAACAACAAACATATGGACATTGAGAGAATAACAAAAACAAAGATGAAAGAAATTAAAGAAAAGAAAAGAGGAATAATCAATTGATAATTAACTATATATTTAATACTCGAAAAAATATTTTTTGCAAGGATTGATGTATTTCTCATTTCCGTTTTCATATAAAACAGTTTTTCTACCTATCAAACATTACTGTATAAGGTTCTCTTGTTGAGTAACGTTACACGTACCGAAGCATTGTGTTTGCAAACAACAATGAAGTAGCATAGGACCTTGCAAAGTGCTATTCTGTGGGTGTAGGAACTTGAAAGGAGTGACAGAATAAAGATAACGTCCCATTTGTTGATGACCATTCAGAAAAGCTAGTGTGAGAGGAAGTTCATCGGTTGAGTTTGCAATGCCAAGTATGCTGTCGTTCTTATTCACTAGGAATTCTGCGACCTGAGTAATTCCAGTGATTGTAGCAATTACAAGAGGCGTGTTGCCAAAGTCATCGGCAGTTTCAAGGAATTTTGGAGGCACTAATTTGAGTAACTCCTCAACTATGGTCACGTGCCCAAACAGTACTGCCACGTGAAGTGCTGTTTTTCCTGAAGGAGTGATTTTTGCAGTCAAGGCACTAGGGTTTTCATCCAAGAATGCTTTTGCACTATTCCAGTTATTAGCACATATAGCCATATATAATATATCCTCGTCTTCATTTGTTAGTACTACTTTATATTCTTCTCTATTTGCCCTAGCTTGTCTTTCTTCCTCTGCTTCTCTTTCTTCTTTGGCTCGTTTGTCCTTGTCAGCCCTAGCTCGTCTTTCTTCCTCTGCTTCTCTTTCTTCCTTTGCTCGTCTGTCCTTCTCAGTCCTAGCTCGTCTTTCTTCCTCTGCTTCTCCTTCTTCCTTGTCCTTCACAGCCCTAGCTTGTGTTTCTTCAGTAACTCTTTTTCGGTAGGCTGCAATGAATGCCGAAGCTTTTATATCCATTTCCGGCTCTGCTGCAGAGCGAAAGGGATCTTCATCTTTCTCTGAAAAATCAACTTCATATGTAAGCACATGCATCAACATATAATTAGGATATGTTAATAATTATCATGAAAATATGCATAAAGTAATTGATTTTTTCCGGTCTATTTTAAAATTATAACAGCGTTTCTTACTTTCTTTCATAATTGGAATTGATTCAAAACATTACAAACCGGTCAAAAAGTAACCTGATTAAAAAGGAAAAAAAACCAGCCAAGTCCACCGACCCATTCAAACTTAAACAAAAAATGTAATTAATATTATAAGACATTTTCTTTAAAGTCCAATGTTTCAATTTCTTAGGCATTTTGAAGAATTGCCGGTGTAATTGATAACTTTTCACTTAAAATGCCCATATGGTTGTATCACTATTACTTGCAAATAATTAAAAATTGTCATTAGACATTAACAGGGTAAATTTGAAAAAAAAACTTGAAATATCAACTAACTTGGTGGGTGTGTGAGAGGTAGTTAAAATGGATTACAATAATAAACCCAAGTAAATTTCTAAAATATGCATTCCTCACTAGATTATTCATGACACTCCACTATAACAAACCTGGCATGTTTCACTTCCCAAAAAAAGAAGTAAATTTCTTGGAAAAACAATATAAAGAGGAGTTCTCATGGAAAAACATATCAGGTCTTATCCAAAAACAAGAATTCCTTTTGAGATCCCTAAAATTAAGGTATCTAACAAAATGAAAAAAAAAAGAAAAAGATTTCTAATTGTTGAGATTTCTTGACATGATCCAGCTTTGAAGAAACAATTAATTGAAAATAAATAAAGGCACATAACAATAAAATGAAGATTAAGTTTTATAGAGTGGCCTGACCTGTTTCATGCAACCTCACCGACTTAAAGATAGGCATTTTGGCTTTGATGCACTTAATCTCTGTTATTATTTTGCAACCATGAAAGAAAAAGAGAGGAAAAAATGAGTCACATAACAAATATGATTAAAATAATAAATGTCGTTGTTATTTAATTATTTACCTTATACAGTGATATATATGAACATATTGGGAGTACATCTTGAATATATTGTCGAGTATACCATCAGAACAATAAAAACTTAAATAAGATCCAAAGTATTGCACCAATATATGATACTTTGCATTGCATATTAGCGGAAAAAAAATGGTTGCGTGTTATATATTAGGCATAATTTCAGAATATGTTAATGATGGGAATGAGGAACAACCGCTAGGTAACCAGGTTCTGACAACAAAATGGGCTTTTAAGTCCTAGGCAGAACTAGGAATGGGGAGTAATCGTTTCTCGTTTGAAAACGAGGAGAGAGAAGAAATAGGCAAAATTAAAAGAATATTATATTTTAAATTAAAACTTTAAAACTAAAGTTTGGGAGTCATTGTCTTTTATTATATATTAGTTATTACACTCAATTTATTTAATGTGGGACTTTTCATATTGATTTAAGTTCACTCACATTTGAATAACCTAATAATTAATAACCAATATCATGTTAATAATAATTAAGAACAATTACCTTACTCAATTTGTTATAGATTTGATGAGAAGTTATTATATAGAGATATATATATATATATATATATATGACTAATTATTTCATCAATGTACTCACAAATATACCTTATTACGTGCTATAAAAAAAGTATATTATTACGAATCACAAAGCATTATCAAAAAATGCAATATATATATGTATATATTAAAAAAAAGAAAGAAAGGACAAATAACAAGAATGAAATGCACTTACCACTAGTTCTTTGCTTCGGCCTCCGCAGAAGCTATATTGACTACATCTCAACAGCAATATATATTGCATAAAAGATAGAACAAA
The DNA here is from genome assembly GCF_029017545.1 of Prosopis cineraria. Classification (NCBI taxonomy): domain Eukaryota; kingdom Viridiplantae; phylum Streptophyta; class Magnoliopsida; order Fabales; family Fabaceae; genus Prosopis; species Prosopis cineraria. The sequence goes on along the minus strand of NW_026555337.1, from coordinate 11,990,927 downwards.
TGTTTGCTTGCGTTAGTTTCCAAGGAATCATCAATCACTTTCTTTTTTAATAAAAAACTAGATTAATTAATTGTAAGACTTTACCAGAATAAAAAATAAATAAAGTAAGATTCAAAGTAAAATTACACTCTACAATACAATAATATTTTCGAACAACTCAGATTCACAAAATACTATGCACAATATATATTTGATTGAATTCTAATTCGAAACATAATGTGTGTGTGTGTTTGTGTGTGTAATTTATTTAAAAAAAAACTGCACTATCCATAACACATAAACAGTTCTTCTAGATTCAGACTATACATGCATCGTATCTATTTATAATATTAAACCGAACAAAAATCTCAATTTTCACAATATTGCTTATTCTTATTACACTCACCTTTCCAACTTAAAGATTTCTTTGTTTAAAAAACATTACCATACTCGAGTTGTTACAAATATAATGGCCACTTATACCCAAATATTAATTTCTTTAAAGTAGTCCAGCATACAATATATACTCCCTACGTCTTTAAGAAGTCTTTCAATACTTTTTCTATTCCTAAATATAAGTGGTTGTTGGCATTTTTTTATGAATAGACCATTATACCCTTATTAAATTGAAAAGAGAAAAAAATAAATACTCTCATTAATTTACTTTAGAAAAAGAGATTCATTTTTTTATTTAAAATAATTATTGGCAAAATTAAAATATTATTGTGTTTTTAATTAGATAACTAACTTTATTGATTTGCGTGATTCAGTTAAAAATATCTTATATATAAGGACGGAGGAAGTATATCATTACCACTTTTTTTTTTTGGTTGATAGATTATACTATAGAATATAGGTTTTCTTGCGTTAGTTTCCAAGGAATATAATCATCAATCCCTTTCTTTTCGAACAATTCATGTCTTAATTAATGCGTACGGATTTTCTTATACTCCTTCCGATCTTATTTATAAGATATTTTTTAAAAATAATATTTAATCCAAAATATAGAATACCTAGTAATAATTAAATCACTTTTTTTCAATTTTACCCATTATCGATTAGCGTAAAGGTATTTAATGTAGTTATATTCTTATTTAAAATTAAGGGTAAAAATAAAAGTATTTTTTATTTTTTTATTATATAAAAGACCTAGATTTTTTTAACATGCGTGAAACGGATAAGGACTGGAGGGAGTACGTCGCTTTAATTTTCAATTTTTTTAACTTCCCATTTTAGGTTAATCACAAAGCATATTCTCTTTAATAATTAAATGTTGCTTTCAACTCGGTGGCAGCAAGACGACAATGGAGGACGAAGGACAAAAGATAAGAGCACTTGAGTTTTTTTTTTTTTTTTAATTACGAGGATTACATTGATTTAATATAAGAGCACTTTAGTTTTTTTTTAATTACAGGGATTACATTGATTTAGTTATTAACATCTTTCAAACTAATTTTGGATGTAAGAAAATTACAAGAAATGATGTAAATCATGCTTTACAATAATGTAAATTTTTCTATAAAAAAATAACGTAAATTTGATAACCACCACGTAAAAACTCAACCACTTACATTACCTCATCTTTATCATGATACATCAACTAACCAGGGAGTGAGGTCTAGTAAAAAAAACTAATCCTTTACAATATGGTAAACCAATATTCAAATCTTGACTAGGAGATGTGCCCACATTTAGTAACTAATCATGCTTTTAACATGACTACCTCTTATGGAGGGTACCTATGGGCAATAAAAAAACTAAACCAGCATTTAGTTAGGGACATTTTCAATACATTGTATAGGAATCACATTGTCTTTGCTTGAAACAACATAACTTACACTTAGAGCTGGCAAAAAGGGCCGGCCCTTGAAGGGCTAGGGCTTAAAAGGGCCAGCCTTTTTAAGCCCGAGTTTCCTTTAGGACCCTGATATTCGAAGCCCGATCCTTGACATTGCGGGCTTTAGGCCCTTTTAACTATTTTTATTTTTTTAAAATTTTTTAATCAAACAAAAAATTACTCCATTCTAATATAATACTCAATCAAGAAAGGTACAAAAAAAAAACTAACTAAATAATATCTAAATGAATTAAAAACACAAATAAAATAATAGCAATGCAATAAGCAATGGATCGACTAAGCTGACAAACACCCAATCAAGATTAGAAGAGTAAATGTTGAATTGAATGAATCATTATCATGGATCTAGATGAAATAGGGGATTTAAAGTTGTATTTTTTTTTAGAAAATAGCAGCCAAGGATTTCTGTATGAAATTTATATCAATTAAGAATCAATTGTTGTCAAAATCTGAATGAAAAACAAACTACAATGAACTATTATTAATTTAAAATGAGTTGTTATTAAAACCTAAATGAATACTTATTGATAAAGGCTAACTCGAATCCACAAGTATCTACTCAAATTTTGACAACAAGTGATCCTTGATTGATATAATTTTTGATCAGTGATTCTTCATTACTATTTTTTTTGCCTTCCATCCTCAGTAAATATGGGCTAATATGTGATGTGGAGTAAGATTTAGTTTAATTTTTTTCAAATCTAAAAAGAGTAAAAATTATGAGAATTAATTAAAAAAAATGCATATGCGGGCTTAAATGGGCTAGCCCTCGACCCTGCAAGGCCGATCCTTTTTAGCCCTAGATTAAACGGGCCAGCCTGTTTAAGCCCAATTTATCATTTTGGAGTCCTATTTACAAGCCCGGCCCTACTGTTATAAGGGCTTAAACGGGCTAGCCCAATGGGCTCGGCCCGTTTTTCTGACTCTACTTACACTCCCTCTAGTCCCATTTATAAGACATGTTTTAGAAGGTTCATTTGGTTCTATTTGTAAGTCACGCTGTAATTTTTTAAGTAATATTTAAAAAGTATTTTTAAAATTACCCTTCATGAGAAAGAAAAAATAACATAACATCACTTTTTAAATTTACTATATAGGGATATATTTGAAATTTCACACACTTTTATTTCTTGTACTTTTTTTTTGCATTGATATTGATAAAGTTAGTAAAAATGATTTATAAAGGGAACCGGAGAAGTAAATTTTATAGTATATATGAATATTAATTTTGATCATTACTAGTTAAAGGACAGAAAGAATGAAAAAGAAAAAGAAAAAGTTCCAAATATATTCCATGCTAGAGTTGTTAAAGCTCTTGCCTTAGATTTACGAGCAAGCTGTCTCATTTTGTTATTGTGAATTTCTTTTCTATAATTTTCTAGTTAATTAATGAATAAAATTAGCCTTTGTAAATTGTGAGAACAATATTGTATGGTTTTCAAATGATGCAAGATAATGTTGCGCACACAAAAAATTAGGATCCCAAACGCTACGCCTACAACTGAAGAGTAAAATAGTCCTTTTAATCCGATAAAATAAAATACATTATTTGGTAATATAAAAGGCAATCGCCGTGGTTGTTTTCCCCTAGGATAGATTCGCTCATAGCATATACGAAGGCGGTGCAAACTGCGAAGTTAAAACAACAGAGAATCGCTACGTGGGGACAGCATAGCCCGATGATTCAGCACAACCTATTTCCCCATAAGAGGCCCCAGGCACATATGTAGGTGAATCCACAACTAGCAAAGGTTCGTTATTATTTGCATATTCCAAGGGGATTATAATGAAACAATAACAAAAAAATCCCTCTAAAATATATGTAAATAACAATGAGGTACCGAAAAATGCCAAGCTTTTTTTTGAGTCTCTATGGACATTTCTGGCATTAATTTTTTACTAAATGACTAAAATGCCCCCAGTTTAAAATAAAAGAATTAATAACTCTGGTTTCAAAAAAGTAAATATTAGTAATTACTTTAATTTAAATAATGATTACTTTGTTAATTAGGTCTGATCATTGAGCCTAAAAGGAAAAGGAAAAAGAAATTCATGAAATGCACCCACTGTTCGTTCCTTTAATAAGCTTTGGCCCCCACAAGTGCATAAATTGAGCATATGCTTCCTTGTGTTAGTTTCCAACGAATCATCAACCTTTCATTTCTTTTTCAATAGTTCAGATTTTAATGAGAATGGCTTTAATTTTCTTCTCGTGTATCTGTTGATGATATGTTTCAATTATTTAAGCTTTTTAAAATTAAATCTTTAAACTTTTTGGGATAACCTTTTTCTTTTCTCGGTAATATATGGTAAATGGTGAAAATATATATAATTTCCATACCTCTCCTTGCAAGGTATATTGCATATGATTTACATTGTATAGATTAAAGGTCGATGCTTTCTAGCTACTATCAATAGAAAAAAAAATGGATGGTTGATATTTTATTAATATTTTAATTCAATAACTTTATATTAAGAAATTTAAAATGTTCGTATTTATAATATGAAATGATTCATGTGAGACATATATGCAAAAAGTCATAGCCCCCCTGTGAGAGACTTGATACTTTGCTTTGCTACTACTTAAATTTCTTTGGAAAGAAGCTTACTTGGAAAGCCTATTGACAAAGAGTTTTAGAAAACAAAGAACAGTTCGAATCAAACTTTAATTTAACTATGACGTACTTTGTGCACAAAAAATATGAGAAAATTGAAAATAGCCAATCACCTTTTCACTGATAATTTTTTTTCCATTCAATAAGAGCAGAAGAAACAGAAAGATGAAAACCACAGTGTAATGACCATAACTCTCATTTTGTTTGATCGATCATGAGGAGACTTATCTATAATATTTTGGTATTTTTAAAAAATACAAAATAGCTTCTTGATCAAAGATAACACTAGTGCACAATACTACTTTTGTGTCAGTTAAATTTACATTTTCGTGTCACTATATGGAATATAGTAAAAATAAGTTTAATAATAATAATTAATTTGCACAACTGTAGAAAAAGTGTTGATTCTACAAGTGTACGAGTCATGACAAGTAATAAAGTATGAGTAAAATATTGTTGTCATGAAAATTTATTTTTAAAAAAATGTGATCAATTAAACAAAAGACTTTGCAATTTCAATCAAGTTGAGAAAAATACAATTAGTTGAAAAAGTTAATTTTGAAAATTATATTAAAACTAGGGAATTGAGAAAAGCAATTGATTTTTAGACTTCAAGATTAAAATGGAATCTATGATTATTTATCCCCCTTGAAATTCATAACACTAAAATTGCTTCTTCTCATATATGTTTTTAAAGAAAACAAGTGCTAACCTGGAGTTTCAAAAATACTTGAGCAAGCTCTATCAAATCATGAACAAATCTTTAGTCAAAACAACTATCCAATCTCTTATTACAATTAATAAAATTTAATTTCGAACTCTAACCCTAACGTGGCTATACAAGATTAATAAATATATCTCTCTATCTTATTAACACAACCATCCATTTGCAAATTTCAAGTTTTTGCATTATTTTACCCAAGTTCAAACACTTAAATTAGTTCTCTCAAGTATCACCCAAATTAAACAAATAAATTAGCTAAATGGTAGCCAATCACTTAAAAGCATTAAGAGAAGAATAAAATAAACACTTATATATCATTAAACACAAAAGGAGAGGAGAAAATTAGAGTTAATCGATACAATGATTCAAAATAATACTAGAACAAAGAGTTTAGCTTCTCATAATCATTTAAAAGATACAAATATATAAAATATTTATAGCCATAATAGATTACAAGAACAATGGAGAAGAAATGAAGGAATCGAAGAAATAGAGTTTCAAATGTCTTCAAGCTTTAGCCCTTGTACTTAACTCATTCAAAGCCAAAAGCTCAAAACTCTAGCACAACCAAGCTCTCAAAGTGTTTTCAAGTGTGTAGAATGAGTTTTAAGTCGAGCAAGCCACATACATGTATCCTAATGAATTATTTTTAGGTTAAAAAAATGTAACATTTTGCTGATAGCAACGAACATCAAGAATAAAGTCATGACTTTAATGACAACTTGGGCTATTTTTTCACATTCCTCCCAATTAATAAACTAATTATCTTTGCACTTGATTTTTTCATCTAAAAGCCTTCCAAAAGCATGTCTCAAATTAATGTCAAGTGTATAGACCCAAAATAAGATAAACATTTTCCTAATTATGGAAATTAAAATATATACAATTGTGCTGAAATGTATTAAAATCAAAGAAAAATATTCTCACATAATATGAAATTCTAGAGGATAATTGAAAGAAACCGTTGTCATAATAAGAAAATTATGGCGTCAGTCACCACAGGCAAGTGACGACCAAATAGGGGAATTATGACGTCGGTTTCCATGCGTAACTTACACCGTAATTGGTTTGAGCGATTTAATTATGGTGTCAGTTATCATCCATATAATTGACGCCGTAATCAATTTTCAAAAAAATAATTTCTTTATACACAATATTAGTATCCAGCAACCGATACAGCATTTTAATCAAAGAATTACAAACAAATGATTCAAAAAAAATTATATATTTAACATGACCCAATTTTCATGTTCTAATAGAAGTTCGCTAAAATAAGAATTCGTTTTTGCCTCCCCAACTCAACGGGGATCTCAATCAGACAGTGTGCCAAAACAAAATGCACAGTAACAAAATTAATAACACCTTAAATGAGATAAAGCTCATTCATTAGGACTGCTTTTACACCACATTGGTAGGAAGATTTAAACTTGTAATTTTGTTAGTTATATGAACGAAAGATTTACCAACCAAATCAACTTTTGCTAATGGAATGTATTTAGTTTTTAACTAAACGATGGAATATATGAAATGTAGCAAATAAAAAAAAGAATTATGAAAAGTAATGGTAAGAGCTTTTAAGGTACTTATATATGCCATTTACTGAGGATATATTTGTAAAGATGCACATAATTTTTTTATATAAAATTAAGGTTTTAACTATATTTTTTAAGAAGAGTGGCTACTAATGCTCTAGCTATATTGGTGAGATGGGCAAATGCCCCCATTCACTTGGGAAAAAATGTATGTTAATGTAATAAAATTTTACACTTTACCCCCGAAAAAATTTTAGGATCTTGAACCTACTAAAAATCAATCTTCCTCACTTGAAAAAAAATAATGCTTCAATGTAGTACTGAAATTTAAATATGTTTCTGTATTTTGAATATAGAAGTGAAAATATAATTATTTAATCAATTTATATGTTACTTAATTTAAAGTTAAACATATTGTATTTAAATAATAAATTTCCAATTTTTTTATTTTTTTTAAACTGTCCCCATTTAATACAAGCACGAGAGATTTGTATGATGCACTGGTCAATCTGCATTATATATTATTTTGCAATGCATTAATGTTTAATCATTTTTGAGAAATTAAAATACATTAATAACTTGTACCTCGGAAAAAAAAATAACAAGCACGTTAATAAGAGTTAAAGTCCCTATAAATTAATTGCATAAAAAATGAAATTATAAACATATTGCATTAAAATAAGGTGAGTGCGTTTAATAAAAAAAAAAGGTGAGTACAAAAATATGAAAGCGAGAATCACATACAAATCATACACAACGCTATCGTTAGGTCCATTGACAATTCCCTCTGCTAAGTTGTCAATCAACCTTAAAGTGTTTAATTATATTGCGAGGACCTCAAATTAATTCTTTCAACATGAAACATGCATGCCAATCGACTTCGAGCATTTTGGATCACACAAGCCATAGACCATAGTGACAACAATTAATATAAAGTGGTTATTAAAAAAAAGTTATTTGGGTCCAAAAAGGATTAGGGCCATAATTAAAGGTGGCACAATAAGGGATTCTGTCCAATAAACGTAGAGTAATCCTACGAAAAGTATGAAAATCACATCCTCTCAGTCTAAAAAGGAGTTGGTCCTTATAATAAAACAAATCAACGTTTGAATTCTTATTAGGAGAGGTGTCTCCTTACTGCATCTTTTACCCAAAACTATTTCCCACAGATAGGATCAAGAGGGCTAGGAAAACATCAATTACGAGAAATCGTCTCAAGGCCACAGCTCCACTTTCTCGTCAAAGATATCTCCGTACGTAGTAATAGCAGTATGAAGAAGAGGGAATTGTGACAGCACAAAGAGGAAGATTGGAACGCTTGCGAATATAATAATTGGAGGGAGACCCCATGAGTAGTTCGCACGGTCCAGTATGAGACGAAGGGTGGAAAGAAAGGCTATCATCATGCTTGCAATGGAGATGAAAAGAAAACAAAGGCCCACAATCAATTTTGTAGGTAGGTAAGGATTTCAGGAATTTTTCTTCTGAGTATTGAGAGGTGAGAATTGCTAGAAACATTAGAACCGAAGTTGAAGAAGAGAAGAGCGACAAAATAGTTGAGAATATGAAAACCTTGAAAAATGGCTGTGCGATAAATAATGGGTAGCCAAAAGTTTGATCATTTCCAACTGGCACACTAAAAGCTGCAGCAAACATAATGGTCACGCTTAGGGCACCGACAACAAAACATGAAGATGCCGTGCTCTTTATCCGTTTCTCTCCTTCCTTCATCAATTCTTTGTGACTTTCTCTAAATAATTCTTCTGCTGTCATGCCGTCCTTGTTCCGAAATGCCCAAAAAATTGGAGGCATTAAACTCTTCACCTCCTGCATTTATTTCAACAAGCATTTAAGTATTTCACATTCTCATCAAAATACCATAGCCAGTTCAACAGAGGAGAGGACAATGGTTTGGCCCATATATAACTCCTAGAATTGAGAGAAAATGGTCAGCAAAGAAGGTGGAAACTTTGCTTCAAAACTGTAATTGATTCATTACTTTATGAGGTACTCCCTTTGTCCCTACAAGACATCTCTAACCATCTCCTCAGAACTAAAAAAGGTGATTAAATTAATATATATATATCAATTTTTTTCCCTAAAAGTACCTCATAATAAAGGACCGGGGGAGTACTTATTAATAATAGGTTGGATCTTATAAAATATCATAACTCAAAAATTAATGCACGTTTCTTTTCTTAATTACCTTGAACCATTGCAATTCTCTTTGCATTTAGAGCGTTGGTGCATAGATGCGACTAAGAACGTGATCAGGAGCCTGCGTAGCTGCCTTATGTAGAAAGGTATTTCCTTCATCTACATCTAGAAACAAGGCACGCTTGAAGTGATGCCCATGGATAAGATTGAAAACCCTAGCTTGTCGATGACTAAGAGCATGGCTGAAACATGAAGTCAATGTTCGATTGACCATAATTTCTGGGATTATTTTAGATACTCGAAAAATGAACTTAACATTCCCTTCCTTAGCTGCAAGACATAAAGCCTCCTCCAAAACTCTCTTCTCGTATGCTTTCCTTGCTTTCTTACAAACCAGTTCAAGAAGTTCATCCGCTTGTGCATGCAATAACTTGAGCTCTTGTATTTTCTTAACTCCTCCCAGATTGATACGTAACGCACATGCATCTTTTTTGTTATGAGAATTAAGAGTGAGCTTGAAAAAGTATACAATTCGTTGAAGAGATGTGAAAGTGAGAATGCATACTTATAAAATTATCGAAGGTGATGAATCTTTGTAGTAAACCATGCCCTATTGCAACGTGCATGAGAAGTTTTAAGGGAGAAAGACAATTAAACATATCATAAAAAAATTAATGCCAAATCAAGATCTCATCCTAACTTACGTTTTTAAATTCAGTACTCATCCCCCTATGTTTCAGCTAGCATTGAATTTTTTTTAAAAAAAATCCTGATTTCATTCATATTAATCTAATTAGGAGAGGTTCTTAGTTGTCAATATCTCAAATTTTTTAATTAAAACCAAATCTTGTGTATTTTTCTCTCCGAACAAATGTTCAAATAGAAGTATTCTATTGAAGAGCTTTTTTTGTCAACCTATATATTGAAGAGCTAACAAAGTTGTTTTGAATTAATCTGTAAAATATTAATCCTAGGGTTGCCCAAAGATTGGGTGAAACCAATTAAGTTAATTTATTAAAAACAATTATATATATAAATATATGTTCTGTATACCCCGGCTAAAAGCCTTTGACCTCTATTTATTTCTGTAACATATATACATACCTGGCTCATTAAATTTTGCTTTTGCTCTCTGACTTCTGTCTTCTCGCTGGATGTCCCCGCAAACAATAGCTGGGGTTGGAAGTAAACTGATACCTTAAATGGATGAAAGTAAATTAATTCCCCCAGGTAAAATAATACATAAATAATAAATTGGATAAAAGAAGGAAGTAAACATATTATAAGACCTATTGATAATTATATTGCAGATAGCAAAATGACTTACTGTTATTTTTAGTTGTCATTTTATTATATTCAGTTGTCAGTAGATCTTATAATATTTAATTATACTATAGGGAACTTCAATGTAATTCTCCCTTCAATTTATTTCTTTTTATAAGAACCTAATCTTTATTATCTACAGCATGTATTGTTTTTTTAAAATAAAATTACCCCTATTAGTTGCCCCAGCTTTGGTTAATGGAGATGCTCCCACGTTGATTACAAGATGGAAAAATAGAGAGAATGCATCAAGGGTATTTTTAGCAAGAAAACGTAACTTATTCACAAATTTATCACTTTTAAGTTTTAGTTAAAATAATCCTTCGTAATAGGTATCAAAACAAAGACCCTATCACTGTCCTAATATATGCTGCAGCATACTAGAATCTGAACAATGGAGAGAATAAACAAAATCTACAAACGATAATGAAAAAGAAAGACAACATTTGAAATATATAGTTAAGTACAGTGATACTGACAGTTATAGATGCATCGTTTCCAGAACACAAGTTCACTCGGGCTGAGAATAGCAGCGTTCAAGGTTGCGATCCCATGACTTGGCATCCACTCCTTACCCGAAAGTTCATCATCGGTAGGCACAAAAAGCAATTCTGGGCATTGTTTAAGCAAATCCAGAGCAATATCTACACATATATACACAAATATAATCGTCACAGCATGCATACATTGACAAAAACGGTACAAATTAAACATGGAGAGAGATGAAAAAAACGTACCAAAACATTGTGCACGTAAACAAGAAAACAGAAACCTAGAACCCCGACGGTGTGTGAGGTATTCCGGTGGAGTTTTAGAATAAAGATAACGTCCCATTTCTAGGTAAGCAAAATGAAAAGCCCTTATAACAGGAAGATTATCACGTGCGTTTGGAATGCCAACAACGTCTCTGTTTTTTTTTTTTTTTTTCTATGAGGCATTTTGCAACTTGAATGCTTCCAGTGTTTGTAGCCAATGCAAGTGCCGTATTGCCATGAGAATCACCAGTTCCAAGGAATTCTGGAGGCACCAATTTTAGCAACTCCTCAACGATGTTGACATGCCCAAACATTGCAGCCATATGGAGTGCTGTTCTGCCTGAAGCAGCAATTTTTGCAGTTAAAGCATTAGGGTTTTGATCTAGGATTGCTTTCACACCTCTCCAATTGTTATCACATAGAGCAACGTTCAAATCTTCCTTCCATCCACTTTGGTCGCCTCTAATCCGCACCATTTATGCAAGCATCAACGCGTTTTGCTAAATAAAGTTATTAATGCAAGTCTCGGGCACATTTTTCAAGCTTCATATAATGCACAAGACAAGCATGGTTACTATCATAAGTTTTGAAAAAAGAACTCATCCCAAAATGCTAGTCTGCTTGGTGGGATAGTATTAAGGGGAACGACCAATAGGAAACATCGAACTCAAGTTTATGCAGGGTCATCCAATTCCATCACAACACTTCACTTAACCTTCTGTCAATCAAACCTTGTTGTGGGTGAGCCTCCATGAATATTGGCCTCTCAGTAAAAGTACTAATATAATGTTACAAGCATAAATTCAAAGAGGAAACCCATTCTAAAAAAGTAACATACAAACTATGCTCTTATCAGACAACATTTTGGTTGAATTAGAAAAAAAATATCTAGAACTTTTGGGATTCAATGGATGGGGAAAAAAACCTTATCTTCTCTCTTGGGATTGCATTACTTCGGGGAAAAAAGATGAAGTCTTCACATCAAGAGTCTCAAGAATCATAACATTGCTTTCATCATGAAACTTTATTGGGGCCTCATCACCAAACCTAATTGACTTGGGTGCATGTCTTACATGACAAATATAAATGTGATAAACCCACTATTCCAATGGTTATTAAACCTAACTCTTGTTTATATACTTGGAGTAATATATATAAAGTTTGGGATAAATTTATGTCTTAGGGTGGTTGGAAAGTGGGTAGAGGAGATCAATATCATTTTGGTATGATAAATGGTCCCTCCTCACTAATCCTCTTGTTATATGTGCTTTCCATAATGCCAACTCCACTCTTCACACAAGAGTCTCAAATTTTTGCAATACCACAAGTGGTTGGAATTTTAATTTTTTAAAATGCTATCTCTCTTATGATGTCACTAGAAAGATTGCACTTGTGCAACCTCTAAACCAACAGGATGATGAAGACATTCTCTTTTTGAGGCCTTCCTCTAATGGTAACTTTTCTATTAAATCCGCTTATAAAGCTTTGAAGATCCAAATGGATCAAAACCACTCTAATATCTAGTCCAAGATTTGGAAGAGGCCCACCTATGAGAAAATTAAATATTTCCTTTGGAAATTAAAGCTGCTTAAGATCATCTCCAAACCAACTACACATGTACTAATGGAAATGCTCCACAGCAACATTCTTGCCCCATGGGTTGTAACTTCCCTGACTCTTCTATTCATATTTTGCATGATTGCAAGTAAGCTAAAGAGGTTTGGAGAAGTTTAGTGAATTCTACAAAACTTAATTCATTTTTCTCTCTTGATATGCATGATTGGATGATTTAGAACTCTAAGAATGAAGCAGGCAATTTGATTACAAGAAGAATTCCTTGGCAAAGACTTTTTTCCTAAGCATGTTGGAATATATAGAAAGCCAGATGGAGGAAGATCTATTTTGAAGATGATATTCTAGAAAGCAGCATTTTCCTTCTCCTACACTCAATAAATAATCAATAACCTAAAGCTTCAATCCAAGATCAACCAACTGAGCAAACAAGACAACATATTTAAAGCTAAATGAAACCCTCCTAAACCTAGTTAGGCTAGACTCGACATTGATGACTTGGTCAATACTAATAGTATTGCTGCCTGTGAAGGCATTGTTAGATATGATCAGAAAAATTGAATTAAGGGATTTTTCAAAAACCTTGGACACTATCCCAACACAGTAAATGAGCTCTTGGGAATTTTAAACGGCCTCAACCTTTGCTGAAATGAAAAATTATCTAAAATTAATGTCTACTTAGATTCCATGAAAACTTTATCACTTATTGATAACATTTGCTAGATAATCATCCTCTCTCCATGATTATCAAGAATATCTTTATGAGAAATTGAGTAGTTATTTTTGACCATGTTTACAGGGAAGCAACAAATGCATTGATCTTCTAGTTTATAAGACACCTTATCATCATTTTGATATTTGTGTCTTTAACAACCCACCCACCCGCTTGACTCTAATAGCCTTATGGCTATAGACATGATTAAATATTAGCCTTTTGCATAGTTATCCCATGGCCTTATATATATATATATATATATATATTTGAAAAAAAGTTACAAGGAAAAAGAAGAGCAACTGTGTACTGAGCGACCTGTTCTTGCCGGGTCCTCGGAATGATGAGAACAGCCAGCAGGAAAGTTGGGCTGTTTACGGCGTAGTCCCACCCAAGGATCGAAGTCTATCGATGAGTTTTGTTCCAACTCAGCCGACTGTTTTCTCTCTTCCAATGCCGACATTTTGTGACGTGGACAAATCTGCATCATGTGTAATTTTGCAATGCATTACTCTTATGTGTCTATTTATAAATATTTTTTAACATATTTTATAAGATCAAGAAAAATATTAAAACTTATTAATTCAATTTTAAAATATAATAAGGTTTACTTTGTCTCTAGTAAATAGAGGGGGTTTTAATAACGTATTTTCTGCCATTAACATTTAATGTGAAGTAAAAAATTATAATAAAAATTTAATAATTAGAGGGAATATATCATATGTTTACTAATATTAGGAAATTCAATGTGTAATATATATATATATATATATATATATTGTATTTGCTTACAATTCCAGAACACAAGATTTCTGACATGAGTAAGGCTTTGATTTTGTTTCTATTTTTAATTTTTAATTTTTTTAATACAATCTTCAAGTTATTTTTTAAAACAAAAAAAATTTATTCCAAAAACAGTTTAAGAATTAAAAAATCAACCGACAGTGATGATGGCCGACGGTTAACAGTAGTGGCCTCTAATAGTGATTATTCAAAGTAAATATAATTTTTAATAATCAAATGTAATGTATTCTTTCAAAAAAGTAAAATAAAAATAGCTTTAATAAATTTTATCTTTTGTTTTAAAAAAATAGAACAATTTTGATAACAATTAGATTTAAATCACTTATTTAAATTATTTTTTTGTTTTTAAAACAGAAACCAGGCATGCCTAATACTCAATTTTTTCATGATCGTATAGCATTTTTAACTAACTTTTACTTTTGAGAAAATAGCCAACATCATTAAAATTTACACACTCTTTATGTGTCTATCCCTATTTAGTTGGACAATTTAATCACCAAAGAATATGAAAATCTCATTAATTTCAATTATTCATTAAGGGAGTGTTTGGATTAGTAAATTTGAGTTTATATTTTATATGTTAAACTTAAAATTTAAAATCTCATATTTAAAATTTATGTATTTAAAATTTTTATTTGGATAGTATAAAAAAGTCAAATTTAAAGACAATGAAAAGGAAGATGAGAAACGAAAAATGAAAAAGAGATGAGAATGTGAGAGTAGCTAGAGATGTATGATGGATTTGAAATTACAAAAATTTTATAATACAATAGTATAAACTATATTTGGATTGGATCAAATTTAAATTCATAAATTCTTATGGATCCAAATCTTCCTACATCTAAACACAACATGTATTTTTAGAAAAATATCATTAATTAACGTTCCTAGGAAACACCAGAATTTCTAATATTTTTAAACATGATAGAATATCTTTCAAAAAATATTTTATAATTTTGAAACATGAGAATTAATTGCAATAAAAGCCCATAAGTTTTGCATCAGGTATTGTATTATAAAAACACATATATGTTATTATTAAAAGTTGAATCTTATCTTGTTAAATTTCTAAGAAAATTCTAACAAAAAATTCAAGTTAAGGTTCTTATTTTTAACAACAACATATACGTATTTTTATAAGACAATATTTGATGCAAAACTTGTATACTTTTATTGAGATAAATTCTTTTAAGAGGACCTTAAATGTCATTCTCCCATTATAATTATTCTATGTAAGCTATCAAATAATTATTTTAAATTAAATGTATTTAGGGCCCGTTATTTTACATAAATCAAATTTATACTCCCACTCACTCAGGATATGATCTTTTCCTCTTCTATTTCTATCATATTCCCTCCTATAAAATTATTATTAAAATATTAAATTATAAAAAATAATGAAATTCAAACTGTTAACAATTAATATAAATAGTTAAAAATACTATAAAATGAAATATTATTTTAAAAAAAAGTCAAAACTAAACCACCCAAATATTAAATGACTTAGGCGACCCATATATAGATGTACTCTACATGGTGCTTATCACCATGATAAGCACCGAAGACAGAACCCCTCTCCTGCATCACTCGAGATTTGATCCAACAACTCTCTCTCTCTGAAGAATATGGACTGCCATTTAAGCTAAGAAGCACGAGGCTCGGGTCCTAGCTCCGCCATTGAGCGAAGCAAACATGTAAAAGTAAAAGAAGAGGCTGACAAAATGAAAAAAAAGTGGCAAAAGAAGAAAGGGGACAAGGAGGGAAGTAGTAGAGAAGCTGAAGAGTGAAGAGTTGGAGGAGTTAGAGGCGCACCTTGGTGATCACTTGCTAGCTACGTAGTACGTACGTACGTGCTCTGGAGACAAAGGAACAACTTGATGGTGAAGCAGAAGGGGAAGGAGCAGCGTGCAGCTCTCGATCTGCAATTCTTTCTACTTTTGAAGAATACAAATGGTAGATCCAAGTACCATTTAATTTTATCCCTATAATTTTGAGTCAGTTGTAACAATTAATTCTTAAAATTTAAATTATTGTAACTCAATTTTTATAATTTTAATTTAATTATAACTCAATCATTAAATTTTGACTTGGTACCGTTATAATTCAATCATTAAATTTTGACTCGGTACAACTCAGTTTCTATAATTTTAATAATTTAAAATATTTTTATATTTTAAAAATAAAATTATTTTGCACAGATTGAAATTATTTTAATTTTAGTAATTATTTAAAAATTTTGGTCTTTATAATCTTTACAGACATTGAAATTTTTAGTAATTTAAAATATTAGTTCCTAAATTTTAAAATAATTTTAATCTTTATACTTTTAAAATGCAAGGATTAATTTTTTAATACTTAAAATTATAAGAACTGGGTTGTATCAAATCAAAATTTAATGACTGAGTTATAATTGAGTCAAAATTATAAGTTCTGAGTTATATTAAGTTGATATTTTAGGGACTAAATTACAGCAATAGGGGTCAAATAATACATTTTTCCTCTTTTTATTTGAAAATTTTCGAAATGTTTGCAAGCACAGCTCGAACCTTTGTGATGTGAGTATTACAAGAACGGGTGGGTGCCAAAAGAACCAAAGGTTGTTGGCAAAATCTGATTTGTTTTGGCTATATTTTAAAGGGTTAAATGATAATTTGAACCCCAAGCTATAAATTTAGAGATAATTTAAACCTTGAACTCACACGTATTTAACACGTTTTAAATCTTAAATAATTAAACTTAAGAACAACCCAGCTTGCCGCTAATTTGAAAGAAACGTCCGTCACCTTATTTGTGTGTGAGAGTGAGAGAGAATGATGATGAGTGACGACACCAGTGCTTCTGCCTTCTCTCTTTCTCTATGATTTAATCCTCTTACAGTAGCCTTAGCTAACACCATTCCTCATGGGAGATGGCTTAACAATTCAAGCTCTTAATGATTCCAACAACGACACGAAGAAGAAGTGGCGCGGTGGTAGTAAGAGGGTGATCACTGAGCGGGCCCACTACAACAGCCGACGCAGAACTATACTCTCACTGTTGGACCATCACGATGTTTGAGGCTGTGAATCAAACTAAGAGTGTAGTCCACGTCCACGCCACCCATACCCAAGCTATAGTCATTATGTCAAACCACCTGAAATGGTCTTCACCTTGGCGCCTTGGAACCATACAGCAAGCAGTTGATGTTCTTTCTCTAAACAAGCTTGATCGTCACCTCGTCCTCAATGATTCGGACATCAACCTCTGTGTCTTCAGATTTCTTCTGAAGCCAGGCATTAATTCCTAATCATGCATCTATTGTAGGGAAGAATAGGTTCATGATCTGGTTCACTGAGTGGCTTCAAGTTGCAGCTCTGGAAGTCCCCTAAAGCTTCTTCTTCCTGATCTTCTTCTCCTTCTTCAACCTTGTGCCTCTTGATCCTTTCTTTCCCACGTCTCTTTTTATTCACTAATAATGTGATATTTTCCACTGATCTACGAAGCTCTTGGATGTACTATCAAAAAGGAAGAAGATTGTCAACAAGAATCAGCCGTTTATATTGGAATTTTTATTTAATTTCGAACCTCCCAAGTCCTAATTTCTCATAAAACTGATATTACAATGTAAAAAAATACATTTGAGTTAGTATTGGATTAATCTATGATATTTAGCAGGTGGGAAAATCAACCTGGTTATTATTGAAAGAAAGATTCTTGAAGGGAGTGACGGAGTCCAGGTCCACGGGAGTGAAAGGTCGAGAGATCAGAGGAGTCCAGATAGCTCTGAAACTAATTGTACAGCCATTAAAGAGAGAGAGAGAGAGAGAGAGAGAGAGAGAGATAAAAAATCCATGCCACCTGCACATCGGGCCCCTACCGGATCAAGGTCTCTTCATTTTCCATTTTTCCTTCACTTCTCCAATCTCAATCACACATATTATTTTATTAAATAAATTTTTTAAAATTATTGTATTAATAACATCCATCGACACTTTAAATATTCAAATTTTTTATAATCCACCCTTTGATTGTACAAATATTTTATATGTTGATGAGATTTAGATTACTGTCTGCACGAATTAATCCTGTGACCTTTTATTGAAAAAAAATTATTATATTAATGAATGATTGAGATGAGGAAAATGGAGGAAAATGAAAAAAAAAAAAGAAGTGGAGAAGTCTCAAAATGAATTAGTAAGATGAGGACAAGTGTTGTTTATTGGGATGACTTAGCTTCGATCGAGCCTTTTCTGCTCATTATTTAAATTGCAATTCTACCCCTCAACATTTCTGTCCAATATTAATACTTTGATTATGACCCGCCACTCAATCAAAATTATGTCGCTCTATTTTATAAAAATATTGATTTTTGATTTAAAATTAACTTTAGCATGTATATGAATGTTTTGATATTTAAAAAAATTATAATTTTAGGTTCATAATTAATTTTTGCATTTATAATGGATATTTACATAACAAGATATGATTATAAGTAAAAAATATTATAAATTATAATTTTATAACTTGTCAAATATAGGTGTGGATCTTAATTAAATCAAGCATGTAAATAGGATTAAAAGTATCTATATTTACACATATAATTGTTAACTTTTTTGTTGAAAAACAGTCCCAAATCATATTATATAGATGTGTAAGGTTAAAAATTGAAGTTAATTTTTAGTAAGATAATTTTTTTTAACTTTTATAATTTTTTGAAAAAAATTTAGCCTTTTTAGTATTATGTTCAGATTTGTTGGTAAAAAAAAAATTATGTTCAGACTTGTTTGATTTATTGAAAGCCATTTTGATTTTCATATCAACATTGGTTTTTATCTCAATAATAGCTCACTCTCAGTCTAACCCGACTTGACTATAAAAACTGTTTTTTTTTTTTTCACAGCTTGTGGAGGGCTTATCAAGATGACAAGGGTAATTAGATCAAAGGCTTCACTAAAAACCTTGGTTACTAACACATCACAACTGCTGAGCTTATCGGAATTCTAGAAGGCCTAATGATCTGCTGGAATGCTAAAATTCCTAAACTTAATGTTTGTACCAATTCAATGGAGGCCATATCCCTCATTAATGGCAATCTAGTTGAGGGTCATCCACTCTTAACTATCATCAAAAGCATCAAAAATCTCATCATAAGAAACTGGGAGATCACCCTAGATTACGTCTACAGAAAAGCAAATCATTGTATCGATCCAGGCCTCTAACAACCATTTTGACACTACGTTACTTGATGACGCTTCTAATAATTGTAAAAGCATTTTGTCTTTTGACATGACCTGATTTAATTCTTTTGCATGGTTTTTTACTGTAGCCTTGTATTAAAAAAAACTGTTTTTTTTATTCAGACTGAGTTGTCTGTGACTCCAATAAATGGTATAGGCTGTCTAACCAATCGGTCATGTTCTTAAAATAAGGGGGGAAAAAAATGAAAGGCTTGCTCTCTTTTTGGGTCAATAGGTACGGTCAACAAAAAAAAAAAAAAACAGTCTTCATGCACGCGGCTCTCTCTTTTGCCGCTTAGTTTTTGACCAGACACGTGCTCCCTTCGTTTTTATTTCTGAAAAAACAACTATCATTTTTAATTTTTTTATATGAGTAAAATTACATTTTTAAATAGACATTCATTACCAAAATTTTAAATTACCCCTAATAATTTTATTATTTATAGTCATAAAAAATAATTGATGAAGGCTTAATTAATACACTTAATAAGTGTATTGTAGTCTTATTTTTTTATTTTTAAATACAATTAATATAGTTAATTGATTTTTTTAAGCTATATGATATTTTTTTTCTCCTACAAATAGGAAGAAGGGAATAACAATTAAAAGCACTCAATGTCCTCTTCACACTATACTCCCTCAATTTCTATATATAAGAGAAAAAAACTATATCACACAATTTAAAAAAATTGATTAACTATAATAATTATGTCTGAAAATTAAGAAATTAGACTACAATAGCCTGTATTAATCAATATAAGCATGTATTAATTATTTTTCGTTAATGTAAATTGTAAAGGATGATTTAAAAAATGTGTAGTAAGTACTTATTGAAATATACAATTTTACTTGTATAAAAAATAAATAAAAAATAATAATTTTTCTCACAAATAGAATCGAAGGGAGTACTTCACAGATTGGCCACCGTCTTGGGGTCAATAGACGGCCAACGTAACTACAGATAAGAGAGCGGTTATACTACACAAATAAGTTACAGGAAATCGACTTGCATTATTCAGGAGATGGAAGAGATGAAAGAAAAATACATCAGAAGGAAGGGGAAGAATCGCTTTTGACGGAAAAGCCAAGAAAAAAAAAAAAGGACTTACAAATAAGCCTAATCTTCGGCTTATTCCTATAACTTGCTTCATGGTTCACCAAAATAACTGAGGCATGTTCATATAACGTAGGTAGACGGGACCGCATTCGATGCTGAAGAGCACCGTGCTCATCGCCTTTATATTAGATTTATCAAAATAAAAATTATAAAAAATTATAGTATTAAATATGAATTGTACAAAGTATATTTAGATTATTAATTAACTAAAATTATTAAATTTTTAATATTACATTAAAATTTTTAAATTATATCTGTGTTGTCTAAAGTACATCTTGATAGTTATTTTATAAAAATTATTAAAAAAATAATATTAAATTGGGTCATCTAGATTAAATCTGTATTGGCCAGTGATAAAAAAATTTATTAAATATTTCTATAATTTTTTACATATTTTTTATTTTAATAAATATAAAATAAAAGTAAAAAGCTTAAATTTGGATTATCTAGATCTTATCAAAGGTGATGAGTACTGTAACATTTATCCTCTAATAACATGCAAAATAGTTCATATTTAATATTATAATTTTTTATAATTTTTATATATTTTAGTCTTATAAATATAATATTAAAATATTTAAAAAAATAATTTTAAATTAACAACAAAGATCATTCAAAGAGAAATGAAGGGTACAGATTACTCCACAGGGTGATAAGCGTACGGTGCTCATCAGAACTTAGGCAGACATAAATAAAAACATGGTCTCACTGTAAAAGGGATTTGGTTTCGGTTCTCTTGTGCTCAATGAGCACAAGGAAAAATTTGCAATATCGAGATTTACTAGTTTTATTTTATATTTATTAAAATAAAAATTTTAATAAATTTACTTGATTAACAATCTGAATGATACAAATTTAATATGAATGATTCAATTTAATATTAAATTTTTTTATAATTTTTATAAATTGATTAGATAGATATATTTTGAATTGTCTGGGTCTAAATTTTTTTAATGAAAAATTCTCTATTTTTTAAAACAAAACTCTTAAAAAGATACAAGGTATAATAAATGAGTGACTCAAAAGGACTTTGGACAACTCTAGTGAAGTGAGGGGAGCGCATGAGAAAGAGTTGAATGAACACATTTTCAATTGAATACTTTAATCCAATTTTTTATTTTCATTCACGAGACAAAATATTAATGCAGATTTTTTTGATCAAATATAAAGATATTCTAGTTCAATTTTTTTCATTCAAATATAATTATTATAGTTAATTAATTTATTTCAAATAATGTGGTGGATTATTTTTTTTCTTTGTATTAAGAGAACTTCAAATCCTAGTCGTTGAATAATGTAATTTAAGCCTCGGGATGAGAATCTTGCCCTCGATTTGTCAGCAGCATTTATGGAATCACTGGATGTGTTTATCCCGGAGCATCGATTCCAGCTGGTTCCCTACTTCAAGTCAAGTCTTTGGGGCAATTATGTTTTATAGACTCTCTTGGAATCTCATCAAGCAGTCTCCTTTTGAATTTCTAATTATCCCTCCACATAACATCTATCCTCACTTCCTAACCTTCAAGTGGTCTCCATTTTGTAACACCTCCTTGTAATTGTATAAGATCGGAAGGAATTATGTCATATTTTACATATTTTATTGTATTTTTTACTCAGCGTACAGTAGTAACCTTAAAAGACAAATATAATGCAAAGAAGGGAATATTACTTTGAAATTCTAAAAAGGCTTCTGGTATGAAAAAAATTCCTTAAAAAGTTATATTCTTTGAAATAAAAAAATCTTAATTTATTTTATAAAAAATTAATAAGCTTTCAACTTTTACTTCTATATTAGATATATGTACTTTAATAATGTATTTTTTATCAATATTTAATGATGGTAAAAATTATAATTTTTTCTTTATCTTATAAAAGTATTCCATATAAAATAAAGGGTGAATTTCATATCAGGACCATAGACATGACTTAATTAAAAAATTAGGACCAAATAAATCTGAAAATACAGGTGTTGGGATTGAAATAAAAATAATTCTACAAGAAAAATAACTAAAATGCCCTTAATAGAAATGAAGAAAAAGAATGTGAATTAATGTTCAACATGACTTGTTAGATACCTTACATTATTTGCTAAATGCGTAATAATGAATTTGACAAATTAAGTTAATAATTTAACATGTCAGGTTAAATCTCTTATGAATTACTGCATTTAACAATGACTTGTTAAATGCGTGATATGACTTATTAAATCCCTTATATTACTTGTTAAATGGGCAATGAATTTTATAAGTTAAGTTAATAATTTAATAAGTTGTAATAGATTTAATACAAGCTAGATAATTAACAAGTAATATAATGGACTTATTAAAGTAACATAAGAAATTAACAAGTAATGTAAAGTTTTTAACAAGTACATGTTAAAGAGAACATATTTAAGAATTTTTTTTTCAGTAAAAAAAAAAGAATTTTACACTATTAGAAAAAACACTTTTAACTACGCCTTTTAATGTTGATTATATAAAAATCCATTGTTGAAAAGGGAGGCAGTGACACTATTTGTAAATAATTAAAACATAATCAATGTAGGTTTGATAAGAACCAATGTCAAAAAGAGTTTCAACATCGGTTTATACCTTATAAACCGATATTGAAAGAGTGTTTTCCACGTCGGTCATTATTAAACCGATGTGGAAAATGGACAGCATTTAAGAAAAATTTCACAGATTTAACATTAGTTATTTTATAACTGACATTGAATCTTGAAAACGATAATGGCTATTTAAATAACGAACGTCATTTCCCTTGTTAAATTTTTTGATCTGCAAGCTTTTGATGCAGATTTCAAATAGCCAAAGCGTTAGTTTCCTTCTTATCTTCTCTCCCAATTTCAAGCTCCAACATTGTCATACCCCGCTGCCGTGCGTCACCATCGTGAAGTTCCCGCCATCGAAGGTGAGGTCCAACGCCGTCAAAGCATATTCCGTTGAGTCCGCCACCGTTTTTTGTTCCCATCACTGTTCATATTTGCATTTTTGAGGTTTTAAAGCTTTTAAGGTGCGTTTTCTTCATTTTTCTTTGTGTTTCAAGTTTATTCTTTAATTTAGGATCTCCATTTGCTTTATTATTTCTCTATTTTAATCCATAGTAAATCTTCCTTTTTAGTGGGTGCTAGCTTCTTCCTCTTCTTCCATTGTTGGGTGTTACTTCAAGGTGGATTTTTGGGTTACATTTTGGTGTTCATATATTCCAATTAAGTATCTTTATTTTTTTCTATTTGTTCTTTGATTTATGAAAATTTTCCATTTGTTTTTGGGTTGCTTTTTCCTATTGGTTGGTTGTGTGTATCATTTTTTTCTATTTTTATTTTTTATAATTAATATAATTCTTTTCTTTTTTTAAAATGTTTCTGGATAGAGGAATTAAATTTATTATGATAAACGTTGTTGGATAAAGAAATGAAATTTGTACTTGTTTAGAGAAATTAAATTTGTTATGATGATTTTTATGCTTTGAATATTGCTGGATAGTATAATGGAATTTATACTTGTTTAAAGAAATTGTTATGTATTTGATTTTGTTTAAATTTACTTAAATTTTAAAATTGCTTGATAATTGTGTTAAACTTGTTTGTAGTATACTAGTTTTGTTTTTTTAAAAACAAAATTTTTTAAATGGTTGTTGGAAAGATAAACAATTTTTTTAAAAAATAAATTTAAAATTTTTTAAATAGTTGTTGGAAAGATAAACAATTTTTTTAAAAAATAAATTTTTAACAACGATTGTTGGAAAACTGTAATTAAAAATCTGTTAACAACAGTTATTATAAAATAACTGTGGTTGAAAACAAAAAGTTAATTTTTTTTAAAAAAAAATTCAACTGTTTTTGTGGACTTTTCATGTGGGTTATGTATATAACCGACATGAAAAGTAATTTTCAAAAGAATTGACATTGACATTGAAAGTCTACTTTTCTTTTTTCTTTTTTTTCACTTTTCCTTAATAACTAATGTTAAAAATTTAAAATAATCGTTTCTGTAATAGTGTTAAGAGTTACTTGGGACTTGATAAATTCACAAATAATATTATAGATTTGACAAATAATGTAAGAAATTTAACAAGTCATGTTACATATTTAACAAGTCACATTACACCCTGATTCATATTTTATTTCTTCATTTCTATTAAGGGCATTCTAGTCATTTTCCTAACAAAATTATTTTCAGTTAAATCCCATCAGCTTGCAGTGTATTTTTAAATTTATTTGATCCTTTTTTTGAATTCAATCGCATCCATGGTCTTAGTATGAAATTCTCCCTAAATAATTTTTTTTTTTCAAAGTATATAAGTTGGGGTACGATAATAATACCTACAAAATTTTTTGCTGCGTACGTGTAAAATGGAGGCATTTAATGATCATGCTCCATAGTTTGGCCCCCGTCTTGAATGTGCAATACATGCAAGAAGGACGGCTTGAAGAGAAAGACTCGCTTTTTGGGTCAAACACACATCAAGATCAAGGTTTACAAAACCGCATGTGGGCCAATCAAACTGGTTAGATCGGGAATCAACATGTGGTCCAATCAGGTGTGGACTACTAAACCGGAGATTGCAAAGCGGTTAAAAACTGATAAATCAATCAAAAAACCGATAAAACAAACAGGCCCAATAATAAGAAAGCCCAATATATTGTAGCTTGTGCTGGCAGGAGATAGCGGAATACAAATGAGATCTTCAGCGTTGTCATGAGTTATGTCAAGTTTTGGAGGGAAATATTTCACTTCGCAGATTACCAATAAAGCTCTCGAAAGACCCTACCACAGCAATTGAGCTCTTCAAAATTTTCGGATTCAAATTTTGTTAGAATGAGAAATTTTTTAAAATTAACGTTTAATTTGATTTTATGGAGATTTTATCACTCATTAATAACAGACTCCCATCCTCTTTCCATAATTGTCAAAAACATTAGAGATCTTATCATGAAAGTAGAGTGGTTACTTTTGATTATGTCTAAAAAAAACCAACGAATGCATTGTTCTTGTAGTTCACAATATATCTGATGAAGATTTGGATATTTTTATCTTTATCAATCTACCCCCAACTGTATAAGCATCATAGCTTATGATATGATCAGACTTTAATCGTTTTGTACATAACCTTATATTAAAAAAAAAAAAAAAACTCCTGAAAAGACGATCCGCTAATTTCTGACAAAGGGCGTGATGAATTGTAGTCTCGTGCTTCAAATTACAATTAAAAACTTTAGCCTAGGCTACAGGCAAGATACGGAGAATTGCTAATGACGTAGTGCTGACTCATTTTATAAAACATTTTTTTGGATGATTTAATATTCTAAAATATAAAACATTTTAAAAAAAATTAAGATCTCATAAATAATAATTATCTCAATATTATCTTTTATTATTTCACTCCTCAAATAATTTTTTTCTCTCACTCTCTTATTAATAAAGATTATTTTTAAAATTTTATATAAGAATTAAGATTGTAAATCATATTTAATGAACTTCTTTAATATGTGTAATTCTACCAAAAATATTTTTGCAAATTGAGACGGAGTGTGTATTAAATTAAAATTAAGAAAAAAATAATAATTACAAATCTTTTAAAGGAATTAATGACAATTGAAAACCCCCAATTGCAATTTTAATTGTAATTGTGGAGCTCAACTGCGCACTGTTTTGATACTTATCTTGATCCTGAAAAATAATTGTCATGTTTTTCAATTTAATGGAGGGTTTCATATGCTTAGAATTTAAAAGTTGAGTAAAATTTTATACATTTCAAAAGTTCAGAATTTAGAATGTTATTTATGCAATAATTTAGAGCCTATAATGCTCATTAACCTTGTTAAAAAATAAGAATGATGTGTCACAATGTAATTGATTTGTTAATGTATGTGGGACACACTGTACTTTTTTTTATGTCAAATAGATGTTAATCGAACATAATTTCGTTGAAGGACACTTTCATAATTTCTCATTCAAACATAATTTCGTTGAAGGACCTTTTGCTTTTTCAAAATTTTAATTTGATCCCTCTCCCCAAATATTTTTGCTCTTGGTCCTTTTGACCAGTTTTTCCTAAATAGTTTAAGAGCGGGGGGTACTAAAACTCGGAATCTCCCACAAGGGGGGTAAAATTGGCGTCACTTGGCCACCACTTGGGTGACACTCCTTTTCTTGTTGTTTGTTTTTTTTTTTTGTTGATAAGAGAGAACAAAAAAAAAAACACACACCTTTTGTTCTCTCACTGAAGAGAATTTCAAAGCTGTGGAGATAATAAACCACATGTATTTTAAGATTTCGAACAACAAAAAATTAACCTCTTGTAAGTGCAACTGCAGTAGACTGCTCAGAATTGGGGACACGTGTGAATATTGAGAGAATTAATAGAGTGGGAAGGGATTTATCTATTGAGGAAATTAGAGGATCCTTTTTCCTCGACTTGTATTTGCTAAATGCAAATTATTCTACTCCACTAGATCAATTCCCTTTCAACAAAACATTACAATATCTGATTTTACTAATGAATTAGTGCACCAAAATGGAGGCGAAAAGGAGTAACTAAAATCAAAATTAAAGTACACTTTCTGATTAGGGCAATCAAAGAAAAAGGCAGAATTGAAAAGGAAATCGCAGAGCGGGTTGCAATAAAAGTAATACTTTTGATTTGGGGTCGTCACAGCTTTCCATCTGCTAATAATAAGGGTTCGAAAGCCCAGCATCATTGACATAATTCATCGGATAGAAAAGAAAACCCAGAACGCTAAATTTGGACCCGCACAAATACAATGCCTCAACCACAAATACACATGGTGACTTGAAATAGAAGAAAGAATTCTAAATAAAAAAGAAAGAAATAGGCAAAATGATGACGACGATGAAGAATTAGAATTTTTGTGGCGGAATTTTTGATTCGGAGAAGAGAAGTGAAGGGATGCCGCGAACACCACAATTTGGCTTTGGCTTTGGGATTGAATTTCAAGCTATTTTTGTCTGCATATATGTTTGGGTGTGTGTATTTATCCATTGCACATGTCCGCCATTGCAATTTTCAACCCTAGTTTGGCAAAATTTGTTAAATCGTAAGTAAGTGAAGATCACATCCCAACTTGCCAAGTTAATTCAGCAGTCTTATCAGTTATCTACGGTGTTCTCGTTCGGGATCTTCTCATAATTCACACTTTCCTTTTCTCCTCCTCCTCTCATCTACACTCCTACATAATAAATGAATGATCCGGATTTAATTATTTTTTACCAACAATTTTAATTGTTTTATAAAATAATTATCATATAAAAATAAATAAATATAAACCGTTACAGCTTGACCTACACAGTTAACAATTATGTACTATTCTAAAATTTTTCATAAATAAATTTATTTATTTGTTTATTTTATTGCAATTGTACACTGTTGAGGTTAAAATTTTAACAATTTAAAATTACTTGTTTATTTTAATGAGTGACACTTGGTTAAACTGTTAAGGAAGTTAAATCAACTTATCATGTGATCTTGAGTTCAAGTATTGAGATATGCAATTATATAGTCCTTTTAAAATAAATTTGACAAAAGCATTCTTGAGTTAGTACTAATGAGGCTGCCATTGATAATAACATCCCATATGAGGTTCAGATTAGTCTAACTTTCCTTATCTATGGAGATGGGATGAAGGGGGGAAAAAAGGCACTGCGGAGGGACGTTGAGCGGAAGGATTCTAAGGGGATATGCTTTCAATGTTCTCATCTCTCTGTTTTTTTTTTTTAGAACTTGATTTTCATAAATTTATTGTTTTAAGATTTTTTTTATTATACAAATGATAATGAAGTCCTGTAAAATGCCATAATTCTTCTCAATCTTTAAGAACTTTTCTGACATTAATAAATTTTGATGAAATGACTAAAATATCCTAGTTTAAAATAAATAAAAAAGTAATAGCTCTAGCTAGTGCAAAAAAAAAAAAGAAGTAAATATTATTAGTGACTACTTTAAGCAATGATTATTTGTTTGCTGGCAATAACTAAAATAGAACAAACAATTAAAACTTTCCTTGTGCAAATTAAAACTTCAGTGAATAAAAAATGAAGATGTGATTTGTTCCAAGTGCATCAATTTAAAGTCATTATCTGCATACTCCTGAAAAATAATCCATTCTTTAATTCAATTTGACTTTAAAGAATTTGAAGAAAGCTCAGGATATTATATTTTAGAGCTGTGTTAAAAGAACTTTAGCAAAGCATGTCCATACGTAATTACTCAATGCAACTGACAAGAAACAATGAAAAATGGATATCATAATTACTCAATTAATCTCATTCAATTAAGAGAAAAAAGTAAACTTCACAGCCTAGCTTCATTCCCTATTAAATGCCATGACAATGTAATAACTGCCAAAATGTCGTAATTATTATTCAGATAACATGAACAGAGTGAGACATCAATCACAAGGCCGTCTCATATATGAGTAGTTTGTATGCTTTAGAATGAGACGAATGGTAGAAAGATAAAGGTTATTATGAATCTAGACTTACCAATATGGGGGCAAAATTTAAAACAACCAAGAATATTGGGAACAAAAACTAATTTTCACATTTTTATAAAGAAAAATAAAAAAAATACAAAGAAGCATTGCAATTTTGGGGGGGGGGGGAGCACCCCCCTTGCCCTTGTGCATTCGTCACTGGTTATTATTATCTCTCGCTGCAAGAGATGAAAAAAGAAAGTCTCAAAATCTCATGGATGCCCTGATATTCCCATATATGCTTCTCTGCTTCTCTCTTGCTAGCAGTATTGCAAATCCTGGAAATAATATTGCAGATTTTTTTTTGTAATTATTTTTTGAATTTTAGTAATCACTTTTATGTATCTATGACTATATTTTATGATATGATTATCAATTTCCTCCTGCATTTTGTATTGATCTGGAGGTGTTCTACATTTTTATCTGGCGTTTTCTTTATTTACTAAAGGATTAAAATGTTAATTTATGTCCCGACTTTTTCGTAGGCGTTCTAGGCACCCACAAGTAAGGGCGGCACAATGCTACCACTCATGTATTAAAAACAGGGCAATGAGGCTTCTTCATTAAATATTTGTTAATTATTTGACCTTTTATTTAATTGATCCAAAAAATTATAGAAAAATACCTTCTAAAAAAATTAATAATAATTAAGTCTCCTAAATTAGAAATAAATCTCAATAGATTAATATTATTTATTACACATATGAAAGTTAAAAAAAATTAACAAACCATTTTGACCAACTATTTCGTAATTATTGTTTATTAATGCCGAAAACAATGACAAACAATTATAAAAATATTATGTGTGTTGTTATTAACAATGATGATATGATTGTAAGTTTTTTTTTCATATAAGTAAATACCTAATTTTTTTGGGTAATTAAATATTAAATATTAAAAATTTATAGGAGAAGATAAGCTCCACACTCCTACCATTAATGTGAGAAGACACTGATTTGATTTTACACATGTAATAACAATGCGTAATTTATTCCGATCCATACCACATCACTCTGTGTCTGCAGCTAGAACTGAAATATATATTAAACAAATAATAAAAGACACAATGGAACATCCATTACAAATATATCATGACCATGGCTTCACTTTCCGATAAAATAAACTCCGCTGAGAAGAAAAAGTAGCTCTGAGAAGAAATGGGAACTGTGACATAACAAAGAGGAGAATGGGAAGACTTGCAAGTATAATAATGGGAGGGAGAATCAGCGAGTCATTTGTATTCTTCAACACGAGACGAATGGTAGAGAGAAAGGCTACTATCATGGATACAACAGAGATATAAAGTGACGAAAGACATAAACTCAACTTTGTGAATATGGATTTGAGGAATTCTTCTTCGGAGAAGCGAGAGGCAAAGATTGCTAGGAACATCAGAAGAGAAATGGAAGAGCTGATGAATGATAGTACAGCGGAGGAAAGGAAAACCTTAAAAAATGGTTTTTTAAAAAACAAAGGGTAACCAACTTGTTGGTCATTTCCTCCAGGAAGAGTAATAGTTGCGGCAAACATGATGGTGACAATAAGGGTACTAACAACAGAACAAGCACCTGCTATGTTCTTTATCCAAGCCTCTCCTTTCTTCTTCAATTCCTCGTGTTCTAATTTGAATAATTCCTCAGCAGTCAGGCCGTTACAGTTTTTAGCTATCCTCATTACAGGGGGGGCTGACCTCTCCACTTCCTGCATTTATATTTTAAACAGTTAATTTGCCTTCAAAAGCATCATTGCATTTCACATTTTTCCCAAAATACTATACTAGCCTCTTTGAACCCTAGTCTGTCATCAAGGCACTTACCTAATTAGAAAGCCATCATTAAAACCGATCAAATTGAAATTATGATTTCTGCGACTATCACACTAGTAAGCTTTGAACTTATGGCTCCATTGGGTAGAGAATAAATGGGCAAGAGCAACCGGAAGATGTCATGCACACGAGTCTATGGTATGGCTAGAGCCTCAAACATATGTGTAATATGGACAGGTTCTAGGCAAAACCTAGCTTTGATAGGATTTGTTGACAATGGAGAGCGAATGCCCAAAAATGGAGAAATGAACAAATAAACAAGAGCAACAAAAGGATGCCTCATCTTAATTCAAAACTTCATGACTTGAGTTTATAAATTTTTCAATTCTATTATATATGAGCCCTCTCATATCAACTTAAATCCATTTACACTTGTTGAGCCTAATAGATACTTATTAAATAACTATAATTTATTTATTTTATGGAAAACACAGTTATATGATTTTTTATGAAAGATGATGATGATCCAAAAAATAAATTAAAGCATGTCTGTTATGGTCTAACCTTGAACCATTGCAATTCTCTTTGCATTCGCAATGCTGGTCCGTAGATGCGGCTAAGAACGGAAGGAGGAGCTAGCTTGGCTGCTGCATGTAGCATGGTATTTCCATCACTATCTCTACTTGCAAATAAGGCATCCTTGAAGCGAAGCTCGTGGACAAGGTTGAAAACCCTATCTTGTCGATGCAAAAGAGCAGTGCGGAAAATGTTTGCTCCAGCGCTGTGGAGAAGCTGAGGATTTGCTTTTGATATTTGTAGAATGAACTCAACATTTCCTTCAGCCGCAGCAAGACGTAGAGCCTCTTCTAAAATATTTACTTCATATGAAGAATATACGATAATTTTCATATCAGCGGGCTTGATTTTCTTTACATTACTGCAAACTAGTCGAAGAATGAGATCTGCTTGTGAATGCAGCAACTTTAGCTCTCGCATTTTCTTGATTCCTACATTGAGCTTATGATAATTAAGAGAGCTTGATTTGAAAACGTATAGAATTTTTGGAAGTAATGTGTAAGTTAGCATCCACGTACCTTCAAAATCATAGGTGCATGAGATGAGCCTTTTTAGTAAAGCATCATCTGTGCAAGAAGAAAGTGTTAACTACATACCACATCTATAGGCATTCAGAAGTTAAGGAACAAATATACAATGTTTAAAATCTTGCATCTCCCCTCCATTTTCAATTTTCGTATCTTTTGATGTGAGGAATCGTGAATTTTGACATAAAATAGCTAGTCTGATGTTTAAGTATATTAGATTAAGGGCCGCTTGTTCAAGTCAAAAAAGGTGATTTTAATATCATTCGCAAGCATGCACATATGAGGATTTTGATTTGGATTTGAATATGAACTAAATTACACACTTGGATAATATAAAACTCCATGGATTTAAAATCCAAATCCATGTTTTGTTATAATTTGTTTGTAATTTCAAATTATCTCCCGATCTTAAGTTTTTTTTTTTAAATTTTAGCTACTTTAACCTTTTTATTTTTTTTCACATTTTTATAATTAGTGTCTATCATTTTTGCTGTCATCTCTCATTGATTGAACAATAAAAATAAGCTCGTTGCTCTGATTTCTTTGTTTCTGCTTTGAATCTTAGTTTATCTCTCTTCAATTTAAATACATAAAATTTAAATGTAAAATTTTAAATCTAAAATTCAAATTTAAATTCACAATCCAAACACTACCAAAGATAATATGAGGGATTTATTTGTTTTCAAAACAATCACTATAAAAAAGTTATTGTTTTTAATTTATTTTTTAGATAAAATACTTAGATTAGATATTTGAAATAATAACTTTCTTGAAGAAATACAAACAATTATCACGCTTTTAAAGATTGCATGAGTTGTGATATACAGCCATGATTTCTTTTGAAATAATTTGAAAATTGCTTTTTTAAAACCTAAACAAACAGGCCTAATTGAATGTAGTGCTTTAAAGGCAGTCTTTTATGTTACTGTTACCCCTATTTCTGTTGTCCTTTTTCTTACTCTTGTAGGAAACAATATATATCATGATTTAGATTTATAAATATAAATAACAATTAAATGCAGAGTATAGTCATATGTATGAGGTTAATATTACTTTAATTTATGTTCTGTTTAACACCATTTTTGTGATTACCATTAATACCTGGCTTTGCAGGCTCTGCTCGACGGTTTTCTCTATTATCTTCTTGCTGGATGTATTCACTGGTGGCATGATTGATATCAGCTACTGAAGGTATATCCACATCCATGAATCGTTGTTAAAAGTTAGAACATATACATATAAAAAAAGGACAATCTTGATTTTGAAATATATATTAAGCAGAAGTGATCGGTGTACTAACATTTGTAGATCAATCGTTTCCAGAACACGAGTTCGCTTTTACTGGGAAGAATAGCGGAGTTCAATGTTGCGATACCATAAATCGGACTCCATCCCCATTCGAACTGTTCATATTTGAAAAGCAATTCTGGGCATCGTCCAAGCAAATGCAGAACAATATCTGCATATATCGTGAATTTACAACAGCAAAAACATACAAACACTTGTTGGATTGTCCAAATATAGGTGGACTTGAGCCAATGTGAGAAGTTTCCCACCTTGACTCAAGTCCACTTATACCTGTACAGAACTTAAAGTGACAAGTCAAGATGATTTAGTAATGACAACTAACCGAGACATTTAGTTTGGAAACAACGGAGAAGAACCATAGTACCGTGAACGCCATTCTCTGGCGGTGTGAGGAGTTTCAAAGGAGTGATAGAATAAAGATAACGTCCCATTTGTTGATGACCATTGAGAAGAGCCAATGCGATAGGAAGTTCTTTGGTTGAGTTGGAAATGCCAAGTGTGTCCTTATTCTTACTCACTAGGCATTCTGCAATTTGAGTGATTCCAGTGACCGTAGAACTTAAAAGTGGCGTATCGCCAAAGTCATCCTTAGTTTCTAGCAATTCTGGGGGAACTAATTTGACAAGCTTCTCCACTAAGGTCACGTGCCCATACATTACAGCCGCGTGAAGTGCTGTTTTGCCTGAAGAAGTTATCTTTGCGGTCAAGGCACTTGGGTTCTCCTCCAGTATGGCTTTCGCAGCATTCCAGTTGTTTTCACTAATAGCCTCGTACAATCTATCCATTTCTTTTGCACGTCACCACCACCATTACCAAATATAAAATTGTGTACTCGGTTTTATAATTCTATTACTATTCACGCAACCTTATGTAATGGGCGCTATTTTTGAATGTGACCAATTTAATAAGTTTAGTTGTGTCAATCGTTTTTCTCAATCTGACAGGATAGATTCCTATATTTGGGACCGAATTGAGTATATATTTTGCAGTGCAATTTGTTGAATGCTTGCCAACCTAAGTGTCTAATCTTCTTCTCTCAGGTTGAGTTAGACGTGCATTTGGATGAATGTGGGGAAAAAACAAACAACTTGAAAACCCGACCTACTGGTGACTTTCGGGGAGAATGGCAATAAATTCCTAAAAGAGGGAATTAATGATTGTTAGCTGCCTCATAAAATTTTTTGAAAAAGTGAGATTCAAGTATTGATTCACACAATTACAAACAAAAATCTTAATGCATCTTATTTGCACCAGGAACCTTTTAATTTGCAATTATTTAAATTGATATTTTCAATTAAATACACTGCAAAATATATACTAACGATACAAGCTGACATTACATTATTTTTAAAAGTTTTGAGGTGACATTATTCCAAAAAAAAATTAAAGATATCAAGCACCACTCATAAAATAGTTTTGAAATATTTTTTCCCTTCAACCCTTATGAATTTATGCAATGTCACTTATTTTTAAGGATAGTTGCATGCGAATTTTAAAAAGATTAATATTGAATTCATGAAACTTCAGATTATCATTTTTCTCTTGACTCTCAGTTCATCTGTATAAACATCTAAACATGAGAAACAGATACAGTATGTTTCTCTAAACTCAATTTTTTCTAATATCCTCAAATGCTAAACTATATCTGAAGATAACCCTATCTTCCTTGTTGCAAATGAATATTCATCCAAACATTGACTTGCAAACATCAACTAGGAACTATATATGGAAAACTCTTGATCCTTTCCCTTCTGTACACGTCCACTTTCACGAAAATAGCTAGCCAGTCTCGTAACTAGAGCAACAATAGAAAAAAAAAAAATCCAGGCATATTTTTGCTTTTATTCCAATATCCTGGATTTTTAACCTAGATTGATCCCGTCAACAACTTGCAAGCACCTTTTTGTGGATATTCAAGACTCAAACGAAAGACCTCTAACTAAGAGGACTAACCTTCTGTAATCAATTTGATCCAAGTGCCCGATGGTAAATTCAGGAATATTTTTAATTTCGTCATGCATAATAATGTCAATTTGATATTTATTTTAAATTACTACCAACTTTAAAACCTTCCCAGATTAAATTTAAAGGATCGGCCACATAGCTATGGAAATTGGACTGGGCCAAACAAACCCCAAAAAGAAAACATAGCCATGACTTAAACCCCAAAAAAGGGGGATAAACGTGGACTTGAAAGAGAGTATCAATATGATCTGCGGAGGGGAAGACAAATCAAGCAAACAATAACGAAGAAGAAGTTAATGATTTCAAAGAACAGAGTTTTAGTAGAGAAATAGAAGTACGAGATTGAAACTTTGCCTTATATAGTTTTAGGATCAGATGGAGTACATATATATATACACGTACATATATATATACACACACATAAAGGTAAATGAACAAACTACCTCCTGAATTTTAAGTTTAGAAATACCATACACCCTAAACTTGTTTAGCAAATTATTTCTTCAACTTTTAAAAACAGTGCAATATCTAGTATTTACCGATAACGAAAATTAACTATGATTGTTAGTTGATTACAAAATGATATAAATGACATCAAAATTACAGAGAATGTTCAGATTTTGTCTGTACCTTTGACTGTTAACTTGAAAGGACCTAAAAAATCTTTTTCTCCCTTTTCTGTAACTTTTTAGTCCTTTATTGTAATTTTCAAAGTTATTTTCTAGTCAAGTAACAATTAAAATTAACTTTTGTTAACAACAGCAATTAGATTATACCGTTTTCAAAAATTAAAAAAATAATTTACATAATAAATGAGTTTAAAATCTTTTGTATTATTTGATCTAAGGTCAGAAGGTAATTTATTCATTAATATAAGTTTTGGTGCAGCATCTGAGGGGAGTATCACTTTTTTCAAATTTAATAATTAAAATACAATAAATAAGCAGTTTCAGTAGAAGTAAAAGTACGCATGTAGATGAGTACAGTGTTCTTACTGTCGGATTCAGCCACTTGGAAAACATTATCTTCATCAACATTTCCCTCCATTCTCAACAATATCTCCGAGTTCTCATCCTCACTAGAATTAACTGCCACGGGTAACACAGCGTCTTTTGTCGTTGTTATCTCCACATGCGATGAACTCATTGTCTCTGCACATTCAGTGAACTGCTAGGAATAGGAAGTGTTTGCCTGGAAACAGGGAGAGGGGAGAAATGGATAAGAGTGACCAAAGAACACCACATCTTAAATCAAAATCTCAATATTCAAATTTATAATTCCTCTTTCTTTATTATAAATTAATTATTAAGCTTAATTTTATTTAAAATGGGGCTTCTCACATCAGCTCAAGTTTACTCATGCTTTAACAACATAACATATATGTATATCATGTATAATGGAATCAAGATTATTCTGAAGGTATATAAGTGCGGATCATGTCTTACGTGGATATAATGGATCATGACTAATTTAAAGACTTTTGTTCTAAATCAAGTAGTTCACTTTCAGTGTCCAGTGTTCCGTGTATTAGAACTACGGACTGATGTAGGAGCTAATCAATGAGGGGGCCAACTTGAAAATAAACCATGAAATGGGAGGCCAAAATTTATTTTAAAAACTTCTATACAACAAAGAAAGCATAACCTTGACATCATGAAAACATGAACATGAAAGAGAATATCAATATGATGAAGAGGGGATCGAAGAAAAATCAAACAGACAACAACGAAGAAGAGGTTAGTGATCGGAAAGAACAGAGCTTTAGTGGAGAAATAGAAGAATGAGATTGTAACTTTACCCAAACAAAATCTTAAAGAAGAGGTGGTGAAGAGGGAAAGATAAAGAAATACCTGGAACGACTATGATGCAGTTCACAATGAGCAGAACGAGGAAGAAGCAGAAGCAAACTAGGAGACTGGAATTGGTTTCCGGGTCTGGTTTCCAAGGATGAGCATGTGCTCGTCTAGGTCGGGACCATCAAAATCCGGATTTAATATATTATAATTTTAGTCTTTTAATATATAATAATTTTTATTATATGTGCTCTTTTATTAAATTATTTTAATAATAATATATATTAAATTTTCCCGTCCAATATTAATCTTAATAAATTTTTTGAGTTACATGTGCTCGTCTAGGTCGGGGCCATCCAAATTTTAGTCTTTTTTTCTCTATTTGAATAAGTATACTTCTTTTTATTAATCCACATGATTACTATTAATATTCTATTATGCATGTTGGGCAAATTTTAACAATGTAATGTTTTTTTTAAATAATAAAAATCAAATCAAAAATTGAAGTAAACTTAAAGGTTAAAGGACTACATTAATGAAAATTAAATTTAAGGAATTAAATTGATTAATGAGACAAACTTGAGTCACTTAAAGTTGCAACATCCCATAATTCCCTTATATTAATTTTAGTAATTTTATTTCAATTGTGTTGGTTTTGATGCGAAAATATATCATCTTTCTGTCCAATCAAATAAATTTTCAGCATATTTTTGAACAATCACTTTCTAATTTAATTTTTTCGTAAACCATGGTCAACATAATTTTTTTTCTAAATTGTTGGTCCTTTTAACAAATATTTTTGTCATTTGGTCACTATCTGCAGTTTTTCGTTAAAAAATAGACTTAATTTGCGTTAATTATTGCTTTTGTTGTTGTATTTAATTATTGCTCTCTACTCTTGGTGATCATTGGGCAATTGTCCACCCACTTTTCTCGTCAAAACATCTCCCCATCATTTCCGAATGAGAAGGGGGAAAAAAAAAGGAGGAATTGGACAAGAACATCTTTCAAGTCATCACATCGTCATGGCCCTGCAACACAGCCACGTGACATCCTATTCATCAATGTTTTGTTTTTTTTTTTTTTAACATGTCAAATCTTGGAATATACTTAATCAATGTCATGTTAAAATCTATTGGAATTTGTTGATATACTATTAAATTTCAATGATGTACTGAACTTTT
The DNA here is from genome assembly GCF_029017545.1 of Prosopis cineraria. Taxonomy (NCBI): domain Eukaryota; kingdom Viridiplantae; phylum Streptophyta; class Magnoliopsida; order Fabales; family Fabaceae; genus Prosopis; species Prosopis cineraria. The sequence goes on along the minus strand of NW_026555337.1, from coordinate 11,952,951 downwards.
CTGTTTTTATTACGTGTGAGGTAAATATTAAAATCCATTGCACTCAATTAAAGATAGGGAATAAAATCATATTAAAAAAATGTGTGTAAGGTACAGTAATTATAAGGGTTGGAAGTACTGGTAATAGTTATTGAGATGGCTTTAACCTAATTGTTCCGCTCGTTATTTCAATTTCGACTATCTCTCAACATTTCTGTCCAATATTAATAGTTGAACTTGCTTTTAGGCTCAATATATTACAAATGATAGCATATAAAATTTTATTTAATTTAATTAGTATAATTTTATTGGATGGAAGATGAATAATGTGATGCATAATCAAAATGACATTTACGATGTGATCAAAATTAGAAACACGACATCAAAATCAAAGAGGGATGAATCACGAGGACAAGTAATTCAGATGAGATCCAGAGACTTGGCAGCAGCAAGATGATAAGTCTCAATATGAATCACCAACATGAGGACAAGTGCTATTTATTGGGCTGGCTTAGCTTCGACCCTTTTTTGTTTAAATTGCAATTCTGCCACTCAACATTTCTGTGCAATATTAATACTTTGATTATGACCCGCTACTCAATCAAAATTATGTCACTCTATTTTATAAAACTAATGATTTTTTATTTACAATTAGTTTTAGCATGTATATGGATGTTTTCATTTTTTTAAAGAATTATAATTTTAAATTCATAATTAACTTTGACATTTATAATGGATATTTAAATAACACGACATGTCCATAAGTAAAAAAATATTATAAATTATAATTTTATAACTTGTCAAATATAGGTATGGATCTTAGTTAAATTAAGCATGTGAATAGGATTAAAAGTATTTATATTTGTACAAATAATTATTAAACTCTTTGTAGGAAAATAGTCTCAAATTATATATAATATATGTGAAGGGTCAAAAAATTGAAGTTGATTTTTAGTAAGATAATTTTTTTAATTTTTATAATTTTTTGAAAAAAATTTAGCCTTTTTTATATTATGTTCAGACTTGTTTGATTTATTGAAAACCAGTTTGACTTTCATATCAACTCTGTTTTTCATCTGAATGGTGGCTCAATTTCGATCTAACCTCACTCAACTATAAAAACTGTGTTTTTGATTCAGATCTGACTCCAATAAATGGTCTTGGCTGTCTGACCATCCTGTCATGTTCTTATTATTATTTTCTTTTTGGTAATAAAGAGGACAAACGCCCAGAAGTTTAGATTAAACTACAAAGAAGGGGAACCATATCCCAATACATCAGAGGACACCAAACTACTAATAAAAGTAGGAGCAACTTCAAAGAGAGAAGAATAAGCTAGCCAATCCTTCCTTCGCAGGCTTGTCGGCCACATGATTGATGTTCGGTCATGTTCTCGAAACGAGAAAAAAATTTAGGACTTGCTCTCTTTTCGGGTCAAAAAAAAAAAAAAACAACTCAGTCTCCATACACGCGGCTCCCTCTTTTGCCGCTTAGTTTTTGACCAGACACTCAACAATTAAAAGCATCCAATGTCCTCTTCACAATATACTTCACGGTCAATGTAACAACAAATATATCAACTTGTATTACTCAGAAGATGGAAGAGATGAAAGAAAAATATATCAGAAGGAAGGGCAGAGTCTTTTTTGAGGGAAAGGCCGAGGAAAAAGAAATAAGCAAGACTTATCATGAGCCTAATTTTCGGCTTGCTCCTATAAGTTGCCTCATGCTTCACTAAAATAACTAAATAAGGCACGTTCATAACGTTGGTAGACATACATAACACGATAACCAAAGGACAAAACCATGGTCTCTCACTTACAGGGATTTGGTTTCGCTTCCCTGGTGCTCAATGAGCACATGGAAAAATTTGCTCGATCAACATTTACTAGTTTTATTTTTATATTTATTAAAATAAAAATTTTAATAAATTTATTTAATTAATAATTTGAACAATGTAGATTTAATATGAATGGTTCAATTTAACATTAAATTTTTTTATAATTTTTATAAATTGATTCTGAATAGTTTAAGTTTAAATTTTTGTAATGCAAAATTCTCTATTTTTTAAAACACAACTCTTAAAAAATACAAGGCATAATAAATGAGTAGCTGGAAAGGACTTGGATTGACAACTCTAGCTAGTGAAGCGAGGGGAGCGCACAAGAAAGAGTTTAATGGACACATTTTCAATTGAATATTTTAATCTAATTTTTTATTTTCATTTATGACACAAAATATTAATACATATTTTTTTATCAAGTATAAGGATATTTTAATATAATTTTTTATTTTTAGATATAATTATTATAATTAATTAATTTTTAAATAATGTGAGTTGATTTTTTTTTTAATATTAAGAGAACTTCAAATCCTAGTCATTGAATAATGAAATTTAAGCCTCGGGAGGAGAATCTTTCACTCAATATAATGTGTTTATCCTGGAGCATCGATCCTAGCTGGTTCCCTGCTTCAAGTCAAGGCTTTAGGGCAATTAACAACTCAGCTGGATTGCAATTTTATTTCATAAACTCTTTTGGAATCTCATCAACCAGTCTACTTTTGAATTTCTAATCATCCCTCCACCTAACTAACATCCATCCTCACTTCCTAACCTTCAAATGGTCTCCATTTTCCAACACCACCTTGTAATTATATAAGATCGGAAGGAGTTATGTCATATTTTTACATATTTATTATATTTTTTTTTAATTAGTGTATGGTAGTAACCTTAAAAGACAAATATAATGAAAAGAAGGAAATATTACTTTGAAATTCTAAAAAGGCTTGTGGTATGAAAAAACTTCCTTAAAAAAGTTATACTCTTACTAGTTATATTTATAAGTTACTTCTAACATATTTCATTGAAATAAAAAAATCTTAATTTATTTTATAAGAAATTAGTAAGTTTTCAAGTTTTACTTCTATATTAGATATATGTATTTTAATAATATATTTTTATCAATATTTAATGATGGTAAAAATAATAATTTTTTTAAAAAGTCAATCACATGCCTAAAGAAATAGAAAATGGCAGAAACGAAATCTGATTAAGTTGCTGCATTGAAGCCTTAGAAACGTCCATTTATGCCTTAGAAACGTTCCCCATTTAAAAGCATTTAAAAACCATTTGCAACCTGCGAAACTCCCGTTTTATACCAAAATGGCACAGAGACCAAATGGAAAAATGTACTCTTATTTATTTTTCAAACTTAGCTCCCTCATTACACTGGAATCGTGGCCTATTTATACTAAAGTCATGGCCAAATGAAACAAAAGAATTAAAAACAGGGCATAGGTTACAAATGCTTTTTGAATGGTTTTAAATGGGGAACGTTTCTAAGGCATGAATGGACATTTCTAAGGCTTCAATGCAGCAGCTTCATCAGCTTCTGTTTTTGTTGTTTTCTATTTCATCCTCCCAGAGGTTAATGGAACTCACCCTCAAGTCAAATTCAGTATCATGATCAATGTAAGGAGATAGATCAGCAACATTGAAGGTAGCAGATACACCATAAGAACCAGGTAATTCCACCTTATAAGTATTATTGTTAATCTTTTGCATTATCTTGAATGGACAATCAATTCTTAGGGACAACTTGATGTTTGGCTGTTTAAGAAATCATTCCTTTTGTAAATGTATCCAAACCAGTCTCCTACCTTAAAAGTTTGCTGTTTTCGATGGTTGTCACGTTAAGCCTTATATCTCAAATTCTACTTTTAGATTTGCTTGCGGACTTGCTCATGCAACTTCTTAATTTTTCCTTAGCCTTTTGGTTAGCATCAAAGCAATATTGCTGCTTATCAAGTAAAGGAGTTAAGTCTGGTGGACTAAGGGATGAGTGCCATAAACAACTTTAAACGAACACTTTCCAATTGCTTGGTTGACAGAGTTATTGTAAGAAAATTCAACTTGAGCAAGAATGAGATCCCACTACTTCAAATTCTTCCCCATAAAACTGCAAAGAAGATTACTAAAAATCTTATTTATAACTTCAGTTTGATCGTCTGTCTGGGGATGACTAGCGCTGCTAAATTAGAGCTTAGTCCCCATCTTCTTCTATAGAGTCTACCTAAAGTGGCTGAGAAACTTCACATCATGGTCAGAAGTGGTAGTTTTAGGAATGCTATGAAGACGTACAATCTCCTTAAAGTACAAGTATGCTACTTGAACAGCATCGTTGGTCTTCTGGCATGGAATGAAATAGGCCATTTTTAAGAAATGATCCACAACTACCATGACAGAATCTTTTTACCTCTGAGTTTGTGGTAAACCCAGAACAAAATCCATAATTATATCTTCCTAAGGTACTTCTAGAATTGGAAGAGGCATGTATAGTTCAGTATTCTGACCTTAAATTTAGCTAAGTGATAAATTCTGTATCTTTGTATATGCCTATTAACATCCCGTTCAAGTCGAGGCTAGTAAAAGTTTTTCTTCACTAGGTCATCTATTTTATCCCGTCCAAAATGTCCAGCTAATTCACCATCATGTGCTTCCCAAATTATGGCTTTTCTTAAAGAACCCTGTGGAATGCGTAAGGTTTTACCACGGAATAAAAACTCATCGTGTCTATAGAACTAGTGGAAAGGTTGATTTACAATTGCTTCCCACACTCTACAAAAATTAGGATCATCCTGGTATAACTCTTTGATAAGGTCAAACCTAACAACTTTAGTTTGCAGTGTTATAAGTAGCACATGGCGACAGCTAAGGGCATCAGTTACGGAGTTTAAAGTTCCAGCCTTATGTTTGATAAGGAATGGATAAGATTGTAAGAGTTTACTCTAACGGGCATCTTTACGGTTGATCTTCTATTGGGAATTCAAATACTTAAGAGCCTTATATCAAAAAAAAGTATGAGCTCTTTATTCAAGAGATAATGACTCCAATGTTGAAGAGCTCGAATAATGGCATAAAATTCTTTATCATAGGTAAAATACCTAAGCTTGGCATCGTTGAGTTTTTCACTAAAAAAGGCAATGGGATGGCCCTCTTGGCTTAAAACAACACTAATGCTGGTGTTAGAAGTATCAAAGCTAACTTCAAACACTTGGTCAAAATTAGGAAGAACTAGGACTGGAGCTTCGGTCAACTTCTTCTTAAGCTTCTCAAAGCTTTTCTAAGCTTGCTCTGTCCACTGAAACTTCTCTCCTTTGGTGCAATCTGTAAGTAGTGCAGCAATAGAACTAAAATTGTAGATGAACCTCTTATAGAAAAAAGCTAATTTGTGGAAGCTTCGAACCTCCTGGATAGATTTTGAAATTAGCCAGCTGTCAATGGCTGCAACTTTGCTTGGATCAACACGAACACCTTCTACGGTAATGATGTAACCTAAGAACACAACTTCACTAGTGAGGAAGGTGCACTTCTTGAGATATGCATAAAACTTCTATTCACGCAAAGCTTGCAAAACTTGCCACAAGTGATCTAAATGTTCTTCTTGCTTTTTGCTATAAATAAGAATATCGTCAAAGTACACAATATCCAGCTGCAAATCTTTGACAGAGATCTTTATCTATATAAGAATATACTAGGAAATTTGAACAACTCATGATGAAGTATGACATTCAGGAGATGGACGAGCAAATAATAGCCTGATACCTTGCCAGCTTAAACACAGATATCAGTCGTCCAGTCTAGCTTCAGCAATATTAAACCTTGGATGATGTCATCCGTCTAGCCATGCATATTGAGAATCAGACACCCAAGAGATCTACTTTCTAGCCTTTATCCTCTAGGGGTTATCCAGAAGGCCGTAAGGCAAAATTTCAGCAGACTAAGTCCTCAAGCAAGCCGTAATCTACCACTATGCACAAACCACCATCCAATACTGCCAAGGAATCTGGCTCTAAAGTAATCAAATGCTTTAAATGCCAAGGATTCGGCCACATTGCTGTGTACTATCTTACTCGAAGGATTGTCACCCTTAGGGAAGGACCAGAGTATAAACCACTTGAAGAAGATGAGGAGGACGCTGAATTCTACGATAGTGATCCTGTATATGACAAGGAGGTCATACCTGCTGATCAGGGAGAAGTATTGGTGTTTAGATGAAGTCTGTATACAACTGTAGTCAAAGAAGAACCTTCGCTATGACATAACATTTTTCACACTCGTTGTATAGCCCAAGGAAAAGTTGTAATGTCACCATTGATAGTGAAAGCTATGAAAATGTAGTATCTGACCATATAGTGGAGAAATTAAAGTTGCCAACACAAGATCATTCGCAACCTTGCAAGCTTCACTGGCTCAATAAAAGGAATGAGGTAAAAGTTTCTAAACAATGCCTTGTGACCTTTTTTGTTGGAAATCAATATTATGATAAAGTTTTATGTGATGTTGTTCCCATGGATGCATGCCACCTTCTCGCAGGGAGGCTATGGCAATATCACTGACATGCCATGCACAACGGGTGAGTAAACACCTATTTTTTTATGAAAGATGGTGTCAAGTTCACACCAGTGCCTCTATCGCCTAGCAAGATTAGCCAGTTTTTGAAGAAATATAGCACCTCTAAGCCATTGGTATCTTTGATGATTAAGGAGGAATTCAAGGTGTCAAAGTCCGAACCCCAAATAATGAGCTCTATTCTAGTGCTTGAGGTGAATGATGAGTCTGCCAATCCACCAGGAGTCATTCTATTATTGTCAGAATTTTCAAGTGTAATATTTGATGAGATACCACTAAGGTTGCCTCCCATGCAAGACATGCAGCACACCATTGACTTTGTTCCAGGAGTAGTCATTCCTAATAAGCCTGCTTATAGGATGAGTCTTCAAGAACATGCTGAAGTCCAACGACAAGTTAAAGAGTTGTTGAAGAAAGGGTTGGTTTGAGAAAGTATCAGCCCTGATACTGTACCTGTTCTTCTAGTGCCTAAGAAGGATGGGAGTTAGAGAATATGCATTTACTGCTGAGCCGTCAACAAGATCACTATTAAGTATCTGTTTCTGATACCTCAACTTGATGATATGCTAGACCAGTTGCATGGTGCCACTACTTTCTCTAAAATTGATCTTTGTAGTGAGTACCACCAAATCAGAATACAGCTAGGAGATGAGTGGAAGATTGCTTTCAAGACCAAAGATGGCTTATATGAGTGGAATGTGATGCTTTTTGGGTTAACAAATTCTCCTAGCACATTTATGCACCTGATAAATCAGGTATTGAGACCTTTCATTGGTAAATTTATTGTTATGTACTTTGATGATATTCTTATTTACAGTAAAAATCAAGAAGAACATTTAGATCACTTACAACAAGTTTTGCAAGCTTTGCGTGAATAGAAACTTTATGCAAATCTCAAGAAGTGCACCTTCCTCACTAATGAAGTTGTGTTCTTGGGTTATATCATTACCGCAGAAGGTGTCCACATTGATCCAAGCAAAGTTGCAGCCATTAACAGCTGGCCAATTCCAAAATCTATTCAGGAGGTTTGAAGCTTCCACAAATTAGCTTCTTTCTATAAGAGATTTATCCATAATTTTAACTCTATTGCTGCACCATTTACAGATTGTACTAAAGGAGAGAAGTCTCGGTGGATAGAGAAAGCTCAGAAAAGCTTTGAGGAGCTTAAGAAGAAGTTGACTGAAGCTCTAATCCTAGTTCTTCCTAATTTTGACCAAGTGTTTGAAGTTAGCTGTGATGTTTCTTACACCAACATTGGTACTGTTTTAAGCTAGGAGGGCCATCCCATTGCCTTTTTTAGTGAGAAGGTTAATGATGCCAAGCTTGGGTATTCTACCTATGATAAAAAATTTTATGTCATTGTTCGAGCTCTCTAACATTAGAGTCCTTATCTCCTTAATAAGGAGTTCATACTTTTTTCTGATCATAAGGCTCTCAAGTATTTAAATTCCTAGTAGAAGATCAGCCACAGACATGCCCATTAGAGTAAACTCTTACAGTCTTATCTATTCCTTATCAAATATAAGGCTGGAACTTTAAACTCCATAGCTGATGCCCTTAGCCGTCGCCATGTACTACTTACAACACTGCAAACTAAAGTTGTTAAGTTTGACCTCATCAAAAAGTTGTACTAGGATGATCCTGATTTCCATAGAGTTTGGGAAGCAACTGTCAATTAATCTTTTCTCTGGTTTTACAGACACGACGAGTTTCTATTTTGAGGCAAAATCTTATGCATTCCATGGGCTTCTTTGAGAGAAGTCATAATTTAGGAAGCACATAATGGTGAATTAGCTAGATATTTTGGACGGGATAAAATAGCTGACCTAGTAAAGAAAAACTTTTACTGGTCTCGACTTGAACGGGATGTTAACAGGCATATACAAAGATGCAGAATTTGTCACTTAGCTAAATCCAAAGGTCAGAATACTGAACTATACATGCCTCTTCCAATCCCAGAAGTACCTTAGGAAGATATAACTATAGATTTTGTTCTGGGTTTACCACAAACTCAGAGGTAAAAAATTTTTATCATGGTAGTTGTGGATCATTTCTTGAAAATGGCTCATTTCATTTCGTGTTAATATACCAACGATGTTGTTCAAGTAGCATACTTGTACTTTAAGGAGATTGTACGTCTTCATGGCATTCCTAAAACTATCACTTCTGGCCGTGATGTGAAGTTTCTCGGCCACTTTAGGTAGACTTTATGGAAGAAGATGTGGACTAAGCTCCAATTTAGCAGTGCTAGTCATCCCCAGACAGACGATCAAACTGAAGCTATAAATAAGATTTTTAGTAATCTTCTTCATCGTTTCATGGGAAAGAATTTGAAGTAGTAGGATCTCATTTTTACTCAAGTTGAATTTTCTTACAATAACTCTGTCAACCAAGCAATTGGGAAGTGTTCGTTTAAAGTTGTTTATGGCACTCATTCCCTTAGTCCACCAGACTTGACCCCTTTACTTGATAAGCAACAATATTACTTTGATGCTGACCAAAGGATTAAGGAAATTAAGAAGTTGCATGAGCAAGTTCGCAAGCAAATCTAAAAGTAGAATTTGAGATACAAGGCTCAACGTGACAAGCATTGAAAATAGCAGACTTTTAAGGTAGGAGATTGGTTTGGATACATCTACAAAAGGAACGATTTCTTAAACAGCCAAACATCAAGTTGTCCCCAAGAGTTGATGGTTCGTTCAAGATAATACAAAAGATTAACAATAATGCTTACAAGGTGAAATTACCTGGTTCTTATAGTGTATTTGCCACCTTCAATGTTGCTGGTCTATCTCCTTATATTGATCATGATGCTGAATTTGACTTGAGGGCGAGTTCCATCGACCTTAGGGAGGATGAACTAGAAAATGGTAGAAATGAAAGCTGATGAAGTTGCTGCATTGAAGCCTTAGAAAGGTCCATCCATGCCTTAGAAATGTTCCCCATTTAAAAGCATTAAAAATCATTTTTAACCTGTGAAACCCCCGTTTTTAATTCTTCTGTTTCATTTCTATTTCGTTTGGCCATGACTTCAGTATAAATAGGCCACGGTTCTAGTGCAATGAGGGAGCTAAGTTTGAAAAATAAAAAAAGAGTGCATTTTTCCATTCAGTCTCTGTGCCACCTAATAAATAAAATAATAAATTATTCTTTCTTTATCTTATAACATTACTACTTATAAAATAAAGGGAGAATTTCATATTTAGATGTGACTTAATTAAAAACCAAGACCAAATAAATTTGAAAATACACTTTAGGGTGTTGGGATTGAAAGGACAGTAATTCTATAAGGAAAATGATTAAAATTTCCTTAATGGAAATGAAGAAAGAGAATGTGAATTAATGTTTAACATAACTTATTAAATGGTCACATTACTTGCTAAATGCATAATAATTAATTTTACAAATTAAGTTAATTGTTTAACATGCCATGTTAAATTTCTTATGAATTGTTGTATAACATGACTTGTTAAATATGTAATATGACTTATTAAATCTCTTATATTACATGCAAAATGGGCAATGAATTTTACAAGTTAAGTTAATAATTTAATAATTCATAATAGATTTAATACAAGCCATATAATTAACAAGTAACATAATGAACTTATCAAGTACCGTGAGAGAATTAACCAGTACTTATTAAGATAACAAATTTAAAAATTTCAAGATTTACTTGGGGCTTGATAAATTCACAAACAATATTATAGATTTGACAAATAAAGTAAAGAATTTAACAAATCATGTTTCATGTTTAACAAGTCACATTACACAACATTGATTCATATTTTATTTCTTCATTTTTATTGAGGGTGTTTTAGTCATTTGACTAACAAAATTATTTTCATTTAAATCCCAGCAGCCTGTAGTGTATTTTTAAATTTATTTGATCCTTATTTTGAATTTCATCGAATTTAATCACATCCATGGTCCTAATGTGAAATTCTCCCTAACGTAACATTTTTTTTCAAAGTATAAATGATTAGGTACAATAATAATACCCAAAAATTTTACCGTGTACGTGTACGAGGGAAGCATTTAATGTTCGTACTTCATGCTTGATAGTTCCCCTTTTGGATTTGGGGTAAGCAAAATTAAATTGAAATAAAAAATCGAGTTAAATTGAATCAAATTTTATTTATTTAATTTTGTTTATTTAGTTTTTTGATTTAATTTGATTTTTTTAAAAAAAATTTACAGTTGATTGATTCAATTTAATCTAAAAATTCTTAAATCAAATAAATCGAACTGACTAAATTATATATATTTTTCTTTCATATTTTTAAAAATATAAATAAATTTTTATCTAGATGAGTAAGAAATATCTTTCTGCCACCTGCAGTAGTAGTATTTTTTTGTTTAACATCATATTTTAATTTCTATAATTTAGTTTTTAATGCAATAATACTGAGTTTTATTAATTTTTTCATGACTTAGAGTATAAGATTGTTATTTTTTTTTTGTTGGACCTTCAATATCAAGGGAAAAAAATTAGATAAAAAAATATATGAATAATTAGTCACCATAAATTTAAATTAAAGTTCATGAATTAAATAGACCGAATTGAACTATTATAATTCAAGTCAGCTTTAATTTAATTTGATCATGTATTTCAATTCGATTTAATTCCACTCAAATTTTCTATATAATTCGTTGAATTGATTTTAAATAAATTGAAACTAAACCGATCAAACTAACTGAATGTTCACCCTATCTTGAAGGTGCAATGCATGTAAGAAGGCCGGCTTGAAGAGAAAGACTTGCTTTTACGGTCAATACACATCAAGGTTTACAAAACCGTGTGGGCCAATCAAACTGGTTAGATTGGGAATCGACACGTGGTCCAATCAGGTATTGACTACTAAACAGGAGATTGCAAATCGATTAAAAACCGATGAATCAACCAACAAACCGATAAAACAAACAAGCCCAACTAACAAGAAAGCCCAATATATTGTTGCTCGCACGGGGAGCGGAATGCAAATGAGATCTTCACCGTTGTCATGAGTTGTGTTCAGTTTTGGAGGGAAATATTTCACTTCGCTGATAACCTTTAAAGCTTCTGGAAAGAGCGAACATCACCTTACAGTGGTCGTGTGGTTTTTCTGAAGTTAATGAGCCCATTTGGATTTCATTTGTATATAATTAATTATAAAAATAATTAACTAATATGGTTGATTTTGATTATAATTGATTATATCAGAACACAATTTGCTTAGATATTATTTTTTAAATTAATTTTAACAGAATTGAAAATATTTAAATGATATAGTGAGAATTAATTTTAGCTGTGTATATTTCTTTAGGCATTCACAACTTTCTTTCATTATTTTTCTTCACTTTTTTAAATTAAGGGACATTTTTGTTGTTTCATTAAAAACTTTGATGGCAATTAAATCTTTTGGGACTTAAAAGGTATTATCACATTTTATGGGATTAAATTATCATTTCCTTTTTTTAGAGGAATTTATTTATTATTCTCTCAAAAAATAATCCATTATGTTCATATGTGGAGGTTTTAATATTTAATATATCTGCACAACATGAGATGCACTATTTAGTACCTTTTCTTGTGGTTCTATCTCTTTCCAGTTCTCCCCAAAAATGATGAATAAAAGCAGCAAGGAGAAGCTTATTAAAAAAAAGGCAAATGACAATTAAGGACTCTTTAAAAATATTAATCTCAATTAAGAATCATAACATTTTGAAATTTTAGTTAAGAATTATGGTTCTTAATTGGGATAAAAAAATATAGTTTGTGAGATGAAACTTACTTACGCCACTTGAAGATTTACTAATTCAACTTGAAAAAATTGCTAACGTATATTGTAAAGGCATAAAACTCTACTTAAAAATCGATTGTTTAATAAAAAGTGTCACTTAAGAATTTATTAATCCAACTTGAAAAAATTTCTAGCCTATATTGTAAAAACATAAAACTCCACTTGAAAATCAATTGTTTAACAAAAAGCACCACTTGAAAATTCACTAACTAAATTTAAAAAAATTTCTAACGTATATTGTGAAAAAATAAAACCTCACTTGAAAATCATTTGTTTAACTAAAAGTGACTTGTTTAAATTGAGGTTTTTTGTTAAACAATCAATTTTCAAGTGAGGTTTTATGTTTTCACAATATACGTTAGAATTTTTTTAAGTCGGATTAGTGAATTCTCAAATAATATTTTTTGTTAAATAATCAATTTTCAAGTGAGGTTTCATGTTTTTACAATATACGTTAGTAATTTTTTCAAATTAAGTTAATGAATCTCTAAGAAGTGTTAGTGAATCTCATCTTACAAATTATATTTTTTTATCTCAATTAAAGATCATAATCTTTAACTGAAATTTTAAAATATTATGGTCTTTAATTGAGATTAATATTTTTAGAGGGTCCTTAATTGTTATTTTTCCTAAAAACATTGATTCTAACCCAAATAATCAATTAAGTAAAAAGGAGCTGTTTCGATAATTATCTTTAAAATTGATTATTTTGCCTAAAAAAATCGATTATTTTCCTTCAATCCAAACACACCCAATATCTACCCCTATTTTCTTTAAGTTTTCACAATGATCATTCAGAACCTCGCCTCTAACCATCCCCCCTGCAAACATAATCGACAAAATTAAGGCTCTCGTCATAAGAGATTAGACAGCCACGTTCGAATAGGCATATAGAGAATTTAATAGATGTGCGCATTAGTTAGCCCAACATGTTTCTAATGAGAATTTTGATACCATGATTTTTTACCAAACGCCCTGGGCGCAAAGATTGTATGATTTTTTTTTATGGCTTAATCAATCTTTCTTGTACGGTTTTTCATAGTCTTGTATTAAAAAAAAAAAAACTTACGAAAAGGTGATCCACTAACTTCTGATCGACATGATGTTGAAATGTGAAAAATAGGGTCTGATGAGTTGTATTCTAGTTTTTCAAGTGACGAAGAACTAAAGCCTGTAGGCTATAGGCAAGACATTGAGAATTGTCAATAATGTAATACTGGATCATTTTATAAAACATTTTTTTGGATGATTTGATGTTCTAAAATATAGGACATCTTGAAAAAACAAACCTCATTAATAACAATTATTTCAATATTATTTTTTTATTTCACTATTTAAATAAATTTTCTTCTCTAACTCTCTTATTAACAGAGAGTGTTTTTGAAAGTTTATATAAAGATTAAGATTGAACTTCTTTAATATGTGTAATTATATCAAAAAATACTTTTATAAATTGAGATGGAGGGAGTATCAGATTAAAATTAATGGAAAATGACAATTATAGACATTTTAAATGTATTAATGACAATTGAAGACTTCAAATTATTGAAATGTTAGGGGAGGACCATATTCTTTATTTTTAGTTAAAAGATAAATAATTGTTAAAATAATTGAGGGAATGTGACCTAGGAATTTAAATAAAATTAGTTGTGAATAAGTAAAAAGTCAACTTTGAATGAATATATAACTTTATAAAGGGCAAGAGTTAGGTAGTCTTATATGCTTAATGTACTTTTATCCAATCAACTCAAAATAAGTGGATTTTAATGTGTTAATAATATTGGTAATAAGAATTTATTATGAAATAAATAATCTATAAACGATACACATGTCTTAATTTAACTAAAAACAAGCACTTAAAATATATAATACTCCCTCTATTTCAAATTATAGGGCACTTTTAAAAAAATTTCTTTATTTCAAAATATAAGACACTTTAGATAAATTAAAATTTTATTAAATGTGCCAATTTTAATATTATTCTTTCTCTCTCTATAATTAATTTTCATCTCTTCTCTTTTCAATATATTAAGTGATGGATATTTTTAAAATTTTATATTTTTATTTTGAAAAAATAAGATTGTTAGGTGTATTTAATGAAATTTATTGGTATGTAAAATTTTGTCTAAAAATATCTTATAATTTGAAATGGATGGAGTACTAAATATATAAGTTTTCCCCTTTTTATAAATTTATGTATCATTAGTTATAAATTCAAGGATAGTCAGTCATGAATTTTATGAAGGTTAATAGTAAATTTTATAAAACTTTAGTTGTGAATGAACAGATAGCATTGTAAATTTATGCATCATTTGTGATTTAGGAAGAAAAAAGTTATGAATTTAAGAAATGTTATTTGTAAATATATGAAAAGTCAGTTATGAATAGATATGCAAAATTTTAATTGTAAATCAATGATTTAGGAATCCTCTCATGTTTTTTACTATCTATTTATAACTAACTTTCTATAAGTTGACAAGTGACTTTTCCGAGATTCACACATAGGTTGTGACTCCCCTTAAATTTACAAGTGATAATGTGTATATTTATAAAACTATCTATTTATTCACAATTAATTTTCTATAATAAGTGATATTATTTGCATTCACTGTCAACTTTCATTAAATTCATAAGTGCCTTCTATTGATTATTTAAATAATTAAAAATATATATTTTAATTCCAAATAAATTAAAGACCATGGTATTTTTTTTTTTGACATTTCAATATTTTGAGATCTTCAATTATTATTAATGTCTTTATAAAGACCATAATTATCATTTTCCTTAAAATGAACTCGAGCCCCACCTAACTTAATTAATGTCGGGCTCATACTGCTTTGTATCTATTAGAACTTCTGGAAGTTATTTCACTTCTTCCTCAGTGCCTCCAATGTTTTCAGAGTCCGATCCGGCGTCTTTTCACTTTCATCTCCGCACAATTGAGGACATAAACCTCGACCTCATCAATCACTTGATGCAAAGTTGCAACCAACTACTTTTTCATTTTTTCAGTTATATAATCATATTATTTCAATATATAAAATTGAAAACATATGAATTTATTAACAACCGGGTCGATCATAATCTAATCAATGAACCACATGATATGCCCTTGCCTTGTCCCTCATTTCCACCATCTCCTTTATAGGAATGTTTGCTTTTCGTTGTCAATCTATTAGCATTTGGAGATTCATTCCGTACTTCATGCTTCACATAATTACATTGGTATGTCCTTCATGTTTGGTTCTATTTTTTCATTGTGGATCACTCTCATGCTCCATGATGATCACTCTCTATTTTTTCATTGGAGTTCTTGGCTTTCAAATCGCTATCCTTATCATTCTCTTACTACCCGTATTCATTATGTCTTTGTTTACCAAGGTTCTTGTCCCTAGTTGTCGGACCGTTGCTGCCATCCGATAAGGAAGGACGAAGAAAAGGAACATGCAATAGATTTGAACCCCCAAAATTACTTGCATGTCGTATTGTATATTCAAACAACACCATTCATCATCACTATTCACAGCATGGTGCATTGATCAATCCGTATATATGTTATGAAGTATACGTATATAAATATTTTGCGTTAATGTATTATGAACATGCATGACATAATCGATAGATGTTGAAGTTCTTATTAATAATTAATAGTATTAAAATAAAATGAAAGTATGGTTATTGAATTAAAATACAAAAATCAAGAATGAAATGCACTTAATTACCAGTCGATCTTGATGGACCATGGACTATGACTGAGAATTTACCATCTGTGTGTTGTGTGTTTTTTTTTTTTTTTGGGGGGGGGGGGGGGGGAGACTCGACGAGAACACGCACGCACGCACGCACTACGGATCATAGGGTTTGCTTGCTTGCGGATGTTTCCAACGAATCAATTCCCACTCAAAAGAGATTGGGAAAATTATGAATTTGTCTGGAATTTATAAATATATAACCAAATTTCTTGGAGTCTAATTATAATTTGGCATGGGTGTGAAAAGACTACGCGGCCCAACTTCATATCTGTCCAGTTGTGAATTACAAAATTTCAATGGTAAATTCATGAACACTAATTGTAAACATAAAGTCACAAAAATGTCATTCTCTTATCAAGCCAAAATTTTGGATGGCTGAAATTTTTTATTATAACCTTTTATTTCAATATTATTAACATAGAGAAATTTAAGTTGTTCATTTATAGAATAATGATTCATATGAGAAATACACTAATGCCAAAAAGTCCAAGTCCTGCTGTGAAATGCTTCAAACTTTATAATTCACCCCTTCGGTAAGCAATTGCCTTATTGCTCTTAAATTTCTTAGTTGGAAAGAAACTTACTTGAAAACCACCTATTGCCAAAGTTTTAATAATAATAAAAGGGTTAAAAACCTAATTTATTCCTAATCTTTTAGGAGTGGACACCACATAGCGAAAGGTAGGGTAATGCCCCTAAATAGTTTTTTAAGGAGTAATATTGCTCGTCCATTAAATATTTGTTAATTTAACTGTTAGTTGACCCAAAAAATTTTAAAAGACCTAGAAAATTATTTATCTATATTGTTGCTTGTAATGATAATCTGATAATTACCTAATAGTGGTCAAAATGATTGGTTAAAATGATATTTTGTCTTTTATATGGGTAGAAAATAATATTAGTTTATTGAAATTTATGTGTAATTTAAATAAATTACTCAATATTAATTTTCTTATAAAAATATTTTTTTTAATTTTTGGGGTAATTCTCTGTAATTTTATAATTTATTTTCTGTATTTTTTGGGTCAATTGGTCAAATTAACAGATATTTAATTAAGTGGTATTACTATTGCCCTTTAAAAAAATGTTTAGAGGATAATTTGCTACCCTTCACTACAAGGTCCCAACGCTCTTAAAAAAAAAAAAAGGGGTAAATAAGTTTTTCAACCAACTAAAAAAGAATAGTTGAAATCAAATTTCCTTCCGTGTAACTATAATTAAGATACTTTTAGAGAAAAAAAATATAACAAAATTGAAAATAGCCAACCACCTTTCCTTTCATTTTTTTCTGCATTCAATAAAAGTAGAAACAGAAATTGAGGAAGCCAAACATATTTTTCTTAGTAATTAATAGAGCAAGAAAAATTAAAGTACTTCCTTCTAGAAACAATAAATATATGATATTGCATATAGGGAACATATGCTTGCTTGTTAACGTTCCAACGAATCAACTTTTGGATTTTAGATTTAAAATTTTGTATTTCAAATTTCATATTTAAAATTTATGTATTTATAATTTTTTATTTGAGTGGTTCAAAAAAATTCAAATAAAA
This sequence comes from Prosopis cineraria, assembly GCF_029017545.1. NCBI lineage: Eukaryota > Viridiplantae > Streptophyta > Magnoliopsida > Fabales > Fabaceae > Prosopis > Prosopis cineraria. The sequence goes on along the minus strand of NW_026555337.1, from coordinate 11,935,472 downwards.
AGCAAAGATAAACAAAGATTCAAAATGAAAATGAAAGATTTAAAATGATGAGTTTTTTTTAATTGACAAAAAATAAGAAAAGATATAAAAGTCATTGAGGCATTAATAGTGAAAATGCAAAGACAATAAGATGTTTAAAGTATTAGGATTTCAAATGACTAAGGTATAGAAGAAATTAAAAATTGCAAAAGGAATTATTATAACTTAAAATAGATTTGGATTTGAATCAAATTCAAATTCATAAATTTTTGTGTATTTAAATGAGAAATTCTATTGGAGCAAATCTTGTTTTTGTCCGATTTGAGGTAGGGTTAGACACTAAATGTAAACATTTCTCTTGACAGGGAACTAGCTCCTTTCGTTAAACCCAACCCCATTGGCAGTGCATTGCTTTTTAAAAAAGGATGAGATAAAGAAAAAGAAAAGAGCCTAAACTCTAAAGTAAAATGCTAATTGCTTGCTTCATTTGCATTCTAGAGAATCGCTCACTTCACTTTTCACGTTAAACTTGGTATTAACGCCTTTTTCTTCTGTCACTTTATCTTCTTTTGAGTTATAAAGGGCAAGCTTAGTGGTTGGGAAAATCGGTTAAAAGAATTAAATAGTAAAAATACCAGGAGAGGAGGAACAAATTAAAACTTTGAAAAAGCAAAAGGTCCTTCGACTGCATTAAGTTTAGATGAAAAAGTACCAAATATCCTTCTAATTTAACTTTTTAAAGATCACTAAAAACATGAGGATAAGGGTTACTAAAGGCCTTTGAAGATTAATGAAAAATTGTTTAAAAAAAATTAAAAATTCTTGAAGATTACACAAGGCTTTTGAAGACTTTCGAAAAATGTAAAAGATTATTGAAGAATATTGAATATCATCAAAGATTAATAACTCATTAGGACGTTTTGATAATTTCTCGTCCAAACTTAATTTCATTGAAGGACCTTTTCCTTTTTCAAATTTTTTATACTTATCCCCAAATATTATTCGGGGGAATGGCAAATAAATCCATTCCAAATAGGCAAATGACAAAATAATACCATAAAATGGGGATAATTACAATGATGTGCCTAAGTAATATTCAATACCTAATTAAACTGTTGTTGTTAATATTAAAAGTAAAGTTGTTAATGTAGAAAGAGTGGTTGTTTGTTAGCTATACAATAATAAGTACATTTCCTAAAATAACAACTTCAACTTAGGGATTAACAATTTCAATTTAAATATTAACAATATAGTTGGTCATAACCTCAATTAAGTCATATTTAATTATACAGTAACAAATATGATTTCTATATTAATAACTTTACTTTTGATGTTAACAATATCAGTTTAGGTATCAACAACTACGTTTTCTATTATTTACCTTAGGGTCGAAATGTAATCTTGCAAAAAATTATGTCAGATAAGTCTTGAGGGACTTTGTAGTAATTCACTATTAGAAAAATGAAATTTAACAAGGGACAAGTTCCTCGTTAAATGCCATTTTTCTTAGTTAAATTGCATTTTTTCTAGCTAAAATTGTAGTTAAAAAAGACTCACTAAATTTAACGAGAAATTATATTTTCCTTGTTAATTAGCGAGAGATTCAGTCCCTCGTTAAAATTAGTTAGGGACTGAATTTCTTGCTAATCCCTCTCTAATACTATTTAAAATTTGATAACTTTAATGAGGAATTAGTCCCTCGTTAATCCCTCGCTAAATATGCTTATATTTAAAAATAATTATGCCACATCATCCGCTATATGTGATGTCAACTTGTGACATGTCACCAACAACCTCATGCCTTATCAACCACCATGTCACCTATCATCTTGCACCCCATCACCCGTCACATATGCGACAACTCATGACACGTCATTATCCACTTTGCACCATGTTACTTGCTTCTTATCATATCATATATTCATCATGTTTATGCTAAAACCAAGACTTGAACCCTTGACCTCATACCTTTCAAGCATTATGCTCTCCTTCTTTATTAATTGAATTGAAAGGCACCTGTAGTCATTATATGAGAAATTAAATACGTATATATATTATTTAACTATATAAATATATCAAATAATATATTATAAAAATACACACATATACATATTAAATTTTATTTTCAATTATTAATATGTTCAAAATATTTATATTTTATTTAAATTATTCTTATATTATATTTTTAATAAAATATTATTTTACTAATGAAAATGAACTTAAAATAAATAAAATATTAAATAATTTTATTATGAATATTTTAGTTTATTTTAAATTTAATTATTATTTTTAAATAAAAATAATTAAATATATAATTAAAAGTCATTGTCAAAAGTTAAATTTTTTTTGCAATAATTAACTAGCAATAAAATTCCTCGCTAATTATCTTATTTTAGAGAGAAATTGGCAATCCCTCACTATTTTTCTCACTTATTTTCTTATTTTAAAGAGAAATTGATAGTCCCTCGCTATTTTTCTCACTAATTATCTTATTTTAGAAAAGAATTGGTAGTCCCTCACTATTTTCCTCATTAATTCTCTTATTTTAGAGAGAGATTGACAGTCTCTTACTATTTTTCTCACTAATTGTCTTATTTTAGAAAGGGATTGGTAATCCCTCATTATTTTCCTCGTTAATTCTCTTATTTTAGAGAAAGATTGACAGTCCCTCACTAATTTCCTCACTAATTTTAAGTCAAGCTACGAAATCAATATTTCTCACTAATTTCCTCACTCATTTGATATTTTAGAGAGAAATAGACGATCTCCGCTAAATTCTCTTGCTAATTTGAATTTTTCTAGTAGTGATTATCGTAGTTCATGGTACTTGTCATTTGCCTATTTTGAAAGAATTTATTTTTCATTTTCCCATATTTTATTGTTACCATTTGGTCGTTTATTATTTGACTAATTTTTCTTTAATAGTTTAAAAGCTAGAGGTATTAAAACTCAAATTGGCGTCACTAGGCCACATGGGTTAACACTCCTTATCTATGCTTTTAGCAGACCCCGGCACTATTTTTTTTCAATTATTTATTTTTTTATATTAAATCTTATCACTTGTTTGGGGACAACTTTTTGCTTTTCTAGGTGATCCGGTGAAAGGTGAAAATATAATTTCCATACATCTTGAAGATATGCAAGGTCCACATATAAATTACTTATTGTAGATTCTCATTGGATTGATATAGTTGAATTACTGAAATAATCTTTTTATATAACTCATCACATTGCTCATCACACATAGAGATTGACTTGTTTTTTCAAATAAGAATTTTTTTTCAACTTATTTGAAGCAAGAACGGCCTTCATAATTCATATGAATAGGGACTAAATCAATCCTCAAATAATATCTCTACTAGCATTTAATTGGCAAGTTGGTCTACATTGCTAAAACTATTCAAAGTCATCCATATGTTCGGTCTTATGATCATCAAAACAAAAACTTTACAATTCTTACGAACATAATATCTTAAGGAACTCCATCAAATTAACAACAAAATATATTTTTAAAATAATTACAATATCTTAGTATTATGCATCGTTTACATATCAGAAGTTAAGAGCAATTTCTGTCGAAGAATAAGTTAACGAAATATTTTCAGAACACTGACACGAGTTGATAAGGCAGATAGGAAGAAGGAAATGTATATCAAATTCGAATTAATATGATAGAAAAACATATATACTAGGAAATAAATTACAAAGAAATTAAATTTCATGGCCGCACCTCCACTTTCTCATTAAAGACTCCTCAGTAAGTGGAAAAAGCAGGATGAAGAAGAGGGAATTGGGACAATACAAAGAGGAAGATTGGAACGCTTGCAAGTATAATAATGGGAAAATTATTAGATATTCAATGGAGATGAATGATAGAAAGAAAGGCTATGTCAATATCATTATCCTTACAACGGAGATGAAAAGTGGAGAAAAGACCCAAATTATTCAACTAAGTGGGTAAGGATTTGAGAAATTTTTCTTCTGGTCAGTAGCAAGAGGTGAGTATTGCTAATAAGAACATGAGAGAATTGAAGTCAAAGAAACGAGTGGTAATATATTTGATAAATAATGGATATCCCAAATTTTGATCATTTCCTCCTGGAACTGTTAAAGCCGCAGAATAACAAGATTGTGGTGGCCTTCATCCATTTCTCTCCTTCCTTCATTAAATTTTTGTGGCTTTCTCTAAATAATTCCATAGTTGTTATGCCATTCTTATTTCAAGTGACCTTAATAGTAGAATTACTGTATTTCAGTGTCTTCAAAATACTAACCTTGAAGCATCGCAATTCTCTTTGCATTTGCAATGTTGGTCCGTAGATGCATGTGATTGAGAAAGCAATTAGCAGGAGGCCAGTAGTGTGGCTGTGCCACATGTAGCAATGCATTTCCATTTCAATCTTGGCTTGAAGCAACAACATCGTCCTTGAAGCTAAGCCCATGAATAAGGTTGAACATCCTAGCTGGTCGATTCTTATATATAACAGCACGCGCGTGTGTGCGCACACAGCAGAAAATGTTTTCGAAATGATCTATCCCTACTGAGCAATATTTCTATTCTGGTTCTGAATTTGATACTTAGCTTGAAACGCAAACTCAACACTCGCTTCTTTAGCTGCACGAAATAGATCGAATATAGAAAAGCGTACAGAACTTGGTCACTTTTCCTTGCATTCTTACCAACCACGCAAAGAATATTTCATGATTTCATGCTTGTGTGCTTGCATGTATATTTGAATTTAATGAATGGCCTAAGTCTATTCACTCAGTAAATGTCTTAATTATAGTAATTGTATTTCATCAATGAAATTAATAATTATCAAAATTTATTTTTCTCCAAAAATTCAAAATTATCCTTATGATCAAAACACTCTTCACATATGTTATTCCTTTCAAAAATTTGAGATTTGATAATTTCTTAATATTATACGACAAAATCTTTTACAGCCATTTGATTAAATTGAAGAGTTGTTATTGTGCCACGTAAAATACTTATTGAGTAAATGGTTACCAGATCCAAATCTGAGCTGGCTTGCAGCAACTTCAGATTTCGTGATTCCTTATTTCATGTTTCAGTCCACACATGCATGCGTCTTTTTGTTAGTTGAGTTTACGATAATCACAATTTACAAGCTTAAAAAATTATGAAATTTTCGGATATAATGTATAACGTTATTGAATAAATACATATAAAATTGCGAGAACCATTGAGCACTCAAAAGTTGAGGAAGTAATAAATAAATTAATTAATATGAAATAAATAGATGAAAACCTTTTTCGTGGAGTGCAAAAGTTGAAAGACCGAATCTTTTAAAGTTTAATTAAATAAAAGCTTTTGGATTGCAGATGGCAAACCTTTACTTTTTAGGCTGCAAATCATATCTCAACCTATTGGACCTTTTGCCCTTTTCTGTAAAAAGGTTTAAAGATATATGACGAAGCTCATTTCCTTCATATAATTAACTAGCTGGCCCTGTACGACGTTTTTAAGCTCTGTCTCTTGTATTTCTTAAGCATATTATATTATGATAATTGGTTCTTGATAGCTAAGCCATTACTTGAAAATGAAGGCACATTGACATTGCATTAATATTTAAATCTTCAAACTTAGGCACCACGGCATTGATCAATCTGCATTGTTATTGGCGGTGGTGTTGCTTAAATAATAATTATATTCATGTTTTTTTTGTTCATATATATATTCATGTTATTATTATTTACTTTTTTTTCATTTTTATATCTATATATATATATATATATATATATGCAGTGAGAAATTAATATAAATCTTTTAGTTGGAAATCTTAAGCAATGATTTGTAATAATTAACATTTGATTATAAATTTTGAAAGATGAGTTATAAATAGCGATGGAGTAAAAAATGCTTTCCATTGTAAAATTTTTATTTCATATAAATATTAATAATTGTTATAAATTATTTTTTTAAATTTCATGAAATTAAAAGAAAATAAATAAAATAAAAATAAAAATCATGGATAAAACTTATTATAGAAATTTCAAGAAAAATAATAACATAAAATTTTATATAACTCAATTTGAGGCACAAAAATAGCGAGAATCAGGTTATTGAGAATAATTTTCCCCCCAGAATCAAGATAAGAAATGTTGTTAAAACTTTAAACAACAGAAGATGATATACAAATTAGCCCGAAATCAATTATCATACATAATGAGAAACTGAATTGTAAATTTCAATGAATTACTCTACCATTTATGAAATGGTTCAACGTCTAATTATGAAATCCTTGAAAAAAGAGGTTGATGAATCAAAATATAGGTGTTACTCCAAAACTAGGTGCCAAGAACCAACCAGCTAACCTAGTGTATAAATCAGAAATACAAAAACAAAACAGTAATTGGATCAGAATAGGCAATTGCATTATAAGAACACAATTGAGTAGATCCGGCATGTTCAATTTGAAACCTATTAGCTAGTCCGAAAGCACCATGCAAAGCAAGTTATAAATAATGAATAATTGAATTATTTATAAACATACAATGGAAGATGAATTGTAAATTAACCTAAACCAATTTATTCTTATCGCTATATCATCAACGATCACTTCCATGTACATACATTTCATGGCCACATTTCCACTTTTGACTTCCTATTAAAGATATTGCCATAAGTAAAAAAAGCAGTGTGAAGAAGAAGAGGGAAATGTGAAAGAACAAAGAGAAAAACAGGAACACTTGCAAGTATAATAATAGGAAGGAGACCCCATGAGTAATTTGTGTGCTTGAGCATGAGACGAATGGTAGAAAGAAAGGCTATCATCATGCTTAAGATGGAGATGAAAAGTGAAGAAAGACCAAGCATCAACTTTGTGGGCATGGATTTAAGGAATTTTTCTTCCGAGTCGTGAGAGGTACAGATTGCTAGAAACATGAGAACTGAAGTGGAAGAAAAGAGGAGTGATAATATATATTATTTTTATTTATTTTCTTTGAAAAATCATAAAAAATTCAAAACTACTGCACTAGAGGTTGGGGCCCTACAAAAAGCAGTAGAGGTCCAATGCCAGTAGTATTGAACCATAATGGTGAATTAATATATTGTTTTTTCTGTTGTCCTCCTAACCTTAAATCATTGCAGTTCTCTTTTTCTTTGCTCGATGCAATTACATCCTTAAAGCGAAGACCATGGATAAGGTTGAAAACCCCACCTTGTCGATGCTTGACAGCATAGCAGAACATGTTTTGGTATGAGCTGTCTCCAATAAGCAGAAGATCAGGATTTGCTTTTGATAATTAAAGCACAAACTTAACATTTCCTTCTCTAGCTGCAAGGACCAGAGCATCTGCGAAAACACTACCTTGGTCTCTTTTGCTTGCATTCTTACAAACCAGGACAAGAATTTCATCAGCCTGTGCATGCAGCAACTTCAGCTCCTGTATTTTCTTAATTCCTATGTTGATATGCCACGCAAGTGAAGCTTTTGTTATTTGAGTTTATGGTAATTATAAGCTTTATATAAAGCATGTAATTTTGGGAAGCGAAAATATGTGTGTGTGTGTGTGTGTGTGTGTGTGTGTGTGTAAACACACACCTACCTATAAGATTATAGGTGAAAGAGACCAATTTTTGTAGAAAACGATGCCCTGTAGCAACATGCAGGGAAATTAATTTTAGCCTCGTTCACTCAAATTGTGAAAGAAATAAGTAAGTTAAAGATGAAATAAATAGAGAAACAATATTTTCTAGGAGAGTGAAAGTTGAAAGACCTAATCTTAATTATTTGTTTTAATAAGACATATATATTTTATTCACATACCTGGCCATTTTAGATTTCCCACTCGAGCTCTTTCACTTGTGTCTTGTTGTCGGATGGGTAAACGATCACGATTTAACCTGGAAGTTGAATTTATATCTTTACAATATAAATAAGAAGAATCAGAGAGAAAACTTGTATCATCTATGCATCTTAATTAAAAATATATAATCTTTTTAAACATTATTTCACATATAAACTATATAGAGAGACACAATAATGAAATATATGCAAGCAAATCTCTGAGAAATCTATATTAATTCCCTATATATAATAGATGCATTATTATATATATATATATGTATGTATGTATGTATGTATAAATATATTATTCACATACCTGGCTGTGCAAGATTTCCTACTCGAGCTCTTTCACTTGTATCTTGTTGTCGGATGGGTAAACAAACGATCACGATTCGAACTTGGGGTTGAATTTATATCTATATCTCAATTACAACATAAATGAGAAACCTATTTATTAATTCTCTGTATAATAATGAAAATGCATCTATATTATTTCACATATACTCAATTAATTGAATTTAAAATTAATGATACAACTGCACACATCTATATTATATATATAGCCAAAGGAGTAAAAATCCAATTTTTTTTATTTTTCTTTGTTGTTGTATTTACATATCACATTATCTTGTTTGTCGATGACTTGAGAATCAATTTAACAAGTATTGATTTAAATATCTAGTCAATTGACCACAGCTTGAAAACGACTATTCTACTCTAAAATGAAATCCAAATGTTCCTCGAAATTCTTGCTCTCTTTGAAGTTTGAACCATTTCTAAGGATAGGCATCAAGATCTTGATTCATTGATCTCTCAGTTTGAGAAATAAAGATAAACGGATCAAATATAATTATTTCTTCTCACTCTAATTATAAATATAGATAGATTAGATATGAACATATTTTTTTATAAAAAAGATATATTAAATATATTTCTATATGATAGTATAAATAATTATACTTTCTGGCTGGTTGAAAACTACTTTGTCGCATTCTAACTTTTTTTTCCTGTAGTAATGATAAAACTTCATTCACACACAAAATTAGGTTTTGTCTACTTGCATCACATATATAATGCTAATCTAAGCAAAATAGAGCATGAAATATAAACAAACAATATTCTACATATTATATTATAATGAAATGAAAGAAGATATAAGATATAAAAATATTTGATTAGGAGTATACTTACAGTAAAAGATCAAATGTTTCCAAAACACAAGTTCACTTGGGCTGGTAAGTGCAGAGTTCATGGTTGCTATACCAGAAATTGGCTTCCAACCCTCTTTATCAGACACAAAAAGCAATTATTGGCATCGTTTAAGCAAATCCAAAGCAATATCTGTTCATCACAATCGTACCATGCATTAATATATGATAACAATTCAAAAGGTATAATAGTAATCCTTCTAGCCACATTAGGGATCACAAATGTAACATAAATAACGAACAAGTATTTTCTAGAAAGGAATGAGAAATGTACCTAGAAAAAAAATCGGATTATTGATGCATTCCTTATCCTTTCTATAAAACATTTTCCTACCTACCAAATATTGTATAAGGTTTTGAGTAACGTTACGTACCGAAACACTGGGTTTGCAAACAACAATGAAGTAGCATAGGACCTTGCAGAGTGCTATTTTCTGGACGTAGGCAGTTGAAAGGAGTGACAGAATAAAGATAACGTCCCATTTGTCGATAACCATTAAAAAAAGCCAATGTGATTGGAAGTTCATCGGTTGAGTTTGGAATGCCAAGTATGTCACCATTCTTCTTCACTAGGCATTCTGCAACTTGAGCGATTCCAATGACTGTAGCAATTAGAAGTGGCGTATTGCCATAGTCATCAACAGTTTAAAGGAATTTTGGAGATACTAATTTGACCAGCTCCTCCACTATGGTCACGTGCCCAAACAATGGAGCCACGTGAAGTGCTGTTTTGCCTGAAGAAGTGATTTTTGCTGTCAAGGCATTAGGGTTTTTAATCCAAGAATGCTTTTGCATTATTCCAGTCATTACCGCATATAGCCTTACGTAATATATCCTCATCTATGACCACTTCATCTTCTTCTCTCTTTGCCCTAGCTCGTCTTTCTTCCTCCGCTTCTCTGTCTCCCTTGGCTCGTCTTTCGTCCTCTCCCCTAGCTCGTCTTTCTTCTTTCATCCATTTTCCCTAAAAGAAATCGTTCTCGGACGCTTGCAATGAATGCCTCAGCTTTTCTGTCCATTCCCGGATCTGCTACATAGTCATAGCGATCTTCGTCTTTCTCTGGAAAAATCCACAACATGTAATTAAGCATGTTGATTTTTGTCCTTCTATTTTAAAATTATAACAGTGTTTCTTTAACAATCAGAATTGGTTGGAAACATTACAAACCGTATACCTGATGAAAAAGAAAAAATTAGCCAGGTCGACACATTCAAACTTAAAAAAAAAAAAAACAAAGATATATACTCCTTGTATTTAATTACTATTATAAGATACTTCTTTAAAGTGCTATGTTTCAATTTGAAAGGCATTTTGCGAAATTTTCAGGTAATTTTAATATCTTTTTACTTAAAATGCCATATGGTTGTGTCAAAATATTAAGATTATTAGACATTAACAAGGTCAACTATAATTATAGAAGGGTAAATTTGAAAAGAACCTGGAACATCAACTAACTTGGCGGGTTTTGAGATAGTAAAAAACGACATATAATAATAAAGAGAAGAACTGCCTCCAGTCTTAATTATGGGCAAAAGTCAAACAACTTCAGGGCTTTCAAGAAATGAAAGTTAATATCCTTCATCTTGTAAAAAATGTTTGACTTTTTAATTTTTCCCTTCATTAAAATTAATTACCACAATAAAGTATAAGAACTGGGACCACTATCGATAGAAAATTAATTATACAACTTTTCCCTACATTTAGGATTTGAAGTAAATTTGCTAACTAGATTATACATGAAACTCCACTATAACAAATTTGGCATTGATTCACTTGTCTTGAAAAAAAATCATTAAATTTCTTGGGGAAACAGCATAAAGAGTTCTCACGGAAAAACATATCAGGTCTTATCCAAAAAGAGAATTCCTTATAAAATTAAATTAAGTATCTAACAAAATGAATAACAAAAAGGATTTTTAATTTGAGATTTCTTGACATGATCCTTCTTTAATTTGAAGAAACAAATTAAAACTAAACCTATGTTATGATGAATTGATATATTCTGGTACTTCGTAGCTAGTTAGAGGTGATATTGTTCTTTTGTTTAATTGAAAATAAATAAAAGGACAATATCACAATAAAATGAAGATCAAGTTTTGTAGAATGACCTGACCTGATTCATGTAACCTCACCGACGGAAAGATAGTCATTTTGGTGATAATGCACTTAATCTCTATTATTATTTTGCAACCATGAAAGAAAAAGAGAAGGAAAAAAAAGTCACATAACAAATATCATCAATTTTTTAAAATAATAAATGTTATTGTTATTTAATTATTTTATTTATAATTATGAACTTTTCAGGAGTATTTCTTGAATACAATGTACAGTATACCATGAGAATAATACAAACTTAAATAAGATTCAGAGTATCATTGCACTAATATAAGATACTTTGCAGTGCCCGTTAAAAAAAAAAAAAAGGTTTCCTATTATATATTAAGCATAATTTCAAAATATGTTAATGACTTGCTAGTACCATGCTAATAATTAAGAACAATAACCTTACATTATTATGAATCATAAATGCACTCACAAATATTAAGTTGTTATACCTAATTATTTCATCATGTACTCAAAAATATACATTATTGTTAATCATAAATAAAGCATTATTATCACTCTTGAAAAATGAATATATATATATATATATATATATCATTAAAAAAAGAAAAAAGAAAAGAAAAGTAACAAGGATGATACGCATATTTACCTCTAGTTCTTTGCCTCGGCACAGAAGCTATATGGACATGGAATCGACTACACGTCACCAGCAATATATATTGCTTAATGGAACAAATGTTTGCTTGCGTTAGTTTCCAACGAGTCATCAATCACTTTCTCTTTGAATAAAAAAAACTTAATTGATTAATTGTAAAACTTTATCTGAATAAAAAACATAAATAAATTCAAAGTATTACACACTACAATACAATAATTTTTTGGAAACATTCCATATAGATCTCATGGAGCAAACTTATTTATAAATAAGTTTTATGAAATTCAAAAACTATAACTAGTCCCTTAGGACCTGAGTGTAATTTGAAATTGAGATAAAAAGACATTAATGCCCCTATTAAATATATATATATATACACATTACATTAGTCAAATAATTTATAACTACTTCATTGATAATTTACAACTATAACTTCAAATTTTTATAACTGTAATTTTATATATCTAATAATTAAAATTGATTAGTTTAACTATTAAATATATAAAGTTACAGTTATAAAAGTTTAAAGTTATAGTTTTAAATTACTAATGAAATAATTGTAAATGGTTAATGTTAAATTTTATTAGTAACACATGATTGTTTAATTATTAGATATGTGAAATTATAGTTTTAAAAAGTTAAAATTATAGTTATAAATTGCTGATAAAGTAGTTGTAAATTAATTATTTAATTCATATAATGTATGTTTAATAAGGATATTATTGTCTTTGCAATTTAATTTTTAATTACACTTAGGTCCCAAGGGATTTGGATGTGATTTTTGCATTTTGCAGGACTTAATTGTAAATAAGTCTGTTCTATGGGACCTATATATAATTTTCTCAAATATTTTCAAACAACTCAGATTTCACAAAATGCTATGCACAATGTATATTAGGCCAAATTCTAATCTGAAACATAATACCCAATTATTAATTGTTCTTTAAATTACTCAAACATGAAATATTAATAATAATATCATTATTATTTTTTGTTGATAATAAACCATCTGGTATTGGATACTACTAATTAATTATAACAAATATATATTCAAACATGCGAGATTAGGAATATGGAGCATGGGCTTCGACCTCGACAAAAGCTATGACTGGAAATGACCCCATCTCACCAGCAATATATATAATATTGCAGAATATGGAACATAGGCTTGCTTGCGTTAGTTTCCAAGGAATCACCAATCCCTTTCTTTTCTAGCAATTCATACCTTTATGAAATAATGCGTATATGGATTTTCTTATCAAGTGTTGTTTCAAAATTTTGTTGAATATATGTTCCTCTAATTTTCTTTCTTTTTTTTTTATTTTCCTTTTTACGATAATTGGTTTCTCATTAACAATATGTGTTGCTTGACCTCGGGGGCAGCAGATGACATTGTAGGAGGAAGAAGAGAAAAGATATCAATGGATACTTGGTTCAACTAGTCAAAAGGTCGAATTAGCTCATTTTGAGGTTTCAAATTTGAGTTCTGAAATATCCCTGAAATACCTATGATGTTGCTGTTGATAATAATGATCCCACACAAAGAGGGGTTCAAATTAGTATGGATGAGTTGTGGCAATACACCAGCTTTCCCAAAATACTTGACGATGGGATAAAAGACAGGAGTAAAAAGATCTCAGTTTAGTTTTTTTTTTTTTATTACATGGATTACATTGATTTAACATCTTTCAAACTAATTTGGGAGAATCACAGGAAAATCTGAAAAGAGAGAATTTAATGACCATTAGGTCCTAACAAAATTTTCTGCAGAATTAGTTGTGAATATTGATTTAGACAGTAGTAAATAGGAATTTTAATTACAAATTGACAGTTATATTTAAAATTTAAATTTCTTATTTGTACTTGACATTCCTGAATTTACAATTATTTGACTCGATATTTGAAACTTTTGTTTGGAGAAAATTTTATCAAAAACTGTCATTAATTTTTTTTATTTCAGGACTTAACTGTCATTCTCTCAACTAATTTTGGATGTGTCAGGAAATTACAAAATTTGATGACTACATAAAAACACAACCACCCTGCACTTACATTACCTCCTGATACATCAACAAAACAGGCATTTAGTTAGGAACATTTTGGATATTTGTATAGGAATCACATTGTCTTTGCTTAAAACAAAGTAACTCACGGATTTTATAGTATATATCAACATGTATGGTCAAAATAATAGTATATATGAATATTAGTTTTGACCTTTAATTTGATAGAAGACAAGCTATAGTTACCAATTTTTCCTAAAAAAAAGGAAATGACAGAAAGAAAGAAAGAAAGAAAGAAACAAAAAAAGCAAAAGTTTCAAATATATTCCACGCTAAAGCTGTTATAGCCGTCACTTTAGATTTTATAACTGTCTTTAGAGCAGGTTGTCTCATTTTGTTATTATGAACCCCTTGGGCTGGCATATAAAATAAAATGAATTATTTGGTAATGTCAATCAATCTATATATATAATATATGAAGTTAATTACGATAGCATCATGCATGATAAGTCGTAAACATGTACATATCATATTAATTATTTGATTTTAAACAGAACATTAATCTAGTATCTGGTTAAATACTAAATGGCTCTTTAAAAAAATACAACATAAGTTTCATTGCTAAGTATTACAAGTGATAGTTATAGATATATTGACTTACACGTTTCTGATCCTGTACTAAAAAAAAAGGAAAATTACAAAGAAATCTCAAATAAGTGAATTGATCACTAACAGCTCTCATGAATTTGAGTTATACTAACAAGTCGCAAAATACTTGGAAATAAATTGATGAAAGGGGAGAAGTCAAAAAAAGTCAAATGGCAATTGAATAATTTCACACTTTTTTTCCAATTATTTTGATTTGAAGTGCCCTAAAGTTTGGGAAATCACTTTTGAGCACGTCTACAAAGAAGTGCGCTAACCTCCTAACCCACAGAACTTCAAGAGATCATTTTGATATTACGGCGTTTGATAGACCACCTGTTAATTGTAGATGTCTTATGGCTTCCGACATGACTTGATTTTGATTTTGGTTTCCTTGCACAGTTTTACCGTGGCCATGTATTCTAAAAAAAAAAGTACTCTAAAGTTGAAACCTATATATTAGTAATTTCTCGCTGCTTCATAATATTTTTATAATTCATAATTTTAAATAAAAATTCAAATTATTTATCTCTCAAGAATCAATTAATATGAAAATTGACATGTTTCATATCTTATCCCATCGACTCAAATTTTGTCTCAATTCTATTGTGTCTTGTCTCAAATTTTTCTTAGGTTGGATCGATTCTATGAACACTCCTAATTGAATATATGCTTATGATCAAACACAATTGGGAGCACATTCAAATTATCTTTTCATATCATAAAGATATAAGTTATTTTTCATTGAAAAAACATAAAACTCATTTTTCCAATCCAATTATCATACATGATAAGAAATTGAATTGTATATTTTGTAGGATTAATTATCAATTAAATAATGAACAATGGAATTATAAATAAAAAGAAGGATAATGTAAGTTGTAAATTACCCGAAAACCAATTCATTCCTTATCATATCAAAGCAATACTCAAAGAATACAAAACATAAGTGGGTCATTGGTCTTTTCAATATACATGTTTCGTGGCCACACCTCCACTTTCCTATTAAAGATATTGCCATAAGTAGAAAAAGCAGTGTGAAGAAGAAGAGGGAATTGTGACAACACAAGGAGAAAAACAGGAACACTTGAAAGGATTACAATGGGAACCACACCCCACGAGTAGTTTGTATGCTTTAGCATGAGACGAATGGTAGAAAGAAAGGCTATCATCATGCTTAAAATGGAGATGAAAAGTGAAGAGAGACCAAAAAACAATTTTGCGGGCATGGATTTGAGGAATTTTTCTTCTGAGTACCGAGATGTAAGGATTGCTAGAAACATGAGAACAGAAGTGGAAGCAGATAGGAGTGATAATATAGTTGAGAATAGAAAAGCCTTAAAAAATTGTTGTTTGATGAATAATGGGTAGCCAAAAGTTTGATCATTTCCTCCTAGCACAGTGAAAGCTACAGCAAACATAATCGTCACAATTAGGGTGCCGACAACTGAACAAGAAGATGCTGTAGCTTTTATCCATTCCTCTCCCTGCTTTATTAAATCTCTATGACTTTCTCTAAATCATTCTTCAGCTGACATGCCATCCTTGTTTCTAGCTCCCCTAATAGTAGGAGGTGTCAAACTCTCCACCTCCTGCATTTGTTAACCCAATTGTTAATCATTTAACGTGATATATAAAAATTGTAAATAATATATAAAAATTGTAAGGAACCCCACAGATGGATAAGGCATGTCTTTTTTGTTTTAGAAAAAATCACTCTCAAATCTCACACAAGCAATTTTTTTGGTTGAAAAAAGTTTAAGTAAGTGGCATTCTGAGGGCCTAGCAAGGCCAAAGCATACCTTTGAGTTCAAAGATTAGAGAAGTAGTTACAGATTGCTCAGTAACAAGGTTCTTACATTACCACTGGGATTTAAACCCATGACCTTGTGGGTTATTTGGCCAAATCCCCCATGTAGAAAAATCTCATAAAATTACAAAATTACTCAAAAGTCTCATGCTGTTTTAACTAAAATTGTCTATTTGCTATATTCAAGTTGTCAATTACTGCTGGATAATTATATAGCTAGTGATCGTAGTTGCTCAGTTGATAACTAAGCAACAATAAGTAACAACTATATCTATCAGTAATATAATTAATAACTTGGGTAAAAGATGTAGTACTTTAGAGTAATTTTCTGACTTTACAGGACTTTTATGCTTAGATTACTAAGTGGGGAACCTTGAGAGTGATTTTACCTTTGTTCTTACCTTAAACCACTGCAATTCTCTTTGCATTTGTAATGTCGGTCCATAGATGCGATTAAAAAAGGGAGCTGGAGCTTGAGTAGCTGCCACATGCAGCATTGTATTTCCATCAACATCTTTACTTGTAGCAACAAGATCCTTGAAACGAACACCATGAATAAGGTTGAAGACTCTAGCTTGTCGATTACGAACAGCATAGCAGAAAACGTTTTGATATGAGCTGTCCCCAATTAGCAGAAAATCTGGGTTCACTTTTGATATCTGAAGCACAAACTCAACATTCCCTTCTGTAGCTGCAAGAAATAGAGCATCTGCATAAACACTCACTTGGTCGATCCTGCTTGCATTCCTACAAACTAGGCCAAGAATTTCATCTGCTTGTGCACGCAGCAACTTCAGCTCCTGTATTTTCTTAATTACTGGTTTTGATATGCAATACAAGTGTTTTTTTTCCCTGTTAGTTAAGTTTATGATAATTCAAAACTTAAACACGCATGCAATTTTAGGAAGAAATTATAAATACACTCACACATTTAGCTATATATATATACCAACCTATAAGTTTATCGGTGGAGGAGATGAGCCTTTGTAGTAAACAATGCCCTGTCGCAACTTTGCAAGTGTCAGCTCCGTGCATCAAAAACTGGAAGAGCTAATCCTAAGTTTAAGAATATTTCTTGTACTTTTCGCTGAAGAAATGTTTAATAAAACTTTTGTTTTGTCTTTTTCTATATAAAAAAGGTTTAATTAAAGATGGTTGGCATTATCGATGTGAAACTAGAAGAAGAAAAGGGCAGGGAGAGAGAAAAGAAAGGGGTGAGAAAGAGAATCGAGAGAAGATGTCGGGAAAAATATGAATTCTTATTCAAATCAAGTCTATCCACCCTAAGGTTATTCATAGAGCTCTATAAACTTTAAAATAATAATAATTTAAATCTAAATTGTAATCTATGTAAAATTAAAGACAATAAAATGATTTCTTATTTTATTTGAGATATTAATGCTGAAATGATAAAGATATAATGAAAATAAAACCCTCAATTATTTTCTTCACACATATATGCTCACCTAGCGTTGTAAGCTTTTCTTGAGCTCTATCACTTGTGTCTTGTTGTTGGATGGGTAAACGATCACGATCCAATCTTGGGCTTGAACTTTTGTCTATATCTTACATTTTAAATAAGAGGAATCAGAGAAAAGGGGGATATATCCTCGATCGATCTTATAATTAACAATATATAATCTTTTTCCCATTTTAGTTTACACGTACTATAGAAAGGCACACAAATAATGAAATTGCTAATAAATCTATATATTAATCTATGATTGAATTTCATTCAGACACAAAATTAAATTAGGTTTCGGTCTACTTGAGCCATATAATGCTGCACTGTAGATTCTAAACAAAGGAGAGCATAAAATATAAACATTATTATGAAAAAGAGAGACAGTTAGACATATTTAACTAGGGATATACTTACAGTCAAAGATCAATCGTTTCCAAAAGATAAGTTCATTTCACCTGGGAATTGCAGAGTTCATGGTTGCTATACCATAAATTGGTTTCCAACCCTCTTTATCCGATGCAAAAAGCAAATCTTGGCATCGATTAAGCAAGTCCAAAGCAATATCT
Organism: Prosopis cineraria; assembly: GCF_029017545.1. Classification (NCBI taxonomy): domain Eukaryota; kingdom Viridiplantae; phylum Streptophyta; class Magnoliopsida; order Fabales; family Fabaceae; genus Prosopis; species Prosopis cineraria. The sequence continues at coordinate 11,917,259 of NW_026555337.1, read as the reverse complement.
GTATATCATAGTAATACCATATGAGAAAGTACAACAAATCAGCAGCTAGTCGTATATTAGGGATTACCAAACATATATTTAAACGGTGAGAGAGAATATAAAATATTATAAATTAATCGATGATGACTAATTATAAGGTTCTCAAGTAACATTGATTACATACCGTAACATTGTGTTTGGAAACAGCAATGAAGTAGCATAGCACCCTGCAGAGGAGCATTCTCTGGGTGGAGGTAACTCAATGGAGTTTTAGAATAAAGATAACGTCCCATATGTTGATGACCATTCAGAAAAGCCAGAGTGAGAGGAAGTTCATCAGTTGAGTTTGCAATGCCGAGTATGTTGGTGTTCTTATTCACCAGGCATTCTGCAACTTGAGTGATTCCCGTGATTGTAGCAATTAAAAGAGGCGTGTTGCCAAAGTCATCAGTAGTTTCTAGGAATTCTGAAGGCACTAATCCCTCTAGCTCCTCATCTATAAACCTATGACCAAACAATGCAGCCACGTGAAGTGCTGTTTTGCCTGAAGAAGTGATTTTAGCAGTCAAGACACTAGGGTTTTCATCTAGGGATGCTTATGCCATGGTCCAGTTGTTTGCACATATTGCTTTGTACAATGTCTTCCCCTTTTCTATCTGTTCCACTCGCTCAGCCTTCACCCGTCTTTCTTCCTCTGCCGGCTCCCCCTCAGCCTTAGCCAGTCTTTCTTCCCCTGTTGCCTCCTCCTTGGCCTTAGCCAGTCTTTCTTCCTCTGCGGCCTCCCCCTCAGCCTTAGCTCGTCTTTCTTCCTCCGCCGCCTCCCCCTCAGCCTTAGCCGTCTTTCTTCCTCTGCTACCTCCTCCTCAGCCTTAGCCTGTCTTTCTTCCTCCGCTGCCTCCTCCTCGGCCTTAGCCGTCTTTCTTTCTCTGTTGCCTCCTCCTTGGCCTTAGCCTGTCTTTCTTCCTCCGCTACCTCCCTGTCAACCCTAGCCGGTCTTTTTTCCTTTGCCTCCTTTTCAACCTTAGCCTTTCTTTCTTCATCCACTGCCTTTTTCTCCGCCTTAGCTCGTCTTTCTTCCTCCGCCTCTTTCTTTGCCTTGCCACGTTCCCTTGGATAGTCAACTACAACTATCCCACCATACTTCTATGCCGCCTCTCTTGCACTTATCACTGTCTGTTCTTCTGTTGGTATTTGAGGCCATCTTGGTCTGATTGCCGGTCTATAAAATTTGTCGATTAATTCAAATCCTTCTAGCCCTATCTTATGCTGGTCTGCTGCTCGGGTTCTTTTCTCTGTGATGATCAATTAATGTATCCACAACATGTAATTAAGCTTGCATGAATTTATGATTAGGTTAAATAGTTAAATCGTGAAAAGAATCTAAAGGACATAATGTTTTCTTCAATTTTGAAATTATTATGGTACTTAAACTAGGTGTTAAATTAATTGTTATAAGAAGAAAAAGCTTAAGCACTTAGCTCCTAGTAACATAAGGACATGTGATTTTTTTATTCATGTTATTGATACTTTTAAGTTTTAACCTTACTTATCCCAATATTTACAACATTTATAGCTATATTTTTTATATCCCTAAATCATTTGAGGTATCTAACAAAGTGAGGGGGCGATTTTTCTGTCTCGTCGAGATTTCTTGACTTTAAAAAAATTAAACCAAACATATATCATGATTAAAAAATTAGTACATTCTAATTTCTAACTCTTCCAATTCACTTTCTAACATTTGCAAAATTTATACTTGTATATATTTTGAGATCCCTAAATTTGAGATGTCTAACAAAGTGTTGCGGGAAAACTGTGGAAATCACTCTTAAATCCCACACCAGCAATTTAAATATAGAAAAAGTCTCACAAAATCACAAAAAAAGGATTGAAAAAGTAAAAGTAAAAGTAAAAATAAAATAGTCAAAATGTGGAGGGAGGGAAAAGATTTAATTTATGAGGCTGAAAATCATGATTCATGAGATTTTTGAAGGGTGTGATGATTCTTATATTCATGATATGTGTTATTAAGTTTTATTATACTTATGAGAGAGGAGAGTGATTTAATTCATTTTTGTTTTAATTTTTTAAATCCATTTAATTCACATCCTTTCTAACAACTAAATGAGGCCTTAGTTGTTAAATGAACAACTCCACTAACAACTATCTAACAGTAATTGATAACGTCAATATAACAAATTGACAAATTCAATAAAGAGTAATTTGTGATTTCATTAGATTTTTCTATAATTTGATTGTCTACATGGGACCTGAGAGTGTTTTTCTCAAAAACTTTTCTAGCTCGTTGAGATTTCTTGACTTCAAAATATTAAACCAAACAATAAAATGAAGGTTAATTAACTTTTTTCTATAAAACAAAATGAAGATTTTTTTGTATAAATGGCCTGACCTGATTCCGGTAACTTCAACGACGAATAGCTAGGCATTCTGACTATAATGCACTCAAATCTCCAGTTTTATATATCTTGTCACCATGAAAGAAAAAGAGTAAATTACTAAATCAAATATATCGACATGATACTTTTTTGAATTATATTCTTGTCATTATCATTTAGTAATTTATTTTTTATGGTGATGTATGAGCTTATTATGAGTACTTGAAGTATGATATAGTCGGGATAATACAAAAACATAAATAAGATTCAAAGTATTGCAACATGTATGTTGGGTTCAAAAAATATATATTGACTGCAAAGTATTTTGAGGTAAAAAGAAAAAGTATTGCAACAATATACAATACTTCGCAGTTAATATTACAAAAAGGTTGTGTATATTATATGTAAAGAATAACTTTAAAATATGTTAATAACTAGCTAGTACGCGGCTATTAATAAGAACAAGCGCCTTACTCAATCTGTTGCAAATAAAAAGAGAAGTTATTGTATCAAAAAAAAAAAAGAGAAGTTATTGTATCAAAAAAAAAAAGAGAAGTTATTATGATCAATAATAACTAATTTCATCAACGTACTCAAAAATAAACATTATTTTTAATCACAAGCCATTATTATTACTCAGTAAAAAAGCAAGTATATATATTGCATTAAAAAAGAAAAAAAATAATAACAAGAACGAACTGCACTTACCACTTGTTCTTTGCTACGGCCACCACAGAAGCGATGTGAACGTAGCATTGCTCCATCTCACCAGCAATATATATTGCACAATCGAACAAATGTTTGCTTGCGTTAGTTTCCAACGAATCATCAACCGCTTTCTTTTTGAATAAAATAATTCTTGATTAATTGTAATATATTACCAGAAGAAAACACATAAATAATGTAAGAGTCAAAGGATTACATCACAATACATATTTTTGAACAACCTAGATTCACAAAATAGTACTCCCCTGTTAAAAAATGTAAAGCATTTTTAATCAAACCTCACTCCCAATAAAGTAGTTATTTATCTTCAAACTAATTCTATATTTTCACATTTATCCTTATTTAATAAGATATTTCACTCTAAATTAAATATAAAATGATTTATTCAATAGGAGTACTTTTTTAAAAAAAGCAATGATTACATTTTGAAAGACTAAAAATGCTTTAAATTTTTTAATATCAAACTTCTTAAAAAATGCCTTATTTTTTAATAGAAGGAGTAATACAATGGGCAATCTTTATCTTTATATCTTGTAAAGTTGGTCAAAGTGCTTCCAAAAGATTTTATTTTGCTTTATAATTCAAAATTAATAAATTTATTTAATTTTTTAAATTAAAGCTGCAGGCAACACGACATTAAAAAAATATTTTTAAAAATCTTATTTTTACTAAAATATACATTGAGGTAATAAATTTTAGATTCATCTATATATAATTTTAAATTTTTAATATACCCAGTGCTTGGGATAAAATTTAATTTTGGCCCCAAGCCCAACTATTTGGGCTAAAAATTTCACACGAGTCTTTTAAAAAAAGGTAGTTGCTTGTTATGAAAACAAAGTGATGCATCACTTCAGAAATGGCAAAGAGTGAAGGAATTTATAAGAAAAATTTTGACTAGTGGCCTTAAAAAATGTAGCATGAAACCATAAGAAAACTATTACTTTGTGCCTGTAAAAGGAGAAGCTACCAAACCCACAAGGTCTCTCTTCAACTCTAGAAACTACACACAATCTCTACAGACATTTTCAATAATTCAACCTTAAAATCCACTTGCCCAGTGCAAAAATCTTGTTCATGCGTTATTCTTTGCTTCACCTAGCGTGACTCCTTTTATCCTCGAGAAAATTTGACATGGTGTCTGTAGCACACTAGCATTTGATAGATAGCAGTGAGTTCTCCAACAACCAATAGAGCTTCAGCTCGTAGCAGAATAACAGTAATAGTGTGCCAATGCTTTTTTCTTTTAATTTTTCATCTTTTATTTCCAATATTTCTATTTTATCATTATCAATATCATGTATGATGCAAGTCTCACATGTTTCTTGATCTTTATTTCTCCATTCCCTTTACTTTTAAGAACTTATATTCGAAAAAATTGTGATAAATGAGCAAATTATCCCCAAACTTTAAGTCAAATAATACCATAAACATGAACTCGTTTATTGTGTAAATTGTTTCTTTAATTTTTAAAAACAGTGCAATCAAGCCCTTATTGTTAACGAAAGTTAACTTTGACTATTAGCTTCTTAGAAAATGATTGAAAAGGACCTTAAAATTACAAAAATGACCAATATCTAAGTGCATGTAATACTTTTTCAGTACAACAATAACATATCACACAAACAGTAGAAAAGTTAAAAAATCTTACCTAGCCTCTTCTACAAGATGTAAGCAAGTTTCCCCTTGTCACTAGCCACATAAACACTTGTACTTCTTCAGTCCCTTCCAACTCCAAATCTGTTCCAGATCTTTCCCCTAAGATCCTTATCATAGCCCTCCCTCCTTTTTTTTTTTTTTTTGCTTTCACTCTGGTATTCTAGGTCTTTAACTCAAACTAATCTAATCAGCAACTTGTGGGCACACTTCTTTAAGAGGCATACCTCCCATTGAAAATTTAATTATTGCTGCATACCCAAAACTAAAACTTAAAACCTCTAATTAAGCTGTACCAACCCTTTAGTTAGTTAATCCAAGTACCCAGCAGTCCTCAATCCTCACCACCATAACCCTTTAATACATCAAACATATCAACTGAAAACTTCCTGTTTGCGGATTTGCACCATATATATGATAGAATCTTCCCTTTCACTCTTAACAGGAGGAATACATGCTTGGTAATCCTTATAGCTCTAATATTTCTTATTCCATTCAGCTTTATTTCCATCTCAAAGATTTCTTCGTTAGAAAACATAACCATACTCATGTTATTACAAGTACAATGGCAAGTTCCTGTAAAGTACTCAATAACATACAGCGACAACAACAATATCGTTATTACTTTTGTGTTGATAGGTATTAGATACTACCAACTAATACAAATCCAAGCAAGATATCAAGCCATAAATGGGAAAAAGCTAAGACTAACTATATACACACATTCATCTGGTTTTGCTTTTCATCATATTCATACGAGGTTTTATTTAATGGGTGTTATAAAGTCCCATACTATTCAACCCAATTAACTTCATTAGTGATGAAATAGCATTATTATATCAACCAAAAAGTACTGCAAATGCTATTGCATTAAAAATATAAATCATGTTTGAAAGAACGAAATGCACATACCACCGTCCCTCGCTTCGACCACCATACGAAAGCTATGCCTAGAAATGACCCCATCTCACCAGCAATATAATATAATATTGCTGTAATGGAACATATATATAATTAAGCTTGCTTGCGTTAGTTTCCAAGGAATCATCTATCCCTTTTTTTCCGAGTATTTTATATCTTCATGCATTTGTTAAATATATTTGTTGCTTTTCAAAATTTTGTGGTTTTACTTTTTATAGTAGAATCAGGCCTGTTTGTTTCAAAAACTGTTTTTGGTTTTTAAAAACTTGTTTGGATAAGTGCTTTTGATTTAATTGTTTTCAAAACTATTTTCTATTTTTTGAAACAAAAAAATAAAAATAACCTCAAGTTGTTTTCATTTTATTTTTCTTGTTTTCAAAATACATTACATTAAATTATTGAAAATTACAATTACCTTAACCAATTTTTATCAAAAATCACCACTATTAACTACCTAACCATCACTATCAGTTTATTTTTTAATTTTAAAACTATTTTTAAATTAATATAATCAAACATATTTTTATTTTGTTTTGTTTTGAAAAATAATTTTAAAAATTATATTACAAAATAGTTTTTAAAACCAAAAAATGAGAACAGAAACCAAAGAGTCCTCAGTTTCTCCTTTTCAATTATATGTTGCTTGATGACCTTGGAGGAAGCGAATGACAATGGAGGATGGAGGAGAAGAGATAATTGAGATCCACTTTAGTTTCTTGTCTTCCCCTACAAGGATTTACATTGATGTAACATTATCTCTCAAGCTAATTTTGGATGCAATATAATTAAGGAAAATTACAAGCTTCAAAATTTAATGTAATTGTGATGCCTTGCAAATCTTGATACATCAACAAAACAGGCATTTAGTTATAGAAACATTTTGGATATATTGTATAGGAATCACAGTCTTTGTATAAAACAGTGCAACTTATAGATTATGTAGTATATATGACTATTAATACTGATCATTCAATAGAAGACTAGTTACCAAAGTTTCCTAAAAAAGAAAAAGAAAAAAAAAAGGAAAAAGGAAAAGACAAAAGGAAAGAAAGAAAAAGAAGAAGTTCCAAATATATTCCACGATAAAGTTAAAAGCTCGCGCTTTATATTTTATTACCGTCTTTGGAACAAGTTGTCCCTTTTTGTTATTATGAACCCCTTAGGCATATAAAATAAAATGAATTATTTGGTTATGTCAATCAATCAATATATATAATATATGAATTACAATATTCATAACTCATGATAAGCCATAATTAGTACATCTCATTTTATTTGACTTCGTGCAAAACATGAATATAATGTCAGATTAAATACTAAATGGTTCTTTAAAAAATACAAAAATAAATTAAAGTGTGTTGAATACGTAATTAATACAATGATAGTTATACATATATTGATTTACAGTTTTTCGCATCCTGTAGTTGAAAAAATGAAAAAGGAAAATTATATAGAAGCCTCATATAAATAAATTAATCACTAACTAATCCCATGAATTTAGTTATTACATATTAATAAGTTTCAAATTAAAAGTTAGGAAGTAATGTTGAAAAATGTGTGAAATTACTCGAACAAACCTTTGACCAAATATATAGTAATAACAGGGTAAGAAGGAAGTCGCCTTTTTCAATTCAACAATTTTTTAGTCTTTTCTTAAGACTATATGTCTACTATTTGTTCATATACTTAGAAATTAGATGAAAGACTCTCTTCACCCTGAGTTAATGATATAACATTTACATATATAAGTTGTCCTTAAATTAGGTTATCTTTTCAAATTAGGGTTGGGTTTAGATTATTTGGGCCTGGTGAGATGGTTAACGGTCCAAGTAGATGGCACTTATTATGTAGCAGCCATTGTTTTGGAAATAGCCGGATCTGATGTTGTTTTGGGCTTCGCATGGTTGGCCACGTTAGGCCCACACATTGCTGATTACAGCAAGTCCACTAGCCATTTTATTACTTTAAAAGGATCCACTGCAGCACATTGTTCAACAGCACGGTACCATTAGTTTCGTCGTCTTCAAGATACGTGTGCTCTGGGTGAAGCTTACTTTCTGCGGATGGTCACTGTGAGTAACACCCATGAACCCGAAGAGGTTTCGACAGATACGGCTGAACTTTTCACCAAATATCAGCAAGCATTTGAGACTCCACATGAGTTACCTCCACCTCGTGATTTTGACCATCGTATCATACTAAAGCCTGGAACTGAACCGGTGAAAGTGCCGCCATAGCGGCACCCATATAGCCAGAAAGCAGAGATTGAACGATGGTGGGGGAGATGTTTCAGGATGGGCTTATTCAACCTAACACCTGTCCCGTTTCTGCCCCAGTTATTTTGGTTAAGAAGAAAGATGGGTCTTGGCGCTTATGTGTGGATTACCAAGCACTTAATGATGTCACTGTGATAGACTTATTCCTGATGCCCACTGTCGATGAAACATTCAATGAGTTAGGTGGTTCAGTTTACTTCTCCAAGATGGACTTAAAAGCAGGTTATCATCAAGTGAAGTCAGGATGCACCCTGCACCCTGATAATAGAGAGAAGACAGCATTCCCCAGCCACCAAGGCCTCTACATATTAATTTGCAATTTATGTTTTAAATTTTAATAAAAAAAACAAATTATTTATTCTCAGATCATATTAAAATTTAAAAAATAAGTTACAGATTCATCATAATAAAGCCGCAAAATTGAGAATTGAACTTACAAATTCATAAAGTTTAACACTTAAAACTTAAGTTAAATTAATGGGTCCTTTTAAAACCTCTTTGTCATTCTTTCAATATTTTATTTTAAGACATTTAATGAGTTAAATGTCATTTTTTGATTCTAGTAAATTAGTTAAAAATATCTTATAATAAAGGGAAGAGGGAGAGGGAATAGCTATCTTAAAAGCTCATTGAGAGAGTTTTGCTAACCTTGTAGTCTCTGCCCAACTCAACCTGTATTAGTCATGGACCAACGTGACTTCCAAATATAAAGTGCCTTGATGCATGTTTATGTGCTTGTTTTTCTTTTACCAAGATCAAGCTTGTTCAATGGGTAAATTGCAGGCTATAAGTGGAGCCAAGATGATGTGAGCAATCAAGATAATTGGTGTTGACACCAATAATGGTCATTCTCATAAACCCTCTTCCCAATTAGTGAAGGACCTCACTAATGGCGGAGTAGGTGTGGATTATTCATTTGAGTGCACAGGTGTTGCCCCTTTGCTAACTCAAGCATTTTCACTCAACTATAAATAAATCTTGTGTTATTGCATAACTTGTTTTTTTTTAAACACTGCATATGGATTATTTCAAAAAAAAAATTAAAGAACTTTTGAAACCTCTAAAGTTTTATTTCATGAAAAACTCATCATGTATTTTCCTTATGATAATATATGTTATAGCAAGGATTGTTAATGTAGATATGACTTTATATATTAACAATCTTGATAATTGTATTTTTTTTTTTAATTCAAATTTACAGAGGACATTCTTTTAAATCATAAAAGCATTTTTATCATTTTTTTTGGAAATAAATTCAATATATATTAACCAAAATAAAACATGTATTCTGTTTTGCGATCAAAGGATTTTTAAAAGAATTTATATTCCAATTCTATTTACAATATACACACAGGGGCAGGGCACTGGAAAGGCAATGGCAATTGGTGCATGAACAGAACAATTTGTTGAGGTCAACTTGGTTGGGCCTTCTTCTTGGTAGAACTTGAAGGGTTTCATTTTTGGAGGCTTAAAGCCCAAATCAAACCTCCCTATTTTGGCTACCAAATGCAAACACAAGGAGAATAATTTCTATACACAAATTTAAATTGCATTAGATGTGTAAGGGAAAATTGCAAATAAGTCTCAATTAAGGGTCCACAAATTAAAAAAATAAAAAAGGATACTCTCAAGTTTTGTTGGACTTGATTATAATAAAATTCAACTGTAGGACAATACAAATATCCTTAAATCCACTCTCTTTTACTAGAACTTTGGCCAGTGTTAACTAGTTGCTGGCAGTTGTTGATTAGTCAACCTTTAGTCAAAGAAAATGATTGTTTTTAAAAATTTTAACATCCATATTTACAAGTCAAACATTTGACATTTACTTATCAAATATTTGAAACTTATAAGTGAAACATACATTTATAAATGAATCTAAGAATCTTTTTAATATTTATAAGTGAAATTTTATGAATTTACCAATGAAACCTTATCGATCTACAAGTACTTCTCAAATTTACAAGTTGAAGTTCCAGCCGAAGAGGGTGAATCATCTTGCAATAAAAACTAATTACAACAAAGTGCCACGGGACTTGAAATATTTTTTTCTTATTTTTAAATAAGACCCTTGACTGAGACTTATTCATAATTTTTTTCCATATACAATTAGTAATATAAATCAGAATGCACACGTTTAATTTTGCACACATCCTGATCAATTATAAACTTAATTAACAATCTTAAGAAATTAAAGTTTAAGGGCTTATTTAGTTTCTGTTCTTATTTTGGCTTTCGCGCCAGGGCGCCTTTATTCGTAGTTGGCCATTGCTTGTTCGTGACTAACGCGCAACGGCTTTCTTGCCCCGTTTTCTTGCTCGTTGCTTATTGTGTACTAACACCTTTACTTGATAGGGTAAGATCGACTGGTATTGTTTTTAAAATATGTTTTATAATACAATTTTTATAATTGTTTTTCAAAATAAAATAAAATAAAAATCTGTTTGGTGTATTAATTTAAAAACAGTTTTTGAATTAAAAAATAGATTGATAGTGATAGTTATAAATAATTAATGGTGATAATTTATGAGAAAAATTAATTAAGTTAACTATAATTTTTAATGATTAAATGTAATATATTTTGAAAACAAGAAAGATAAAATAAAAACAGGTTGAAATTGTTTCTATTTTCTTGTTTTAAAAAGAAAAAAATAAAAGAAATTTTGAGAATAATAAAATGACAAACACTTACTCCAATAAGTTTTTAAATTTTTTTATTTTTGAAAATAAAAAAACAGTTTTTAAAGATTCAAAACAAACAGACACTAAGGGCCTGTTTGTTTTCTAATTTTAAAAATTATTTTTTGTTTTTAAAAATAAGAAAATAAAGAAATTTATTAGGATAAGTGTTTTTCATTTAATTATTTTTTAAAAAAAATTATTTTTTTTTTAAAAATAAAAAATAGAAACAACTTTAAGTTGTTTTCATTTTTTTTATTTTTTAAATACACTATATTTAATTATTAAAAATTATAGTTATTTTAATCAGTTTTTATTACTAATCACCACCATTAACTCCTTATAACTATTACTATCAATCTGTTTTTAAATTTTTAAATTATTTTATAATTAATATAACCAAATAAATTTTTATTTTGTTTTGTTTTAAAAGTAATTTTAAAAGTTATATCACAAAGCAGTTTTTAAAAATAAAAAATGAGAACAAAAACCAAACAGATCCTAATTACTTCAGTCACGCTCTAGTTTATTTTTGTTAAGAGATATTATATCGTCGGGAAAACAAAAATTATAAGAGGAACACCATATACTTGCATTTGAAAGCATTTATTATTTACATTATCTAGATTTGATTTGAGAGGTTGATATCATTGCTTGGTTGATTTGATGGGTAGGAGATTAATATTATTTTGTATCCAACTTTCCTTAAAATAAAGCATGTTAAAAATTAATTATAAATATTAAAAATATAATAGGTACAACTTAAATTTGGAGGGTCTAAATAAAGTTTGCTAATAATACACATCTTAGGTACAAATACGAAATCTTGATTCGAGGTCCACGTGCATATTCAATCTAGATCATTGCCAGAAACTCTTCAAAAATGCGCAACAAAAAAAAAAATCTTATTGTAAATAAATGACCTGATTAGAAATAATTATAGAGTATAATAATTAATTGTTTTCCTCCTGTTTACAGGATTTCCCTCTTGATGGACTTGAAAACCATGAGTCCCTTTAACAGAGGTAGGCAAAGCATTTGAGCTATTGAAACGACCAGATTGTATCAAAGTTATCATCAAGATATGATGTTCATTTTCATTTGACTCTCAGAAATTAAAGAAACACATCTCATTATTATTTTTATTTCTTGCTTTGTTCTTTAAAATTTCTGTGATTATACATCGAGTATCGTTTTTGCCTCTCAATTGCTCGCTCAAAAGCATATGATTTTCTTAACTTATGTGATGCAATTTTTTCCTTCAACATTCAAAAATGATACATTAAATATTTTGCCGTTAAAAAGTTAACTTTAATTAGTTGATTCCAAAATTGTAAAAAAAAAAATCTCACTTTATAAAATAAGACCCAAAAAATTACACACAAATATCTTATAAAAAATTAATATAAATTAAATCCCTTAAATTATATATAAATACCTGGACATGTACACTTGTTATTTGTTATCCAAGTACAAGACCAAAGGACAATTTTGATCAACTAGTTTAACTAGCTATTAGGTAATTAATGGATCACAATTATTGGTATAACAACACTAGTAAATTATTAAAAAATATTATATTTGTTTTAATAATATCATATTAAAATATTGACAATTTAATATATTTAAATTATTATTATTACTACTATTATTTACAAATCTTCACACACAATTTATAAATTAACTTTTGATATTCACACACATTATCTAAAAATTTATAACTTAACTAGTGTATATGATATTTACAAAATAAACATGCTTTTTATACTAGTTGAAAATTTTTTAAGGACAACTTATTAATTTTGGAAGAAAACTTATAAATTATCACACAATATTAATGACTTAATCAATATTAATTTTTTTATAGGACATTTATTTGTAATTTTATATATTTTTTCTGTAATTTCTGAAACCTTTTTCTATAATTTTCTAGATTAACTAATTGTCGTGTGTGTTGGCGTGAGCCTTTTCTATCAATAACAAGTGATAACATGCAGATGTAAAACGATTTACAGTAATAGATTTTCATTACCTTCAGAACTGCAAAAGGAGAGAATGCAGCAAAACTAGTATTAGTTATCCCTACAATGTTGAGAGTGATCTCAATTATTGACCAACATAATATGTGACTAACAAGAATTAAAACCTAACGAAAATTTTAGATCAACCAAACATACATTCCTATGCATTGTAAATAATTTTGACTAGTGATCTCAAATTATTCACCAAAATATTGCATGACTAACAAGAAACATAATTGTTAAAACCTAATAAAAATTTAGATCAACCACACATATTTTCTTATGCTCGTATACAAAATCTAAAAATTGAGTTTCACTATTTACCTCTAATAAATGATGCAACTTGTTATACTTTTTATTAAATGTTGAAATCAGCATTGACTGTGAGTAGGACAATATGGGACTTAACAATATTTTTGTGGTAGAGGGGATGTGCTCACATGTTTCACATTTAGCGATACCATGTTTCACCTAACAATTAAATAATGATAGTTGTTTATCATCAGCATCATTTCTTACTGGTCATCAATATATGGCTCTCAAGTCTTCTGCGTGTGTATTGTACAAAGCTTTCCACCATTCTTCCAACATTTCTCACGTTGTACCTAACCCCTTTGGTTCTCTATTTTCTTAAGTTCAATACTTGAGTTTTTAGTGTCCTAATCATTTATATCTCATCAAATTTCATTTCTTCCAGGTTACTGATTTCCAAATTTATCTCCTATTACATTTCTATACGTGCATTTGGGGAAATTATGGTGAGAGACCCCAAGAACTCACTTGTCTCGAAGTCGAGTTCAATTTCAATTCGAGATTCTCGCATCTCTAACAAATTGAGGGAGTCAGCTACAAACTTGCTTTCAAACGCGAAAGTAGAGCCATCTAAAATTTTGTCAGCCATTCAGATCAACCACTATTAGTTACACACAAGACAAGCGGCATATCCTCAAATATCATACAATGCACATGGCCTACAATCCAGTTATGAATATATTGATATTGATATTCTCCATGAAAAATGCTTGTATTAAATCTACCAACAATGTCCCACAAAGTTTGAATATCCAACCACTTTAAATTCACAAGTGAAAATTATTTATTTATGAGACATATCCTAGCCAATTCCACAACCCAAAACCTTTCTTCTTTTGAATCCGAAAGGTAAAGCAAGTTGAGCATAATGTCAAACAGCTCACAAGTCATAACATGCAAAGGTAACATATTATGACACTGGCCTGCAGTTTTCAATTTCTTCCTCATGTTTATTTTACGTGAATTTGATTTATAATGTTTTGTAAAATTTATCAATACTATACTTAAATGTTAAGGTCATAAAATTCATACATGAATTTGTCAGAGTGAGTCGATTAATTTCTGCGGTTGATGCATTGATTATATTTTGGGTTTGACTTGTGAAATTGTACATAGGTGCAATATGCTGGGGATTAGGGGAAGACGTGAAGGTGGAAAAGATACAAGTAGATCCACCTAAAGCTTCTGAAGCTCGAGTTAAGGTTCTTTGTGCTAGTGTTTGCCACACAGACATCTTGAGAGCTCGAGGTTTTCCTTGTGTGAGACTCTTTAATTCTCATCCACTTGAATTGAACCTCACAACACTCGCACACTGTATAAACAAAAAGGAATTATGTTTTGACAAGTGTCTAACATTCATATGCATAAATTTCGTTTGAATTGTATGGAGACTACAGAAATCTTCCCTTTATTTTTAGGATATACACACAGTTCCCCTGAAAATAGAAATGATATGTATGATTTCAATAAAAAGGAAACATTCAAGTCTATGTAATTCATTCTTTACTTACAGAGGAATTTGTGTAAACTTGAAAATTCATTCCTGAGGTAACGAAAACTTGAACACCCAAATCCATTTTGTCTTTTATTTATTCTATGGGCACGTTGATTTATTTTCATTGGTTTAATGCCACTAAGAGCATATTATACTCAATAAATTAAAAAGAATCCAAGACAAGTTGCACTTTTCATAGGTGATAAATATTGCAGCTCCGTTATGTACTAATCCAAGTTGATGTGCAGCCTTCTTTTCCTCTAGCACTTGGGCACGAAGGAGTAGGGTAAGCTTCACAATCCATCACATTTATTCAAACACATATAATCAATTTATCAATCAATCACTTATCACTTATTCTATTGTATTAATCAACGAGCACCTTGCATCATTGTCATGAATGTAAATGCAGTGTTGTGGAGAGCATAGGGGAGAAAGTGACGAACCTGAAAGTAGGAGATTTAGTGATTCCAACATACATTGGAGAGTGTCAAGAATGTGAGACCTGTATCTCAGAGGAATCAAACATGTGCATGAGATATCCTTTCACAGTGAGTGGGCTAATGCCTGATGACACATCAAGGATTTCCATTAGAGGGCAGAAGGTGTACCATACGAGTAGCTGCTCAACATGGTGTGAGTACATGGTTAGTGATGCAAACTACCTTGTGAAAGTTGATCCAAGTATTGATTTGGCTCATGCTACCTTCATCTCTTGTGGATTTTCTACTGGTTTTGGGGCTGCTTGGAAGACAGCCCAAATTCAAAGTGGATCAACCATGGCCGTTTTTGGCCTGGGAGCTGTTGGATTAGGGGTAAGTGCTTTTACCAAAACGACAATAACAAGTCTTATCTCACTAAGTGAGGTAAGCTATACTTCTACCAAAACAAAAAAATAAAAAATAAACAAAAAGGCACTTCTTTTCTAGTTTTCATAAGTATAGTTTATCATGACAAAGCTTGTTGTTTAATGGGTAATTAAATTACTTGTGATGCAGGCTATATGTGGTGCCAAGATGATGGGAGCGACTAAGATAATTGGGATTGACATAAATGAGAAGAAGAAAGAAAAAGGAGAAGCTTTTGGGATAACAGACTTCATAAATCCTAATGATCATTCTGATAAGCCTTCTTCTCAATTGGTGAAGGACCTCACTTGTGGACTTGGTGTGGATTATGCCATTGAGTGCATTGGTTTTGCCCCAATGGTTACTCAAGCCCTAGAATCCACCAAAGTGGTAAACATACAGTACCTAATAGTCAATCATCATAATCATCTATATCAATCAACATATATATATATATATATATATAATTTACAAAAAAAAAATCATATTGACAAATTGTACATGGTGCAGCTCGCTGGTGCAATGTATGAGTTTAATATCTAATTTGTTTATGTTTTGATATGGTTATCTAGTTAGGTTAGATTTGAGCACCGTCAAGTGTAATCATAGGTATAATTTTTGTAAAAGACATTTTCAACATTCATGGATTCAAACTATTAGATATAACAAATTTAGTGCCATTAATTTTTAATAAAAACTTCAGATATGTCTTGCAAACTCACGATTACTCCTATTTGTCTAATTTCAAATTGCATTAATAATTCTTTCTCTACCAGGGGAGAGGACAAGCAATAGCAATTGGTGCAGGAATAGAAGAATGTGTGCAAGTCAACTGGTTGGGTCTTCTTCTTGGAAGAACTTTAAAGGGTTCCATTTTTGGAGGCTTAAAACCAAAATCTCACCTTCCTATTTTAGCTACCAAATGCCAAAATAAGGTGAAATTCTCTACACACAAATCTAAGCTTCCTTGTTTCAAAAAAAAAAAAGATTCTGAATTTCCTATATTGTTAGTAATGTTAATCATGATGCATATCTATTATTTTGTGCAACACCTCAATTATATATCTAATCATGAATTGAGTTAAATTTCTATCTTTTTTTCCGGAGAATCTAAGTTTAATAATCATTTTTCAGTTAAACTTGCGTTTTAAAACGATTAGTATATCCTTCCGAGAAATGTTCAGATGACATGTATTACTTGCACAGAATGGCTTCATTTAAGATAAGTCATTCATGTAAGGTCCATACATTCGGATTTGATTTTACATATTAATAGTGTACTCCTGATATGCTTTTTATTTTTATGTGAATTGCCTGGATTTAATTTTAGGCAGTTCAAATATTATTATATTTTTTGTATTTTTAAATTAAATATTCCTTTTCCTTCTTTTTTCAATTTAAACATATTACTCCCTTCATTTATATTTATGACTAATCTTTAACTAATTTACGCAAACTAAGAAAATGGTTTAAGTTAATTGATATTTATAACATTAAAAGTCCTTTGAAAAAGACTTCTGTAAAATTTAATAAAGAAACCCTCAAATATGTACCATCCCAATCGAATCTAAACGATCTTAGTAGTATATATAGACACTAAGTGAAAATCAATGACCTGTACAGAACATTTGCTTTTGTAGAAAGAGAAATATTTGTTTAACAATGGACTACTTTTATCTCATTCACAGGATTTCCCTATCGATGAACTTGGGACCCATGAAGTCCCATTAACAGAGATAAGCAAAGCCTTTGAGCTCTTGAAACAGCCAGATTGTGTCAAAGTTCTCATCAAAATGTGTGACGTTTAACTCCATATGGTTCTCAGAACTCACAAGACAATAAAGGGGTCTCATTTCCTACATCTAAAACAATGTGTCCTAAGATTGTTTCCGTCTTGATAAATGTTTCTATTGTCACGCACAGAGTATGCGTTCCCCTTTGTCTTCGACTTTTCATGTTTATGATTTGCTTCAATCTCTTTGATACAAATATTAATGACAGTGAAATAACCTATTTCATAAATGAAAATATCTATATATAAATAACATTAAAATTATAGCAACTTACACTGTTCATCGGTTATGAACAATCTAGCTTATTTTTAGATTCTGTGAAGCATATGGGACCCATATACTTTAAAAAGCGAATAAAAATCAAGCAAATTAGTAGGAAGTTGTATTATTCAATGAACAATGCACCTGTTTATATGAACTATGTGCCCTTAATAGTTTTCATAAGAAGTATAAGGGGAACATATGTAGTTCAAGTATATGGATCTCTTTTAGAAGAAACATGAAGAAAAGGCATCTGATAGAGAATATATAACAAGTCGTAAGTCAAGTAAATTCAATGCATATTCGTTTAGAAATTTAAATCATGCATAGAGGTTTAGAAGAAAAACAGATATCCCCCTGTTTCTACAGATTAAGATCAATTAAGAGCAAAATATTTCATAATGCGTTGCCAAATACTATGCATGAGATAAATTGCAAGACACACCGACATGTTTGAGATCAATAGTTTTCAATGCAAGGAAAATTGAGCATCTCGTCACAGGCCAAAAATTTTTTACCTCCAGCATGCAGAGTATGCAACAAAATGGAATCGCGAATGGTGATATTAATAATTGCATAAAACTAAACCTATCAAAACATATCACCATATAATGAATTGAGATGAGATTTAAGTCAAGGCAGAAAATACCAGTAACGAAAAAGGTGAGTTAGCTTTTATTGTGATAGCTTGCTCAAACAAGTTGTAGACGACAATTAGACAAGAAGCTTGAATATTCATGAAGAGATCATCGGTCGTACGATCATTTTAGGATTCTCTGGTAGGTCATACACAAAATACGCCTGCAAAATTTAAATTGAAATCTTTCAAGGTGTTGACCTGCAACATGTTAAGCAATCATGAGAGTTTATCCAGAATGTTAATTTCTCCTTTTGGGAAAGGCACCTCAAACTCAGAGAGATAAGCTTCCCAAGTAGGAGTCCTTTTTTTTTTTTCTTTTTAATCAAATCCTAAGTAGGAGTCTAAATAAATGTGTTATACTAAATCTTTACATTCACACTGTGCAATAGTAGCTTATAATTCTAACTAATTTTAGTCCATGACTCATAAATACCTTTTTCGTCGGTTGATATCAACAGTGGATGCTGGCTTTGACTTCGCATAAACATTTTCTGATTTGTTGTTTTTTATTTCGCTAATTGGTATTTAAATAAGCCGATTTTCACAAATATGCTTGTTATTTACATCAAATGAAGCGAAATTTGTGGACAATATTCGGAGATTCTTGCAGCAGCAGCGAATCTCAAAATTATATCACTACATATATCACGTGCTCTTGCAAAAAATTCAATTCCCTAAGACTGCTAACAGCATAATCAACAGAATTGCTCCTTCAATTGGTACTTCAAGACCTAAATAACAATTATGACCTATTCCCTGTGCATAGACCTTAATTTCTTAATCCCTTTCATACGCAACTTGATTGGGTCTAAAATTTGAAAGTTGCTCTGCGTCCTGCAATGTCCCTTTTCGATGAACAAGATGGTCTTAATAAGGACATCCATACCAAGAAATCGGCTTCATCAACGTTAATGATAGCTACTATTCCAGGTACAAAACAAATAAACTCAGGGCTAGAGCTGGGAATTTCACCGTATAATCTACAATTGTAAACAGAGAATCTTACGATGGCAAGGAAATGAAGAAACCCCTACCAACACCACCACCACCACGACGTGAAATAGATAATAACATCAATCGATGGATGAGGAAGAGGGATGCGAAAAATTGCAAATTACCTTCAGCTTGATGTCTTTGGACAAATGATTCAGGTTGCACTAGGCAGACGCCATGTTCCCCCTCCATCACTAGCTTCTCCAGAAGACAATTTTTGAGATGGAAGCTGACTCGAGTCTCGACCTACATCAAAACGAGCCGTTTGAAAGGTGGGTAAGGCAAAGCCGATGTGATTTTTTGTGTTCTGCCCTTGCAGTACAATAGCAACATGCATCACTGCTCAATTAGATTCTGGTACGTGAGATTCAACTTCCAAAAAAAAAAAAAACAGAGGGCTCCTTTGTTGCAATTTTTTTTCATTTATAAGGTTCAAATATTTAATTTTAATTTTGATAATGAAGAAAATTAAATTGAGAGGATTACATTAAGTATCCTATGACACAATTAACTTAGATTTTATAAGATTTAATTGCACTGCAAGGAATTAAAAGGTTATATTAATGGTTGTCTCTATCTTTATCATTTCTTTTCTTTAAAGGGCGATTGTGGGCTATGTTTGTGGTGGCAAATTTGAAATGTTCAAAAAGGGAATATGTAATGCCAAGCGGTGTGGTTTGGTGCATGGTCGTTGATGAGATCTCCTTTCCATTCTTCTTTGTTTGCTTGGTTCGTACCCAATTTTGCTTTTATGGGTTCTCTCATGGTGGCCTTTCAATAATCAATTATGGTTTATCTTTTATCGATAAAAAGTGTGGGACCTTTGAGGTGGTTTCTTTAAACCCTATCCCTTACAATGGTGTTGACATCAGTGACGGCATTTTTCTTTCTACAAATTACGGTAAGTAGATAGTGTAGATATTTTGCTAGCAAACTTGGCAAAGACTTGTCTCCTTGATCTTGTCGTTAAGGTTTGGTTTGTGTTTTTTTTTTTTTGGTCTGTATTTTGTTGTAGGTTTTTTTGTTGTTCAACCTTTCTTTCATGTCTGTTTTCTTTATCTTCATTTTAATGAAAGTATCATCTTTTCCGGTTAAAAGAATAGTGTTAAAGGAGATATGTACATAATTTTTCTAATTAAATTACTCTCAGTTGAGTAATCACTAATGATGATGTTTTTTTACAATGAGAGAAATACAACAAATATTACTACTTATTGTGGCAAAAAATAGTACATACAAGTCCTCTGCATTGCTACATGAAGCGTTAAGACCTCTTGAAATCCATACAAAGCTATAGCTTAACGATTTGTCAAGATGGCTTATAAAATCCACTAGCTCCATACAACCCCACTTTGGGTAAGTATTATATTACCTCTCAACAATTGAACCAGGGGAAGACAATCAGATTCAAGTTTGACTTTCTTAAAACCTTCAACTATGCACCACTTGAACCCTAGACATGTAGTCTCTATTTTGCTCACCATCAATTTTAGAGTTAACATCCAAAAACCCATCTACATGAAAGTTAAGTAAAGGACATTAGAAGGTCACTCTTCTTTTGGTCTAAAAAAATGGATTAGATACAATCCAAATTAATAAATAAAAAACAAAAAAGGATCAAAATAGATATTTTTCTAATTTGATTCTATGTTAATTCAAAGAAAAAGAGTTTTCCCTTTTTGAATTGAATGAAATTACACAACAAAGTTCTTGTTCTTATAATAAAAGAAATTTATTAGATTAGTTTACCCAACTTAAGAGTTATTCAATAAATCTGTTGATTTGAAATTACAAGAAATATATCAAAGATATGGTGCTAGGCTAGCCAAAAATCAAAATTTATTAGAAACTTAGTCTAAAATTCATAAAAAATTAGCCTTTTATGATTACATTAGCAATAATCTGGCAAAAAGAGGGATTGTTTACAATGGGCTTAATGGACAACAGGGATGGAATAGCCGTTGGGTGATTAGGACACCCTATCTTTAGAGATAAAGAGAGGTGTGAATTTTTTATATAAAGTATGCCTACTTTCTTGCTTGAAATTGTAACATTCTTGATTTTAAACCGAATTAATTAAACTTGAATTAGATTAACTAAGTAAATTAGTGAGGTGTGTGGCAAGAAAGGCTTAACATGCATGTTTAGTTTCAATTTCAACCCTATACGTGGGTCAAAAGGAGAATCAGGTCACCCAGGAATGTAAAGAGGAAGAAATTCTAAAAATGGAAGGTTTTGTATCACACGCCATGGCTTGTGCCGCTGCGGTGCTTATGTGCACTGCTGCGGTGCTTGTGCACAACACGCTAAGGAGATGCTCTCTGTGCCATGCGCTGCGGCGCATTGTGTTTTCATCACAGTGCATGGTCACTTTCCTACTGTCATAAGTTCATAAAATGAAGCAGAAAAAAGAGGCAGAATAAAGAAATACGAGAGAGCAGCGGGGGAGCAGTGCTAAGGCTTGAAGAACTCAACTTTTAGGAGTATTTTAGAGCTTATAAATATTAAGGGTAAGCTTTTTTACTTAAATTCTTCTTTCCATTTTCTTAATGGCAGAAGTTATGGTTTAGTTAATAATGGTGATTTTTAGTCCATATAGGCTATGGGTTTGAACCCATTGACTTAAATAGAGTTAATAGAACTAGATTGAACTAATGAAACTTAATATTTATGGAATTATGATGATTGGTGGTTGAGGACCATTAAATGTCCAAAAATTCCTCATTAATGTGTTAGTTACAACAATGTGTTTCCATTAATGACTATTAGAGAGCTCAATGATGTTAATGAAAATTAAAGGAAGCTAAGAAACCCTATAAGTACTTTTATATGAGTCAAGAATGAATTTTGAGCATTAAGAAGTGTTAAATTATTAGTAAAAATTAGCTCAAATGTGAATATTGATGAATTGCATTGTAAATACTTATGGAGTGACTACTTTTGACACCATTCTAGTTTCTTAGAAGCTTTGGGAGTTGATAATTGAGGGGTGAAACCTTTGACCTCTCAAAAGTTTAAGGTAATTGAGAAAATTTCATCTTGTATTTTTGTGTGTTAATTAATTTATCAATCAATATTTGATAATTGACTTGTGTGAGATTTGATTAAAATGCAAATGTGACTTATTTTGTTTGAACAGCCCACTATTAAAGTGGTGATTTAGTATAGTTTAATGATTTTGAAATTTTAGAGTTCAATGATTGTCAATGAGTGAGGTACGATAATTATGAAAACATAGAGTGTAATGACTTGTTTAATTAAGAGTTTCATGATGTGAATTATAGGTTAAATGATTAAATTGGAGTTCAATGATTTGTTTTATTTGGAGTCCAATGTTGTGAATGGTGATAGGGGTACAATGCTTGTGAATTGAAGAAGTTCAATGATTTATATATTGTGGAGTTCAATAAAAAGTAAAGTTGAGGAGTTTAATGATTGAATTGTATTTGTTGATGTGATATTTATGTATGATGATGCGTTTGTGCATGCTTGACATTAAGTAATTGCATACCTCAAAATTTCGTATAATATATGCATTGCATGATCATGAAAGGCGAGAGTTCGCTTAGGAAGAAGAGTAGAGAATAAAGTTCATGTGGTAAAGCTCCTATTCGAGTTGATGGCTTGCCTAGATTGATTATATTTATACTATCTCACTTGTTCAACGAGAAATTGTCCTAATAATTCAACGAGAAACTCAAACCAAGCTAACTATTCATTAGTTTAGCAAGGAAGCTAGTTTAGGAAGTATGACCCCTCAGAGTGTGAGAAAATAGGGAAAACCATATTTCACAAGTGAGATCCCCTCATAAGTGTTTAGGCTAGGAAAGTCCCAGATTATAGACTATCTCATTATGTTATAGCCCACAGTTTTATGTCAGAGAAATAAGGAGGATATAAGGGAGGTGTGATCACGCATATAATGAGTAAGGGCACATGGTCATCTGTATTGTAACCCTAATAATCAATATTATGAATTGAGTCTTAATCCATTTTGAGTATATGTCATTGGATTGTGTGACAAACTCTCTTTTATATGAAAACTGTTAAAAAGTATTATTTCATGAGTATTGTGCTATTATGCCTGGAAATGTGAATTTTTGCTCTTGAATGTTTTAGATGGTTTAGAAATTGATTATACTTACCACTTGCATTTAAAATTAATTGACATGTATTAGTATAGGTTAGTTAAACATTAACTACTAAATGGTTACACTTACCCTATTACCTTCAATATTACAGGAAATAGCTTAAGAGGATTGGATAGAGGAAAGCAACTAGAGGCTTAGGACTACGATTATATTTAATAGGCCTCTTTATTTTTGAGTCATTATGTGTATGTGACAATTAAAATTGCTAACCATGAATAGTTCATTTTGATTCTTACTTGCATTACGTGTTTTTTGAATTGTAAGTATATTTTGGGCCTTACAGAGTCAATTTATGAAATGTGATATTTATAATAAGGCCACAAAACTAATGCAAGTAAAAGTTAAGCATATTATGTGTTGATTTTGAATTATTTGATGAAAAAAAATGCTTAAACTTTCCCTTTGAGATTAAGAGATTGAGTAGCAAAATTGTGAATTATAAGTGTTTGACATGGTGTGGTGTATTGCACGAGTTAGTTTTAGTGTATTATTTATGGTCTAAGTGGTGTCAGTGGCTTTTGGCTTTTGATGAATGATTTGGACATTTAGTTTTGTAGAAAAAGTTTAAAAAAGTACAAGTTTTGAAAAAAGTGTCTAAATTTTGATTGCGTAATGATTTGATTATAAGACTAAAGCTATTAGTTAGAGCTTGGAAAGAGCTTTCCTTAGACACCTAGTTCGCATCAATTAGATGTAAGACGGAAGAATGAGGCACATCAAAAGTTGTCCTAAAAGCTATGAAATGGATAGCAGAGTTTGTTGTCATGATACGTGTAATGTGTCGTGGCGTATGGCACAGAGGCGAACATACCACGTTGCATGCCCTAATTTTTGCAAAATTACTTTCTTTTTTTATTCTTTTATGGATGCACCAATATTTGAAATGATCCCATGCTTTCGTATAATTTGTGAACTTTGATTTGTTTCTTGCAAAAATCATTGGGAATGGTTTTAATTTTGAAAATTTGAGACATTAATTTTTTCACCTATTTGCAACTTAGTATTATGTTAATTATCTTAATCTCATCTATTTATTAATTAAGATTTGGAGTTAATCAAGATTAGAGAAGGAGGATGTTAAAAAAATCATAATAAATGATTTTCAATCAATCCTCAAGATCGAAAGAGTCAATTCAAATGCAATATACAATATTTCTTTCTAAAATTTGTCATGCACACAAAAATCAATAAACACCACAAGTGTATAAGTCATAATTGTGGCTAATGATAAATCAAAGTTGATCCCATAAATAATTAAGTAAGATGGCAAGTAGGCATTAAATTCTCAATTTCATTCACGTTAAGTAAGCAACTTATAGCGGTAAATGATTCAATTAAAAAATAAAAATGTAAAGTAAGTAATTAAGATTTTAAAATACTCTAAAGTTAAGAAAACAATAAGGAAAACACCATAAAGTTCTAACCCCTCATTTGCTCCATTGTACTTAACTTACTAATTATATTGATCTTAATTTCAATTTTAAGGGCTGAACACTACAATTAATCTTAAATATCTTCCAATTACTCGAAATTCAACCTAATTCTAACCTAACAATTTCTTGTCAAATTAGATTAAAAGCATTAAATTCAAATTTCTTCTGACCACTTAGATCCTTTAGGTATATTTCTGTTCTAAAGACAAATTAACTATAGTTAATCTTAAGCATTCAATTTCAATAGTTCAAATAGAAATTTCTTTCCCAAGTTCATTATATTCCTCCAGATTATCTCCTAATGGTGGCCAATCATCACGCAACAAAGAGATAAACTAGAATTAAAACATCAAACATTAATTAATCACAAAATAATCAATAAATCAAGATACAACCAAAGTAAATGTGTTCATAGGACTCTAGATTATCAAGGTTCAACCGCACATAGCTAAATATAGTTCCAAAACAGCAAAATAATGGGTCAAAATTATATACATAGGAGAAAGAAAGAGGAAGGTAAAGGAAAACTCAATAAAAATATAGATGGTGATGAGTTATCTTATTTCTAAGCTCCAAAATTTTTTCAAGTTCCCAAAAATGGCCCATGGTCCTTTAGAGAATGTCAAAAACAAAGCTTGCCTCAAAAACTCTAATTTCCCTCTTTTATCAAACAAAAAAAATTAAAACTATACATTTTGGTGCAAAATCAGCTATAGCAGGCTCTGTTTTTTATTCAAAATTTGCCTTATAATATTGACCTACTATAGCGGCTGCTGTAGCAGCTGATCATTAAAGTCTAATTTCTTCATTAAAATTATCATATTTTTTCTCCTCCTCTTCTTCCAAGCTTTTGTAGAGTTTTTTAAAATTAAAATGATTCAAATTAACAATCAAAATTGCTCTGAAAGAAATCAAAATATAATATTTATAAGACAAGTTAACTAACACCAAAATAAATACTAAACAAAAGATAATTAACCAAAAATACTAGATGACTCCCCAATTAACTAATAAAACTCTTCAAAATATATGAAAATATATAGTCATTAATTTTATATTTAGGAAAGAAATATTACATTTCAAAAACAAAAACATTAAAGAATTTTAATTAAAAAAGCCAATTTAAAAAAAATGAGGTTAATTTTCTATTAAACAGTTCAAAACATTAACAAATAGAAATTTTTACTTATATAAAAAATTAAATAGAGTTGACTATGATAGTATAATGTATTCCCGCTCCTTCTTCTTAAACCTGAGAAGAAAAGGTCAAAAAATAACAATTCATTTTTAATAAATTTCTAGTTAATTAAATCAAACCTAATTTTTTGTTAAAAAATGTTGCGAAGACAGGATCATATTAAGCCTTGTGAGCTGCCAAGCTACTCCCCCTATAATAAAGAGAAGACTTGAGAACTATGGAAAAAAATGGAACTTTTGTTTGACGTAGTTCTAACTAATGCAAATGATAAAACAACTATACATAGAAAAAATGTATTGGAGTAAAAGAAAACAGTAAAAAAAGTTCCTCAATGTCATGCAAATTAATTGACAAGGCACAACGTCTGGAAAGAGCTGATGAAATAGTAGGTTATGAGATTCGTTTAAAAAAAGTCAAACGTGGATTCAATTTTAGTGATTTTAGTTAAATATAGTTAATATATATCTATATATAGACAATTATATAATATTTATATAGTAAAGTTAATATGATAGTGTAGTTAATATGAATCTAAAATTAAAAAATGAATAGAATTTCAAATTTGAATATATTTATTTAAAATATATTGATATTGAATATTATTTGAATTTTATTGATATTAATATATAAATAAAATACATAAAAATAATATAAAATAAAAAAGAATATATAATATAAATAAATAATATAGAGTAGATAGAATAGAAATAACTTGAATTCTCTTCTAAATTAATTTGAGATTAATAGAATGATTATTTATAGCCATTACACTAGGTCTAACGATTCTAAATTAATAAATAGAAATGGATACCAGAGTCCAACACTCCATTGCTTTACTTAGCAGCACGATGCTTGTATTGTTCTCCCACAATCCTATTAGGCTGCTCCTATGTCATTTGCCGCTATTGCATAAATCAATTTTGCTTTTTTTTCCTCTAGCTACTAAGATGTTTCAATTCACCATGTTGTCTCCTACTTGTCCATGAATTAGCAGCAATTCAAAAGGTTTACTTATTCAAGAATCTTTGAATCTATGCTTAATTTCAAAGTCTATAAAAGCATTATCTGCATCAATGATTCTCCTATCTGCACTTTGCATGTTCAATCCAGCTCTAACCCATTTGTTGGCAACTCTGAAAGAGTCCATGTTCAAGAGCCCATGGTGCTTCCCTTCAAACCAAAACCATATTTTACACCATGTTCAATGCTAAGAGATATATGGGAAGGTAATTGAGGGAAATTGAAATTATAATTAGTTTAATTTTTGAAAATTATTATTTTGTTTACATTAATAAAAAAATTCAATGGATTGTATGCTTATTTTTTACAATTAATGTAAATTAAAATTTAATTTTATCATAAGTTTCACGCATGCGCTATTTAAAAAAAATCACATTATTTCAATTATAAATTTTATATTTTTCAAAAATTTTATTAGAATATTTTGATAATGAATAGATGTCTTTTTGAAGAATATGTATTTATAAATTATCACTTTATAAAAATTATTATTATCTTCATTTAAGTTTTGAAAGTGCAACCCATTATCAAAAATCTTGAAGAAAATTTGTCATCAATTCAATTTGCATCTGGATATTGAAATGGGGGCAAATTAAACTTAAAAGAAAAGATCTACATCTTAAAATATTGTATACACTTTTTCTTTTCATCTCTACTTCTTTTACTTTTCAAAGTGCAAACACAAAAATACTGATAATAAGATAGTGCCAAATATTTTTTAAACCAAAAAACAGAGAGAAACACACCGTAATATAAGGATTAGGGGGCATAAGCCACACCACTGCAGTTACCCTTGCAGGTCCGCATAGATTTTTTAAGGAAATGGTTTAATTACTGGTGCTGTAATCACTGTAGAACTATAGTATAAACCCGACCGTAATTACAAAGGATAGAGATTGGCAATAAAAAATGGAATAGCACTGGCCAAAGCAGTCATCTAAGTATGTTTTTAGATTAAAAAATTTATAACTGAGGTTAGAATTCAACTTAATTAGCAAATTGAGGTTAAAAAAAGTCAGTTAATATAACATAATTTATGTTTGGATATTTTTTTTTTAACTTAGTTAGATAAATTAAAATTTATTTAGATGATTTAATTCAAAAGCCAGTTGAGCTTTTTAATGACAAAAATAAATATAATTTTTTGTATATATTTTTTGAATAATTAATAAGTAAAAATAATAAACTTAAAATTATAATTAATAAGTAAAAAATCTTAAATTTTTAACTATGAAAAGATAAAATAAATTCATAATTATGTTTGATAAGTAAAAAATCTTAAATTTTCAGCTAAGATTTAGTTTTAGTTTGAATAATATTTATTTATTTAATAGTAAAAATTTAGGATCCTATTTAAAAAGAAGTTTAAGTATCAGAGAATTTTACAAACAATGGATGCAAAAACTAATGATTTTATTAATGAATTTTAACCTAAATTAACTGATTAATTAAAATTCTTTAATATTTAAATTTTTTTAAATGAAATCTTAAATTTTTACTATTAAATAAATAAATATTATTTGCTATGAATTTAGAAGTTTAAAGTATGTTTTACACATCTTATAAGTTCAAGATCTAGAACGTTTTTTGTGTAATGCCTCAAGGTCTAAAATACTTATTATAAATTATAAAATATTCAATTTTAAAAGATAAAATAAATTGACAAATTAAAAAATCTTAAACTTTTAGAAGTTAGAATAAAATGATAATTTACAAAATTATAAATTAGACTATTAGTTTTCTCAATTCAAATTTATACATAAACTTTAAAAAAATTATAATATTGCCAATGAATTAATCTCATCTAATTTAAATGAAAAATGAATTATAATATTTCAATATAAAGCATAAAACTCACGTCTAGTTTCACAAACTTATGAAAAGGAAGAAAAAAAAGTACCCTAACATTAAAAAATGAGCTTCTTGTATGACATTGTAAAAAAATTAGGTTAGTACAATTATGTAACTTAAAAAAAACTCTAATTCTATATGTTGGAATCTGTGTAATATATTTAGAGAGAATTATAGTTAGGTCTCAGACAAGAAAATTAATTACTGTAAAGTCCATTGACAACTAAACTAAATTGCATTGACAACTGGACCTTACAGTAATTAATTTTTTTGTGTTGAATTTTAATATCATTCTCCCTATTATTTATATGACTTTCTCTTTCTTCTCTTCTATTATAATCCCATCGCTGTGTTTCAAAAGCCATCTTTTATGGCTTCATGTTAAACGAGCGTTTGTCTTCCAGTGCTATTTATAATTTTTTTTGATCCAAACAATATTTATTGAGCTTTTAATATCCTAACTTAAGTTTGGACCACCTTAATCTAAACTAGAAGGTTATCCAAACATATCCTAAATTATGAATCATATAACATCTCATATCCACAGAAACTAAAACGAGACAAGATACGGGCAAGCCATTAGGATGGCTTGTCGCATATATATTTCCCTTTCTTTGTTTTTTTTTTTTTGCCTTACTATTTTTGGTATTTAAATTTTACATACGATTTTTTGGGCAGTTCTTATACAGTAGCTGCATTATATCTATTTGTGGTGGTTTTTTTTGGTATGCAGGAGCATACCAGAACGTGTCTTCAAATGGTACCTCCCAATTAATTTGTGCATTAATTTTAACTTATCAGGAAATGAGTTCTTTAAACAGGAAAAAAATAATGGAATATAAAATAGTAATTAATTAAGATAATTATAATTTATTTAATATATTAGAATTATCTATTAGAAATATTTGAATAAGAATTTTGTTGGCACCAGTAGATAAAAATATAGTTTGAGTTATGCCAAAAATACTGTTCTTAAGAACTATCCCATCACACCAGGTTGATTGTGCGGCAACTCCCTAGAATTAAACAGACTCTTCCTACTAAAAGTAAGGATACAAAATAACAAAGACTAGCATAATACTTAGTTAGCACAACACATAGAGGAGAGCTAAGCTTTAAATACACTATATTTCCCGGGCTATATATAGAAACAGTCTTGATTAAGCCTTAAAGCATGATTTAATTGAGATTTTCATAAACATAATGACATATTGTTGTAATGAAGATAATTGATTCCAGCATTTTGAACATTTGCCACTTGAAGACAATTGCAAAACTGATTTCAAGCTTTAATTGGAAATAATGTCTAGTTAAAGCATATCAACAAATTCAAGGATAATGAATTTAGACTTGAAATGTGCAAAGCAAGTTTTGAGAAAAAGCATTTACAAAAATTAATTTAATAACCTTTGCAAATAAAGTTAATAAAAACCTAGTGCCTTTTTAACTTACAAGCCCACTGCTCTTCTAAACCCATTCACTAGTCCATTTTTATTTCTTAGCATAGATACACCAGGAGCTCTCTTCACATGAGTATATGAGACTTCTTCTTTTGACATACACACAATAACTACAACAAATTTATCCATTAAAATCAAAATTTATTATTTATTTTATTATTATTTGAAATATTAGTATTTTTACAATTAGGTTTAGTTTTAAGATTTGAGATTTAAATTTAAATTATTATTATTTTATTATTTTAGAGCTTTATAAGAAGAGCTAAATTTTTATTTATATTTTACTTTTTAAGTATTATTAAATGATAATTTTTTAGAGTTTTTGCCTCTCCTTTCTTCTTTGTTCTTCTCTCCTCCTCCTTTTCTTTCTATTCCTCTCCCCTCTTTCTTGCTTTACATCACATAGTGAGTTCCTGAAGTCATTTGTCACAACTTTTCAGAATGCAAGTATTTAAAAGTAAAGTGGGTGAGATGGAACAAAGTATGAGAACTGCAGGATAGGGGCATACGTGAGGCTACATTACCGTTTCAAAAAAAAAAAATTATAGAAACATTAATATAGAAAAATAGAAGGAGAACATCGGAGCGGCTATTCTTTCAGTTGTTGTTGCTATAATGGGTGTAGGGAACTTGCTGCTCTCTCATATATGTGTGATAATTCTAAGGAAATTACATCTAAAGTTGCAAAAGGAAGTATTTATGCCAAAATTTGTGTATGTTGATTGATGTGTTGAATTGATTGGAGTTAGAGAAATTTTTATAAACAGAAGGGGATAGTTTTTTTCATAGCCCCACCTACTTTAGAGTATTAGCTGCATTTTTTTCCCCTTGAACTCTCTCCTTTTATTTTGAAGTGATATCTCGCTCACCAATTCTTTCTATTAATCACATTTCTTCTAAAAGTTTAAGTTAATTAGCTTTGACCAAAAGCTATATTTTGGGCCTAAACAATGGGTTATAATGAAAGTATTCAAAATTTTGTACAAGATTATATTTTAACCCAAACAATATCATTTGTAGTGAAAGTATTTAAAATTATATTTTAACCCAAACAATATCACAAATTTATTTTCCTGAAACATGTCTTCATGACCTCCTTTTCCCTTGAAGAATATTAAACATGATATTTGATAGAGAGCATCCATTACAAGATGGAGATGGACGTATACAATTACTGGTTCATCTTGCTTCTTTTTTAGCATATCCTATTGTGTCTTTACTGTTATATCAAGAGTTCTTAGTCTCGCCCTCTACTGGAAGTTAGGAATATGAATTGGTAGGCTACTTGTCTAAGCCTATTTTTTTTTTTTTCATGCATGGCTTTGAAAAATTGAAATATTATAATATAATTAAGTTTTTAAGACAAGCTTATTTAAACCTTATAAAAAGAGGCTTGAACTATCTATAAAGACAGTATTTTCTTTTGCTCAATAGTCTAAAATGCATAGGACGACTTACTTATTTTCTAACCTTCAAATTTTTGGATCTAAATCCAATAAATGACTTAATTTTACCCACACAATGAGTATATCATGTGGTATAAACAACAACAGTTTGATTAATCAAATGGTTGTGAGAAATTTTTATAGATAATACTCAAAAAGTATTAAATTTTAAATTTTTAAAACTAACAAAATATGTTGAGTACTTTGATCTGAAGAATTTTTTTAAATTTTTAAAAGAAAGTGTATCTTAAAAAATTTTCAAATACTAACAAAATTTAATAATTACTCCCTCTAGTCTCATTTGTAAGACATATTTTAAAATATTTATTTGGTCTTCTTTATAAATTACAGTGTGAGTTTTTGGATAATATTTAAAAAAAATTTTAAAATTACACTTTATAAGAGAAAAAATATAATGACATCACTTTTTTAAATTTGTTATATATAAACATATTTAAAATTTTATACATTTTTTTTTTTATAAATTTTTTACATTAATATTAATAAAAAAATAATTTATTAAAAAAAATTAAAATAATATACATTAGAGACACTCATCAAGTGAGTAAATCTATGTTACTTGCTCGATTCAAAAACTCCCTCAACCTCAGATCTCCGTTTTTCATAACTCACCAGCAGCTGGCGCAATTAAGAACAAGAGTAACAGTGGGTCCCACCTTCGCATTTCAGTTTGGGGTTCTCAGAAAGAACCCGTACCCCGCTATTCATGGTTCCCTGACACTCCACGCCAGTGATTTGGTGGTTCGTCGCAATGATAGAGGTCAAAGGATGGGTGGTCGAAGGTATTTTGATTATTTCACATGTTGATGACATCATTACACTCACATCTCTAATCTCATATAAACTGAATAAATTTACCAGAAAAAAATTTATATAAAGTCAGTGCATCACACCATATTTTTTTATTCTGTCTAAAGAGAACGACAGTTAAATTTTAAAATATTAAATTAATAATAATAAAAAATTTAATAATTTTTATAAAAAATAAGTTAAAATATCAATTTAAATTATTATAAATTTAAAACTTTCAATTATAAATAAATATTTAAATATTAAATGTTACTCTTATATTGTAATATAATTTTTATTTTTAATTATTTAAATTAATATTTATAATTTATTTTATAAAAAATTTTATGAAGGATGTAATTATCATTAATTTATTTAGAATCTAACTATCATTCTTTTTTTTATTGAATAAAAAAAAGGTAAACATAACTTTTAATTTTTATATTTTATTCATATTTTATTTTTAATTCTTATTTTTTTTATTTTTTTTATTTTTTATTTTTTCATAACTAAAGTATAAGAGTTTTAGAAACATTTAAAATAATAAAAATAAAATATTTAAAATATTAAAAAAATCTAAAAATTAAAAATAAAATGTAAGTAAAGTATATAAATTAAAAATTATATTTATCAAAAAAAACAAATTGTAGATACAAATTGATTTCCGCGACATGATATCTATTGTTTATTCATTCGTACAACTCTGAACATTGACTATATATATAAATTCTGGCGATAGCGTGCTGCTTTTTGTGACATAATCTTTTTTTGTTTACTCATAAAAATATATCCAGAACTTTGATCTCAGATTTTATTTTGTCTCCTGACCATTCTATACTAACTAATACAATTATATTTGCCAATTCGAACCAGGACGGCTAAGAAACCATGAATGGGATCCATATACAATAGCCGAAAAATATGAATCTTGTATTAATAAATTAAAGAAAATTATATTTAACACAAAATATTCCAGACAGGAGTATATAATATATTACTTCAAATCCACTCATTGATTCATTTATTGAATTTTCAAATACAGAATATATAAAGTTCAATTCATAGACGTTTTTCGAAGGTTAAAAAAAATAGAATTTTTAAATATATAAAAAAGAAATATAAAAACTAGCATCCATGTGCATGGGACCAGCTTCGTGGCGCCAATCTGCATAGTCCAAATTAAAACTTGACTGTCTATATTTAGTATAATTTTATTTTTAATTTTTAATAAATATACAGAATTTAAAATAAAAATAATATTCTAACTATCACTCTGTCAAAAAATATTTTATATAAAATTTATAAATTTTAAATTTAAATTATCAAAATTATTAAAATTAATTTTAAATAGTTCATATCTTATTTCCATGATAAATATTATGGTGTTCATTATTTTTATTAACGTGACAAATACGGAAACTTATCTCACCCTCACATGCACATTGTCTTATCATGTCAGGGGTTCCATCAACACTAGCCCCCATTCCGGACACTGTTATGCACGAGGAGCCACCTAACGTTCTCCAGAGATTGAGTACTTGTATTAAATTTACCAATAATTTTCCATATTTTTTTATTATATTCAATTATTATAGAATGCAATATATATTATTATTATTATTATTATTATTATTATATATAAGACCTGTTCCCATCATTGCAAATTTCACAAGCCAAAGCCTCTCGCAGTTGCCTGGAGCAGCACAGAGAGAAGTTGAATACAATGTCAGGGAGCTTCCAAGTTATAACTTGCAAAGGTATGATCATATCAAACTTTAATTAAAATTCCTTCAGTTGAAACTTCGTTGTTCTTGTTTCATGTTATCTAAATTGTTGAGGACATCGAATTGCTTATGATTTTTCTTTCTGTATCACCATCTAGTTAGAGGAAGCTCTTATGAATTGCTAATTATATATATTTTCATAGTGATGTACTTCAATACTCCAAGTCTATGGCTGGTTATCAAGATTGATTTTTTTATTTTTTGGTAACTTTTTATAACATTTTGTATTTGTTAAATTGTCACTTTCTCCACCAGTTTTATAACTAATGTAAAAAGTCACTTTTAATGCAAAATGTCAATTTTAACTGCTAAAAGTTTTTTTTTTTTTTGAGTAATGAATCTTGTCACAGTGAGTGAATCAATTAAATCTCTTGAGATGATGCATTACATTTTGCTTATTGAATGGTGAAATTTCAGGAGCAATATGCTGGGGAATAGGAGAGAGTGTGAAACTAGAAGAGATACAAGTAGACCCTCCTAAAGCTTCTGAAGCTCGTGTTAAGATGCTCTGTGCAAGTATCTGCCACACAGACATCTTGAGAGCTCGAGGTTATCCTTATGTAAGATCCTATTTAATTAATTTCTGTACACACTTTATTAATTCAACCAGACTTAGAAACCAATCAATTTTCACTAACTGAAATTGATGTTGCAGCCCTCTTTTCCTCTAGCACTTGGACATGAAGGAGTAGGGTAAGCTTTAGTTACAATCCACCCCATTATTCTAAGTATAGAATCATCACCAATAACTTACATATATATCTAATCTAACCCTTGAAATTTTTTCACTTTCATGCATGAAATGCAGTGTTGTGGAGAGTATAGGAGAGAAAGTGACAAATCTTGAAGTAGGAGATGTAGTGATTCCAATATACATTGGGAGTGTGGAGAATGTGAGAATTGTGCTTCAGGGGAATCAAACATGTGCATGAGATATCCTCTGAGGGTGAGTGGATTAATGCCTGATGACACATCAAGGATTTCAATTAGAGGCCAAAAGGCATACCATTTGTTTACCTGCTCAACATGGTGTGAGTACATGGTTAGTGATGCAAACTACCTGATGAAAGTCGATCCAAGTTTTGATTTGGCTCATGCTAGCTTCATCTCTTGTGGATTTTTCTACTAGTTTTGGCGCTTCTTGGAAGACAGCCAAGTTCAAAGCGGATCGACTGTGGCTGTTTTTGGCCTCGGAGCTGTTGGATTAGGGGTATGTGTCTTCTGGCAAAACAAGAAATCATAAGTTCGAAGTGTATTTGAACATGATGAAGTATGTTGTTTAATGGGTACTTAAATAACTTGTAATGCAGCTATAAGTGGTGCCAAGATGATGGGAGCAACTAAGATAATTGGGATTGACATAAATGAGAAGAAGAAAGAAAAAGGAGAAGCTTTTGGGATGACCGACTTCATAAATCCTAATGACCATTCTGATAAGCCTTCTTCTCTATTAGTGAAGGACGTCACTAGTGGACTTGGTGTGGATTATGCCATTGAGTGCACTGGTTTTGCCCCTCTGCTCACTCAAGCCGTAGAATCAACAAAAGTGGTAAACTTACATTACCTAATATATAGTCAATGTCAATCATCAATCATCTATATCAATCAAATATATATATATATATATATAATTTATTTAAAAAAATCATATTATTGATAAATTGCACATTGTGCACAGCT
Source organism: Prosopis cineraria (assembly GCF_029017545.1). Classification (NCBI taxonomy): domain Eukaryota; kingdom Viridiplantae; phylum Streptophyta; class Magnoliopsida; order Fabales; family Fabaceae; genus Prosopis; species Prosopis cineraria. The sequence continues at coordinate 11,881,431 of NW_026555337.1, read as the reverse complement.
CACTTGTGTAATATATGAGTTTAATATCTAAATTGTTTATGTTTTGATATGATTATCTAGTTAGGTTAGATTTGAGCATTCTGAGGTCTAATCATAGGAATAATTTTTGCAAAGACATTTTTAACATTCATGGATTCACATTATTAGATATTTAGATATAACAAATTTAGTTCTACTTATTTTTTATAAAAACTTCAGATATGTCTTACAAACTCAATACTCCTTTTGTGTAATTTTAAATTGCATTAATAATTCCCTCCCTCTCTCTCTCCCCCTCTCTATCAGGGGAGAGGAAAGGCAATAGCAATTGGTGCAGGAATAGAAGAATGTGTGCAAGTCAACTGGTTGGGTCTTCTTCTTGGAAGAACTTTGAAGGGTTCAATTTTTGGAGGCTTGAAATCCAAATCTGACCTTTCTATTGTGGCTGCCAAATGCCAAAACAAGGTAAAAAAAAAAATCTCTACAAAAATTGGCAGATCATATATACTTTTTATTGTAGTTTCACTTTCAATTTTCAACATCACCAACTAAACTATAAATTATTTTTGTCTTACTTTTACAGGATTTCCCTCTCGATGAGCTTATGACTTATGAAGTCCTGTTGATAGAGATAAACAAAGCTTTTGATCTCTTGAAACAGCCAGATTGTATCAAAGTTATTATCAAGATGTGATTGATGTTTGATTTTCACGCGCGTGTGTATTTATTTCCCTGAAAACAATAAGAGGGATCTTACTCCTATTTTTAGAATTTTTGTCTATTCATTTTTTAAATTTTTAAATTTTATCAATATATTTGATACGAATCATATGATTGACATTTTAAAATTTATGTGGTCCTAAAGAGAAATAAAACCTTTTGTTGAGAATTCTAACTTTGACTTATTTAACTTATTTTTATGACCTAAAAAAGTACACAATTCACGAGTCATAGACTAATATAAAACAGATTAAAAAAAAAGAATTACATATGAAGAGTGTAATAACTGTCTCCAATAATGGAGATAGGGAGATTGGTAGGATCACGGCCTCTTAATTTTTTTTAATTTTTAAGTAAAATATAAGGGTTATAAATTTTTTGCCTCTCTAAGTTAGCATATTATAAAAGTTTTACGATACTAGATGAAATTCTCATTTCAATTCTATAGTAATCTTTTATGCACATATAGTCCAATTATTACTCTTAAAGTATTAATATCATTTAATTTTATTTTTATTTCATATTTGATAAAGAAATTATGAGAATTATTACTAATAACTTTATAAAGCATTGCAACAAAATTTCAAAAATATATTAAATGAAAAATATATCAATTGAAAGAATTAAATAGTAAATTCAATAAGTAAGTAATAGAATTTTTTATATGGAATGAAACTTTAGATCTCAATGATGTGTTTAAATTATGCAATACTTATGAAAAAGATGAAATATTCATCAATTTAATGATAGTTTATATTGAGAAGAAAATTATAAAAAAATTTCTCATAAATATGATAATTAATTATTTTTATACCATAAAAAATTAATGAAAAAAATTAAAAAATGATATATATTTATTTTTGTTATATATATGTAAAATTGAATATAAATATATAAGTTGAAATATTTATTTTATGTTAGTAATATATATAGATTTAATTTTTTTTATTATCATACTACTCTAGTCCTATTTAGAAGACAGAAAGATAAAAGTTATTTTGATCTTATTTATAGGGCATCTCAATGATTATTATATCTATCTTTACTCTTTTGTTCCTATTTAATGTTAGAGAGATCATTAAATGTTAGAGTATTTTATTTTTAGAGTATATATTTAATAGGGATAAAATTAAAAACTTATTAAATTTTAAGACAGAATTAATAAAATTTAAAATTTTTCTTGATTTTAATAAAATTATTAAAATAACTTATAAATAAAATTAAAAGAAATATATATTTTATCATTTCGACCATCCAAATAAATTTTTTTGGCTTCGTCCTCGCTTGTTTTAGTATTTCTTTTTTCTTTCTGAGTTACATGTGAAGAGTATAAACTTATGGACTTTTTTGTGCTCCAGGCCCATATTAGACATCGAAACGGAACTACTGAAATCACTCGAGGCCACGCTAGTTTTGGCAAGTTTTTTTTTTTTTTTTAAACAAGAAGGGTTGCATTATTCCTTTTGAATCTTGTAACACTTTCTCATTAAAAAAAGAAGAAAAGAAAAAAAGAAATTTTCCCCCCCCCGACAAAATGAGTATCCAACAAAACAAAAGATAGAAAAGACGGAGATAGATCTAGATAATAAAACAAAAAAAAAAGCAAAAAAAGAATATCCGTAAGAGGACAAAACACTGGATAAAGACTTTTCACTTTTTTTTTCATTTTTCGAACAGAAAAATCAACATAAACTATCCATTTGAAAAGCCCAAACCATCTAAACAAAATCATCCACGTTTCAGTTTATCAAGCGCTCGCCAACATAAAACATAAAATTTGAAACAAGTAACATTATTCATAAGTAACAAAATAATAAAATATAATTTACTTATCATAATCCCCCTCAAAACCAAGTCTTAAATTAGAAAACTAACAAATATTTACGTTTTATATCAGAAAACTTTTTGTTCAAAAAAGAAAGAAAGAAAGAAAGAAACATTTAAATTCTACACAGGTTCTGTCAAACTCGACCGTCTCAGACTGAAATTTAGACCTTTGATGTCCATTGGAGAAAAATAGAAATGGAAGTAAACATTCAATTTAACACTTGAGGTCCCTTGATGACAAACCAAGTAGTGTAACTCACCAAACCTATGATATCGCCATTAGGAGTGTTCACATGACAAGATGAGGTCGGGACACCTTTGTCCTGTATCTTGTGCACCCCGATCCATTCTGGAAAAAGATTGAGATTAAATTTTAATCCTGTGTTATGTTCTATCTTGAAAATTATTTTGTCCCATTAGAAATCAAGACGATATCAAAACTAGATCAGGATGTCCTGTCGTCCTGATAAATTAGACAATGTGAAAAAAAAGCTTAAATAATAACATTTATTAAAATTTTAATTACATAATTTATTAAGTTTAAAATTAAAATAACATGAGTATATAAATCATAACAATTTAAAGTCAATTATTAAATTACATCAATCACAACTATAGATATATAACACATTATGATAGTAATTACAAGTTATCTCTATGATATAAGAACAACAACAACAGACAGGCTAGGTGAAATATCAAGTCATTATTCTTCTTCTTTAATTAAGATATGAGAAAAGCAATGAATACGATATAAACAAAAGTTATTAAATAGATAGATATAAGAATAAATTAGTTTAAAATGATCAATATATTATAAAAAAAGATATTACCCTATACTGCTTACTCTATAAGTTCGTATCATTAAAATTACCAATATAAAATATTTTAAATTTAAATAAGAATTGCATGCATTGAAATTGTAATTGATATAATTAATATGAGTATAAATTATATTAATATATATTTAAAAAAATAAAAATAATATATATATATATATATACATATATATAATATTCTAGATAGGATGGGAGGTCCTGAAGGCTCTAGATAGGATGGGAGGTCCTGAAGGCAATCATATTTCTTGTCCCATCCTGAATTCTTTTTTTATCCCATCCCACTAAGGCCTGATTGTTTTGGGGTTGGGACAAAACTCATTCCAACATAATCAGGATGGAGCCGGGCTAATCGAAATGGGTATAAATTGAATACTCCTAATTGCTATCATCAATCTAAAAGGATTATCTCACCCTCATCCATCATCTAACCAAAATTAGATCGTCTATCTCATAAAGCACATAATCAGGATTTTAATTTGGTGGGGGGGGGGGTGGGGAAGGAAGGCAAAGCACTTGAAATGGGAGAAAAATACAAAAAAGAAAAAATGGAAGAAAAAAAAAATCAAAGAGTGGGGAAAATCTAGACATATACCCAACCCCTGAGCATACGTATAAGAATTAATATAATAGCCAATAGCCAACTTCAAAAATTACTACCCTCTCCTAATGGAGCAAGGTCAGTTCTAAGAACATATTGCCAGACAATGACCAACTTGTCTCAACACATAAACACTAGATTTTGTTGGGGAGGGGGGAGAAAGCTAAAAAAAAATAATCTTTTTAATTTTATTTATAAGTCACTTTCAACATATTTTATATAAAATTAAAAAAAATTAAACCTCATTAATTTTGTTTTAAAATTTAACAAGTTTTCACATTTACTCCTAATAAATATTCTTAAATCTCATTACTGATATTTTTATTCAAAACGTTTAATAAAGGCACAAATATAAAAAGCAACATTGAAAATTAGCAATTGCCTTATAAATAGGACCAAATTTTTTCTTCTCTCTCTCCATTATAAATAGAACCAGAGAAGTATGGCAATAAGTTTTGAAAGCTATTTATATTAACTGGATAATTTGTTAGAATTTAAAATTTGTCTATTACTTTTCATGTAAAATAAAACAAATAACTTATTATTTATAACTAATACTCTTCCATTAAAAAATATAAAATATTTTTAACCCAATTATATCTCAATAAGTTAGTTAATTATCTTCAAACAAATACCATCTTTTTACATCTACCATTATTTAATAAGGTGTCTTACTTAAATGTGAAGGGTTGAGTAGTTTATTTATTAAGGATATTTTTGAGAGAAAAACACTCATTAATTATACATTGAAAAACTAAAAATGTCTTAGACTTTTAACACCCAATCTCCAAAAAAAAAAAACCTTATTTTTAAAGAGAGGGAGTAAGTAACTACTTAATTTTTTTAGATTAATTGTTATTTTTATATTTCGAAAATAAAAGTTAATCAAATGGTAGTTAATTATTTAAAATATAAAAATATTTAATCAGATAAACTTTCATGTAACTTATAATTTTAACTTTTGGTTTTAATTGAAAAATATCAATAAAAAGTGAGATATTTTATCTTCATTCATTATGGAGGATGGGATATCATAATGTTTTTTGATTAGATAAAGAATCTACATGGTTAACTTAACTCTCTCTCTTTCACTCTTTCTTTTGCACAAAGTCTAAGACAAGCCACACAACTCATGGATTTAGTTTCGGTGCTCATCATCAAAGCATAGCATTTTGTAGTGTTATCTTTTTCTTTTTTTAAATCAAAAATTATTATTATAATAATAAATAAATATTATAAAATTATTATTTTAATATTTAATAAATAAATAAATTTAACTTGTTAAAATTTGACCTAAACAATTCATATATAATTTTAATTTGAACAATTTAGAATTGCAATAAAAAAATTAGAATTATAACTAAATATATTTCATAAAATATTTTTTATTTTATTGAGTTTGCATAGTTATCCATCTATGAGAGGTATTATCATTCAAGACATGATCAGATATTAAATATAAGTATTTTTTAACAAAAATTTAAATATTATTTTGTTACATTGTAAAAAACTAGCTCATTTTGTTAGACCCAACTTCTATTTTAAAATCTTCAAGTCATTTTTTTGTAATTTTTTCAGTACAATTCCAAAATATTTAAACCAAATTTTTTATCTAAACAGTTCAAGTCAAATTTTAACAAGGTAAATTTATTTATTTAATAAATATTACAATAATAATTTTATAATATTAATTTATTATTATAATAATAATTTTGTGATTTAAAAAAAGAAAAGAAAAACAAATAACACTACAAAACACAGTGTTTGGTGCTGAGCACTGAAACTAGATCCCAGAACTCATTACTTATGAATAGCATTTACTTCCTGTATAATTTATACTTACTCTATTTCAAATTATAAGATACTTTTAAAAAAATTTATCATCCCAAAATATAAAAGACTTTGATAAAAATAATGTTTCATAGAAAAAATTTATCATCCCAAAATATAAAAGGCTTTGATAAAAATAAGGTTTCATTAATAATAATTTTTTAATATTATCCTTCCTATATATTCTATCTCTTCAATATTTTTTTATCAATGAAGTATTAAATAAATAATATTTTTAAAAGTTTATATTTTTATCTTGAAAATGTAAGGTTATAAAGTGTATTTAATGAGTTTTATTAATATATAAAATTTTATTTAAAAATATTTTACTCCCTCCGTTCAAAAATGTAAGACATTTTTTGAGGAGTTGGTTGTTCAAAAATATAAAGTATTTTTAATCTTTTGAGGTGTAATGATTGTCTTTTTTTTTAAGTGACTCGATTGATAATGACTTTATGTTTATTATAGGGTATTTAATAAGGATAAATATGAAAAGATAAGATTAGTTTAAAAATAAATAATTATTTTATTAGGAGGTGAGATTCAATTAAAAATATTTTATATTTTTAAATAAAGATAATATAATCTAAGACGGAGAGAATATTATTTATAGATAGACAAAGAAGACAATAAAGTTCAATGATAATATACTGCATTTCAAGCCCCCCTCTGTTTTTTTCAGATAAAGAATCCATGTGGTTAACCAGCCCATCCTTTCGTGTTTCTCTCTCTCTAACTGATTTCACATCTCTTTTTAAATTTTAACAAGTAGAACGTGGGTCCCATCCTTTTCATAAAGCCAAAGACTATCCACACTGCTCTTATTAGAAACGTTTACTTGCTACATAATTTATATTATTTGTACACGCATATATATATATATATATATATAGACAGACAGACAATAAAGTTTAATGATAATAGTGGGCTGTACAAAATTCTAGTTATCTTGTCTAATTCAATCTAACTTAAAAATCAAAAGGATCATATTAACTTTTTAAATTAGACCGAACAAGAGACCAAGCTTTTAGACCACTTAGTCCGATCCAACCTTATGAAATTATTTTAATATAATTTTAATTATTTTTAATATATTTTGAGTAGTTTGAAGTCTGAATGCAACGTTTCCTTCATTTATATTTTACCTTTCTATTCAATATAATTTTAATTTAGTTTGTTGTCAAATTATTATTGTAATGTAGATTTGACATGTCGCTGTCAAATTATTGTTCTATTTAATATAATTTTAATTTTAATTTAGTTTGTTGAATGTTGTTGTTGTTGAAGTTATGAATTTGAATCATTTAGGTTGTAATTGAAATAGTTTTTTATTGTTGTTATTGTTGGACATTACTATGAATTTTTTATGATTATAAGTATTTTTATTATCTTAATTGAGTTTTTTAGGATAAAATGAATTATTACTCCTTATAGAAGAAAAAAGGAAAAAAAACTAAGTGAGTACTTTACTACCAGGATCAATCTCTTAATCTTATGGACCAAGTCCAATCCTATTAATCTTTATGTTACAACTGAACTAAATTAGACTATAAGTTACCTAACCGGTCTTTTCCATAAAAGAGACTGAACTTCAGGTTAAGCCAAAGTCTAGCATTACCCAACCTTTTATGCAGCCCTCATAAGTCATAATACATTGCATTTCATCCCGTAATCTATCAAGGCATGTTAACTATCAAGCATTAATAAATTAACTCTTTGAGGAACAAAACCCTTCACCTGGGGAGCAAAGACACAAGCTAGGGTTCACAAATTGCACCTCCTAAAAGAAAAGCGGCAACGAAATCCCCACCTCTACTTTTTGACCCAAAAGGGCAATAAAACTAAAGCTAAATGGTTCCCTTCAAGGAAGAATGGGTTAGGTTGGATATAAATGGCTCTGTCAACATCCATAGTGCAACTTCTTATGGCGAACTCATCCAAGACAAATTAGGCAAATGAATTAAAGGCTTCTCTAAATATCTTGAATCTTATCCAAGTACGGCGGCTAAACTTATCGGTGTTTTGGAATGACTAAACATCTGTTGGGTTGACTCTGATTCTACTGAGGCTATATCGCTAATTCACAATGAGTTTTGTAAAGTCCTGACTCAATCTGAACTTTACCATTCCCATCACACAATCAACCAACACAAAAATAATAATATCAGAGTAATAGTCCTTTATTTGTTTTCAAATTACGGGACCCAACTTCTCAAAACATATATTCAAACAAGAGGGCTAGTGGAAGTGCAAACACAGTTAAACGATTTAAAAAGACATAACATTTTTAACCCTAAAAATGGGCCATGAGCCGCGGCATGTGGTACAAAGCGACATGCTCCATTTCTGTCTATGGCATGCACCGTAGCGCATATGACAATAGTCATATGACAACTCAGAAGGTGAGCTTTTGCCCTGCTCCATTTCCACATCCGACATCCGATTAGAGTGATTCAAACGCCCACACAAAACTGATGACATGTACTAGCCAATGGAATAAGTTTGGACTCGATCTAACAATCCAGTCTAAAATTGGACACCCAGGTGTAAAAAGTCACTTTTCTTTCAAAAACTTGCACCCTAAGCGCTCAATTCTCATTTTTTATTCTATTAGACTACTTTAGGCCTTGAACCAAGTCGAAAAGGACCATATACACTTGATTGACACTTTATATAAAAAATATCATATCAGTTGCCCATTTTGACTTCTCAATGCCACATTATACAATTATGGACTTATATGAGGAATTCACATGCAATTTATATGCACAAACATATAATTAGACTTGTTCTACTTTCAACCCTCTGACTCTTATATTTGGGGTTTCGTCTCATCATATAGTTAGGAATCATAACATACTTGACTCTTTCAAATGGGGTTCTGCCTTACCATTTATGTCAAGTTCTTATGCAAAATCACAATTCATAATCAATACACATTCATCACATCAATTCAAATTCAACACATACACAAGTGGAACAAGTTACACGACATTATATACTTGCTTGTTTAGCATCTAAGGCTACCCATGTACCCTCTCACTAGGGCACCCTCAATAAGATGCAACATCATATACATATACAAGCAAGATTCATAACATAATTCATATACACATTTACTTATGCATCATAGTTAGCAATTTAAACTCTATACTCAACTTTAAACATTCATTCATACATACGGTAGTCATACCACTACCAAATGAAGCTACTCTTTCCTTTCTTCCTTTCCTGGCCTTCTCGTACTCCCTTCACCTATGTTCAAAAGTAACAAAGTGAGACATGATGGCACTGATGGGTAAAACTATAGTCTAAGTTATGCCAGAGGATACTGTCCTTAAGAGCTATTCTGCCACACCAGTTGATCAAGCGACAACTCTCCAAGATTAAACAAACTCATCCTGTAAAATAAACAAGGACATAGAACAACAAAGACTAGCAAAATAATACTCAGGCAGCACAACATAGTATAGAGGTGTATGAAAGAATTGGCTTAAAAATTGAAGAGCCTAGAATTTGACTCACAACACTCCTTGGTATAGACAAGATTAGACAACCTTTAGACAGTCTGAAAGCATGATTTGATTACTAGTTTCATGAACATTATGGCTCATTACACTAATTCATTCTGGCGGTTTCTAAACATTACATTTAAAGACAATTAAAGTAATTAATTTTCTATTTAATAGCCTTAAATAGTGTTTAATATTATTAATAAAAATATTTATTCCTTTTGAAATACCAATATATATTTTTAAAATATCCAACAATCCCCTACATATTTGAAAAGGAAAAAGAAAATTTGGAAAGCTATTTCATACAAATAATTGTGTAACTTTGCAAAATAGTTTCCAAACTCTGAAAAGAAATAAATAAATAAATAAAACCAGTGCCTCTTTAACTCACGCATAGGGGGAATCAGCTGTTTTCAACTGTGACTGCCCTCTGTCAGCCTATCATATACACATGAGTTGACTTTTCCTCCATGCCCATTTCTAGCCCACTTTCATTCCTTTCTACACTAGGAGTTTTACTCATGTAGGTACTATGGGACTTTTCCTTTTGACAGACTCACACAATCCCCCATATATGTCAAAAAGATCTCTATCATCTGAGCTATTAATATAGAAGATAATCACTTTGAATATGTTGTCTTTCAACTTGAACCAGACCTAGACTAATAAAACTTAGTACACAAAAAAATCAGTGTAACTTCGCTATTGAACCAACAGATTTTGAGTATGTACTAGAGGTCTTATTAACCAGATTATACCCTCATAGTCTCTGCTGTTAACAATGATTTTGCACATTATCGACCATACGCATGCCTAGTTTCAACAAATGCTCTAGAGATTTTGCCATGAACTTATAGGAGTAGCCCCACTCCACATTTGTATAGGTGTTTTCATCAAGTGTATCTGTAATGAATACACCATCCATAAGGATTATGAAAAACATTAAGAACTTTCGTTCAACCTCCAATCAATATATTCTAGCACTTTCTCAAATCATAAGAAGAGATAAAAAATTTAGTGCTAGCAGAACTAATAAGTGACTTGTTCTCACCTATTAAACCTTCTTCATGCGATCTCCAATCACAAAGGTTGGGTTGCCATTACTGTTAATTTCAAATAGGCTTAAGTCCCATTCCCCTCAATATTTTAATAATTAAAATCATCCTCAAGGGCTAGTTAACGGATCCGTCAGATTTATATCTGATTTCACATAATCAATTGAGATAACTTCCTCTTTTAGCAAGCTTAATTATATCTCAAATGATATCTATATATGCCATTATTCTCTTTACAATGACTATTGTCATTTAGCGATCACAAATCATCAACATAGCTTGTGTCGGTTTTACTCATAGTAGAATATTCACTGAAAAGTTTCTCAACTACTCAGCCTCATTATTAGCCAACTTCAGAGTAATAAACTCTGGCTCACATAATATTTTATTTGGCTACTAATGGATTTTTCTTCATCTAAATATAAAATTCAGTTAACATTATTGTATTATTTTAATACAATAGAAATCCATTATTCATGATACCAATATTTATGGTATCCCTCAAGTGAATTGACTCATCTTCTTATGAGACTATTTGATATGCTCTATCTCCATGCAACATAACTATATTATGAGATGAACATTAATCAATGCAGTAAACTCTCTAAAGTTTGTACGTGCACAAATAATTGAGCAATAAAACCATTCCATTTTCATTTTTAACCATGTTAGCATTATGAGAATACTCATTAACATTAAGGGTTAGATTTTTTATAGTAATAAACTCTATGGTCCTATTCTTATATTTGTTTTCATTATTCATTACCACTAAGGATGGATAATCACTAGTAACTTTTCTCACATCAACATCTGTGTATTTTATACACCACAAAATCCACTATTCACAATCTCATAATTTAAAAAATATTTTCCTTATCTCATATGGACCATAACACATAAATAAATCATTATTCACAATCATGATGATGAATATTCATGCCAAGATAATTAAATAAACCAATGTCTTATTTTAAATTACATTTATCTACAATAGATAAATGATTAAATTTTGTGAATATTCTCTCTAAATCACAACAAAATAATATCTTGGTATGTATAAAACAGGGCTAATAATTCAGTACAACACAATTTTTAAGGTAAAGCAAAATAATTTTTTGTGCCTTGAATAATTATAATTGAATTAGAATCTCATCATATAATCTCCTTCCAGTCTAATTAAATTAGAATTTCTCATAATTTTTAAATCCACCATAAAGATATTAACTCCCATACACACTCCCACATTATGGACAAATCAGCAATGGAGCCTTCTCATATCTCCAAAAATATCACAAAATAAAACACCATGTGTGTGTGTGTGTGTGTATATATATCACATATTCAAGCTAATAATTCCATAACTTCGCCATGACATATATCAGCTCTTCAATGACAATTAGAGAAGCCAATTTCAGCATTAAAGATATAGACTCCAAGCTCATTCAGTAATAACAACTTCATTCCAAAAAATAAAAAAAAAAGCCAGAAAAGCACGAACCATATGTCACTTGGCTTTATACAATAAGAAATCAACAATTGATTAAGCTTTGTAATCCAACAAACTAAATATGACCAACCTAAGAAAGAAAATCCAGATCATAAATGGGGTTCCATATTTTTCCTAAGAAAATAAATTCAATTGTGATTAATCGCAATCATAACATTCATAGTCATAAAATATATCACAAACCAATATTTGCTCCCAAAATAATTCAACCCCTTAATGGCATTAATTACTTATAAAAACCAATACTGCTAGAAGAAACTAATGAAAACTTATGCAAGATATGATATTGTTGACAACGCCTCATAGGCTTCTCCTTAAAAATACATCCAGCATCCTTTATTGCTAAAAAACCATGAATGCATTTACCGAACACATGGATGTGTGTGTGTGTGTGTGTAGATCGGCATGGTCACCACTTATGAGTAGGGCCCCAACATTTAGTCCAACAATAAATAGACCTTAGAAACTAGGCAATGCAAATATTCATAGGCGATGCAAATATTCATCCAATCACCAAAATAACACTCTTGCTCTCATTCTACAAAAAAGAAAACTCAGAGGATAAAGAAGGCACTCTCATTTGAGTAATTTATCTCTTGAAATATCATTACAGGCCATTATGAAAAGCCATGAATTTTCCAAGCATAGGAAATTACGATCTTATTATTGTTCAAACATTTTCGGATCAATTTCATTTTCTCTTTAATTTTTAGATTTAACATACCGAGATAAATTAAAAATTTATCATGTCATCAGGTGTGGCAAGAACTCTAATTAAACCTGAAATTTTTTTAAGTTAGTACCATGAATAGAAAAAAAAATTTAATTAGAAGGAAAAACATAAGACTTATCTCATATCCGTGGCAAAAATAGCTCTTAAGATTGATGGCACTAGCAGATAAAACTATAGTTTGAGTCATGCCCGAGGATACTATCCTTAAGAGCTATTCCGCCACACCAGTTATCAGAAGACATACGTCCCAATAACTCAGAAGTAACTCTAATTATCAGTTAGCAAGTAAAATCATAAACAGTAAAAATAATATCATATACATATACAGGAATTCAATCTCATCAATCTCATTATGCTCATTCAATACATTCATGGTTTCACCTAGCGAAGTAATCTCTATACTCATATTAGGACATCCAGTCACAAGGAACAGGGCATACCATACCACTACTCGGACTAGGTAATCCTTTTCCTGTATGGGTGGTCTCCTAGATCCATCACCATCATGGTGGAGTTAAACTCTACGCTCTGGATCACCAGAACTTCCTAGCTTTATGCAGAGTATGACCACGACCCCCTACCCTAGTCTAAGATAACCTCATGGATCATTCAATATCCTAAGTCCGTCGTGGCAGAGTCAAGCTCTATGCTCTATATCATCAAGATTCTTCTCTTAGGTCTGTCCTGGTAAAGTCAACCTCTACACTCTAGATCATCAGGACTTCCTGGACCTCCTCATGATAGGGCCGCGTCCCCCTACCATAATCTAGGGTATTCTCGTAGATGTGATGCATGTCAATGCACATGCCTTCTTAAATTCATTTCAATCAATACTCACATACCCGCATGTATATTCTTTCACAATGCTGCTACTCTATCAGTTCACAACATAATGCACGTAGTTATATAAAAATACTTGTAAATAATTTCACAAACAAACAAGTGAAAAGGTTACTCCAATTACCTTTAACCCTTGTTATTAAGGGTTACCAACCACACTAAGCTTCCAACAGGATGGATTCTCACAAGTAATGTCACAGGTGCTTAATCTACACAACACAGTGCCCCTTAGTCAATCCTTAACACTTTACATAGGTATTAATTCAACTAAACCGAATTCCTTAACATATGAAATGATTCAATTAACACCTTTTAAATTCATACGTCCAGCATTTATAGTCATTAGCCCTATAGGCTACTCAAACAGCCATAACAATCTCTTAATACATTATTTAACAGTAATTTTTTCATTTAACCTAACTTTTAGGCTATCTTAAGCCTAAATCCTTAAAGCTCAACCATTCAACCCCATACTAGTCACAAAACCTTAGTTCTATATTTGATATCTCATTTTAACATTTTCTTTTAGATTATAACACCTTAGAACTTCATGATTCGATTTCTCAATTGATGAAATTCAACAAAAATGGGATAGAAATGAAGCTTAAGATTGCACGATACTTACCCAGCAAGTTATTAATTGAAACAAACTTCAAACCTCTAGATATGGCTTACCCTAACAGATGGGAACCTCTTCTCCTCTCCAGCTGTATTTCCTAGCAATTCCTCTTCTAATTTCAAGAGATGATCATGTCAACTTTAAATGATCCTTGAACAATACACTGCGACGCACACAGCCTTTGCTGCGGTGCGTGGCACAATGAGTCCAATCTCACTTGTGCTCACACGTTATATCTCAGATTACCTATCTACCCTTCATTCCTATCAATATAACATCCAAACAATATAAAGCATCAACTCAACACACAAACCATAATCAATCTACTAATTACTAATTTACCATTGGTTAGCAATTGGGATTGAAATTCAGGATGTTTCAAGTTCTTTACCAATCACCCACTTTCTGCTACCATCAATGATATCAAAGATCGCATTTTGCAAAACTGAAATGTTACCTTTGATCATGCTTTTAGATAAGCGAAAAAATACATAGATTGGTTAACCTATCAAGCCTCTACTGATAATTTTGATGTACTTATTTTGGATTCAGTGTCCCTTGGCTGTAGGAATATTTTGTATGATGACATGACTATTCATGTCGGATAGCACAATTTACCTGTGGCCTCTCACTCAAAAAAAAAAATCCCCACCTCCACTTTCGCTATCACTGCAATTAATTAGAAGACAAAAATGTAAAAAGAACTGTAAATACACATAATCTTCCACACACAACTAATAGGCACTAGTATAACATTGAGAATTATATATACACATTTAATATAAGAAATTGAGAAAAAAGCATAGTAGCCACCATTGCAATACCATTGATTTGCTCAGGTCATGTTAGCACGCATTAATGTTCAATCTATTTTGGAAATTTAATTAGAACTGATATCTCTATTTCTGTTTAATCAAATGAAATGCATTCGTAATTTAATATATATTTTATTAATTACCATAGTGAATGGTCGCAATTAGTCTTTATTAATTTGTTGGGACATTAAATCATATAATGATTACTATAGAGCTATAAGCTAGAAGCCAAGGTCAATTTTCTTCTTGCCCAAACAAAAATAAAAATTTATTTACCTGAAACATGCCTTAATGGCCTCCTTTTCCCTTGAAGAATATTAAAAATGATGTTTTAGTCAATGATACATAGCATTTATTGCATGATAGAGATGGAGATGGACATATATAGATACTGGTTCATCTAGCTTCTTTTGTAAGCAAATCATGTTTATGAGTGAAAATAGGCTTGGCCAAGTTAAGCTTTTGCCAAATAAGCATGAGCCTAGCCTAAAGCTTACTTATATAAGGCTTTTCTTACAGCTCAAGTCTAATCCTACTTAAAGTCTGACTTAACTTAGAAGCATGTCTAAAAGCTGATTTAAAATAAGGCTTTTCTTACAGCTCAAGTCTAATCCTACTTGAAGTCTGACTTAACTTAGAAGCATGTCTAAAAGCCTATTTAAAATTATGCCATTTAAATAGGCTTACATGATAAGCTTTAAAGCATTAAAGGTTATATATGTACAGCCTAATTTACCAACTAAAATACATAATAAGCAAGAAGACTTATCAACTATAAACACAATAACAAAATTGAAATCAATACATGCATAAGCCTAATCTAATTGAAAACATAACCAAGAAACTAGAAATCATGAAAAAGAACATATTGATTATAAAGAAAAATGTGAAACTAGTATATCATAAATTCATCATACAATATATAATAAACAAGAACATACTCAAAGAAGGACCATCTAATATTTTCAAGTTTTGACCTAGAAAAAGAACAAGGGGTAAAGAAAGAGAGTGGGGTTGACTGTATCTGAATTTTTAAATCACCTATTGTATACTACATACTCTCTCCATCCCAAATTATAGGGCACTTTCGAAAGAATTTCTCCATCTTAAAATATAAGACACTTTGAATAGATTAAGGTTTCATTAAATGCACTAATTATAATATTACCCTTTCTCTCTTTATAATTAATTTATGTCTCTTCTCTTTTCAATATATTAAATGATTGGTATTTTTGAAAGTTTATATTTTTATTTTAAAAAGATAAGGTTGTTAAGTGTATTTAATGAAATTTATTGGTATATGAGATTTTGTCTAAAAATATCTTATAATTTGAGACGGAGAAAGTATTGGTATAAAAAATTTTGTCTAAAAATGTCTTATAATTTGAGACGAAAAAAGTATTATACATGCGTAATATATTATATATATATATATATATAGTGTGTGTGCGCGCGCGCGCGCGTGTGCGTGTGCGTGTGTGTGTGTAAGCTAGCTTATGAGGCTCGTAAGTTAGCCTTGTAAAAATAGACTTAGCTTATTTACATAAATAAATCTAATCAAAGGCCTAAACTTGGCCTGGCATGAAGTAGGCCAGCCTATAAGTCCTGTGACCTTCTTTCACCCTTAAGTATGTTGTCTCTTTACTATTCTATCACAAGTTCTTAATCTCGTCTTCTACCCAAAGATAGGAATATGAATTGGTGCGCTATTTGTTCAAGCCTTTTTTTTAGGCGTAGGTTTAAAAAATTGAAATATTTTAACGTAATTGGGCTTTTAAGACAAACTTGTTTAAGTCTCATGAAAAAGAGCTCGAACTATCCATAAAAGTAGTATTTTTATTTGCTTGATAGACTAAAATGCACAGCACAACCTACTCATTTTTTGACCCTTAAATTTTTGGATTTAAATTCGATGAATAACCTAATTTTACTCAATCAATAAGCATTTCACGTAATACGATAACAATCATTTGATTTAATCGAACAATTATAAGATATTTTTTTATATAATACTCAAAATGTATCAAATTTCAAATTTTTAGAATGGACAAAATATGCCAAGGAATACTTTGATCTTGAGAATCGTTTTAAATTTCTAAAAACAAATACATCTTAATACTTTTTAAATACTGATAAAATTTAATAATTATAATAAAGGCTCTTAGTGAAATTATGCTCCTCACTGGATCCACAAAATCCATCTCCCTCAAGTCTGTTTTCAATAACTCGCCAACAGCTAGCGCAATTAATAATTTAACAAACAGTGGGTTCCTTTGGCCAAACAAACAAACAAACAGTGGGTCCCACTCCCACATCGCTAGGATAAGATAAGAGAATAGAGGCTTTAATCGTTCTCACAGCAGTGAACCCGTGACCCGCAACTAATGGTGTCCACTAGCAATCCCTTCCAGTGGTTGCTAATGGTGGTTCGTTCCATAGAGTATTTTGATTATTTCACATGTTCTCTAATTTCACAATAAACTATATAAATTTAAAAGAAGAAATATTTGCATGAATTCAGTACAATAAAAACAAGTCCTGGTCTTGATATAAATTGAATTATTTGTGACATAATATTTATTGTTTATTCATCCTACAACTCTGAACTTTGACCTTAAATATATATATATATATATATATTGGTGATTATATATATATAGATATAGATTTTTTTTCTTCTGGCGATAGCGTGATGCTTTTTGTGACATAATATTTTTTGTTTACTCATTCATATAAATCCAGAACTTTGATCTCAGATTTTATTTCGTCTACTGACCATTCTATATTCAGTAATATATAATTATATTACCAATCCGAACAAGGGCGGCTATGAAACCATGAATGGGATATATATATATAATAGCCGAAAAATATGAATCTTATATTAATAAATTAAAGAAAATTATATTTAACACATAAAATATTCCAGATATATATTACTTGAAATCCACTCATGGATTCATTTTTTCAACTACTGAATATAAAAATTTCAATTCATAGAATTTTTTCCAAGGTCAAAAAAAGTGGAATTTTAAAATATATTAAAAAAGACATATAGAAACTTGCATCCGTCTGGTTATATGGGATCAGTTTCAGTTCACCAATCTATACTGTTCAAATTAAAATTTAATGGTTTAGATTTAATATAATTTTATCTTTATATTTTTAATAAATTATTACTTAAATGAATATATAGAATTTAAAATAAAAATAATCTTCTAAATGTCACTCTGTGAAAAAAATATTTTATATAAAATTTATAAATTTTAAATTTAAATTATTAAAATTAATTTTAAATAGTTTTTTGACCTCAATTAATTTTAAATAGTTCATATGATAAAATATCATGGTGTTCATTATTTTTATCAATGTGATAAATATGCAAACCCATCTCACCTTCATGCACATCTTATCATGTCGGGGGGGTCCATCAACGCAAGCCTCCCTCCCAGGACACTGTTATGCACGAGGATCCACCCAAAGTTTATCAAAGATTATTATTATTATTATTATTTTGGCCAATGCATTTAGGGAGAATTACATTCCCATCCCACATAAAAAAATTAATTACTTTAAAATCTATTAAATATTAACCTTAGTTCAATTGTTAATAAAATTTAATAGATTAATTTTTTGAGTACTTGTATACATATGCCAATAATTTCCCATACTTTTTATTCTATTCAATTACTTATAGAATGCAACAAAATTAATTATTATTATTATTATATATAAATAAGAGCTGTTCCCGTCATTGCAAATTTCACAAGCCAAAGCCTCTCGCAGTTGTTTGGAGCAGCACAGAGAGAAGTTGAATGCTATGTCGAGCAGCTCCCAAGCTATAACTTGCAAAGGTATGATCATATCAGACTTTAATAATAATTCGTTCAGTTTCAACTTCGTTGTTCTTGTTTCATGTTAAGGACATCGAATTGCTTCTGATTTTTTTCTGTCTCACCATCTAATTAGGGGAAGCTCTTATGAATTGCTAATATATATATATATATATATATATTCTCATAGTGATGTATCTGACTACTGTGACTGGTTATCAAGATCGATTTTTTTTAACATTTTATAACATTCTGCATTTGTTATTATCACTTTCTCCACCAGGTCTATAACTAGGGCAAAAAGTCAATTTTAACTGCTGAAAGAGGTTTTTTAGTAATGACTCTTGTCACAGTGAGTAAATCAATTAAATCTCTTGAGATGATGCAACTAAATTTTGATTATTGAATGGTGAAATTTCAGGAGCAATATGCTGGGGAATAGGAGAGAGTGTGAAACTAGAAGAGATACAAGTAGACCCTCCAAAAGCTTCTGAAGCTCGTGTTAAGATGCTCTGTGCAAGTATCTGCCACACAGACTTCTTAAGAGCTCGAGGTTATGCTAATGTGAGACCCTCTTCAATTAATTTCTGTACACACTTTCATTCTTTCAACCTTACTTAGAAACCAATCAATTTTCACTGACTAAAATTGATGTTGCAGCCCTCTTTTCCTCTAGCACTTGGGCATGAAGGAGTAGGGTAAGCTTTAGTTACAATCCACCCCATTATTCTAAGTACAGAATCATCACTGATAACTTTCATATATATCTAATCTAACCTTTGAAATTTTTTTCTCTTTCATGCATGAAAATGCAGTGTTGTGGAGAGTGTAGGAGAGAGAGTGACAGATCTAAAAGTAGGAGATGTAGTGATTCCAGTATACATTGGAGAGTGTGGAGAATGTGAGAATTGTGCTTCAGGGGAATCAAACATGTGCATGAGATATCCTCTGAGGGTGAGTGGATTAATGCCTGATGACACATCAAGGATTTCAATTAGAGGCCAAAAGGCATACCATTTGTTTACCTGCTCAACATGGTGTGAGTACATGGTTAGTGATGCAAACTACCTGATCAAAGTCGATCCAAGTATTGATTTGGCTCATGCTAGCTTCATCTCTTGTGGATTTTCTACTGGTTTTGGCGCTTCTTGGAAGACAGCCCAAGTTCGAAGCGGATCGACTGTGGCTGTTTTTGGCCTCGGAGCTGTTGGATTAGGGGTATGTGTCTTCTGGCAAAACAAGAAATCATAAGTGCATTTGAACATGATGAAGTATGTTCTTCAATGGGTAATTAAATTACTTGTGATGCAGGCTATAAGTGGTGCCAAGATGATGGGAGCAACTAAGATAATTGGGATTGACATAAATGAGAAGAAGAAAGAAAGAGGAGAAGCTTTTGGGATGACGGACTTCATAAATCCTAATGAACATTCCAATAGGCCTTCTTCTCAATTGGTGAAGGACCTCACAAGTGGACTTGGTGTGGATTATGCCATTGAGTGCACTGGTTTTGCCCCCTTGGTCACTCAGGCCCTGGAATCCACCAAAGTGGTGAGCTTACAATACCTAATAGTCAATCATCATAATCATCTATATCAATCAATATATATATATATATATATATATAACTTATAAAAAAGACTAAACTATACATTTAGTCTTTTAATTTTACACAGCATTTCATTTTAGTCCCTTAATTTTATAAAGTATCTTTTTAATCCTTCAACCCTAACACTGTTAGTTTTATCCCGACAAATTTTTACATTGAATTTTCAAATTAATAAAGCATTCTCAAATATTAAGATATTAATTTTATTTCAAAATAACTATAATTAACACAAAAATAATGATTTAAAACTAGCGATATTAAGATTTAAGGACTAAAAAGATACTTTCAACCTAAAAAGAAAACATATTATTGATAAATTTTACATGGTCCAGCTCACTTGCGTAATGTATGAGCTTAATATCTAATTTGTTTGTTTTGATATGGTTATCTAGATAGCTTAGATTTGAGCATAGTGGAATAATTTTTGCAAAGACATTTTTTAACATTCATGGATGCAAACTGTTAGATATTTAGATATAAAAAATTTATTCCCACTAATTTTAAATAAAAACTTCAGATATGTCTAGCAAACACAATACTCCTATTTGTCTAATTTCAAATTGCATTAATAATCTCTCTCTCTCTCCTCTCTATATATATATATATATATATATATATCAGGGGAGAGGAAAGGCAGTAGCAATCGGTGCAGGAATAGAAGAATGTGTGCAAGTCAACTGGTTGGGTCTTCTTCTTGGAAGAACTTTGAAGGGTTCAGTTTTTGGAGGCTTGAAACCCAAATCTGACCTTTCTATTGTGGCTGCCAAATGCCAAAACAAGGTAAAAAAAAATCTTTACAAAAAATTAGTAGATCACATATACTTTTTCTTGCAGTTTTACTTTCAATTTTCAACATCACCAACTCAATTATAAATTATTTTCATCTTACTTTTATAGGATTTCCCTCTCGATGAGCTTTTAACTTATGAAGTCCCGTTGACAGAGATAAATAAAGCTTTTGATCTCTTTAAACAGCCAGATTGTGTCAAAGTTATTATCAAGATGTGATTGATGTTTGATTTTCACGCGTATTTCCCTGAAAATAATAAGAAGGATCCACCTATTTTTAGAATTTTTGTCTATTCATTTTTAAAATTTTCAGATTTTCAATAAAGAATCAATATATTTGATATGATTGACATTTTAAAATTACTGTGGTCCTAAAGCGAAATAAAACCTTTTGTTTCTTTATTCTTGAGAATTCTAGCTTTGATCTCTTTAACTTTTATGGCCTAAAAAATTATGCAATTTACAAGTCATAGACTAATATAAAGAAGATAAAAAAAAATTACATATGAAGAGTATAATAACATGTTTCCAAGGTGGAGACAAGCTTTGAAATACTAAATAAAATTTTCATTTCAATTCTATAACAGTCTTTTATGCATATATAGTTCAATTGTTGCGATAACTTGAACATATAATTGTCACAGGATTTATTTATTTTCAACAAGAGAACATTAAGATTAGAATTTGAAATAATCAATTCATGATTAACAATACATTTGAAATTTAATAAAATTAAAAAATTGACAACACATGTTTAATAAAATAAGTATTCACCCGACATAAACAACAAACTATTCGAGTTTTAGCAACAATCAATTTATAATTGATAACAATACATTAAGACTTTAACAAGAATGAAAAATTGACAATATCAATTTAATAAAATAAGTGTTCACCCCACATAAACAACAAGCAATTGAAATTTTGACAATAATCAATTTATAATTGACAACAATATGTTTGGATGTTAACAATCAATTCTTACTTAATTGTTTCTCTTTCATTAAGAGGGGTGATTGAGTCATTTCTCATAAAAATTATTTTCAACTAAGAACCAAGGGGGAGCAGTAAAAAATCAAAATTTTAAGATCATTTCTTATTATAAAATACCTCTAATGGTCCTCAATTGATATTTTCTCTCAATAATATTTAAGGGATAATAACACATTCTCTGGTGGGATGTCTTTATTGGAGTACTTGTTAGGTTGGATAATAAAATGAGATTGAATTAATATTGATTGATGATGGTGGTGGACATATTTGATTTCTTTCTTAAATTAGCGAATCAATAACTTACATGCATGAAAATATTTATGTTCTCAAAAATATTTATCCTATCCACTTGTATCAAAGCTTCAATCACACTAGAAATATAAAATTTATCAACAGCACTTAATGGAAAAAACTAATCTCTCACAATATGACAAATCAATATTTAAATCTCAAGTATAAAAGATACCTACATTTAATAACCAACTCTGCCTTGAGCAAGATTGTGTGGGAAACCATTAAAAAATAAAAAGAAATATAAATTTACAGAGACCCATGCTACTTAATGTCGTAAATAAAAAGGCTTCTTTTGCGATTTAACTCCTTTTTGAGTATTCATTTTTTCATACATTTCAGCATGCTATTTTGTCTTTATTTTTACACTATGTTCTCACACATTTTAAGGTTTAAATGTTAGAAAAATAAATGCATATTTTTAAAAAATTATAAGTTTATCATAAAATTATTATTGTTATTTTTTTTTTTGGTGCAAAGGAGGGCCTAAGCCCAAAAATACACAAACTTAACCAGGTGGGAATCAGATCCGAAACTTTCTTTCTAAACCAGGATCCTCAAAAATTGAGGAATATGTAGCTTTAGAACCTTGTAGTCCTTGTTTCACAAGCCTATCAGCCACCAAATTTCTCTAACTGACATCTTACATTCCATTTAAATTTTAGCATATTCCTGATTTGCGACATCACCATACTTCCATAGTGGTAATTATTCCCTTAAGATCATATCCATAGGGTATGCAAATCAGGCCCATAAACCCACATTAAACATCAAAAAGCAAGCTCTTGAAATCACGACATTTTTTGTCCAAATCGAAGGCTAACCCATCTAATCTTTAGGCTGGAGATGGCATGCTTTGAAATTGCCATCACTTAGGATTGTTTGGGTTTGGTTGCTAAAAATCATTTAAAAAATAAAATAATCAAAAAGTAAAAAGGAAATAGGTTAACAATGTCCATGAGAATGAAGAATAATTTTAAATCGTCAAATTGAAAGTCATGCAGATTTAATGATGTAAGCATCATCCACATATCAGTACATCAATCACTGACCAATATAAAATATAAAATTTGAAACAAACAACACTATCCATAAATAATAAATATAAGTTAGTGATCATCACCCCCCCCCCAAAAAAAAAAACAAAAATGAAAAGCCTGAAATTATAAAATATTTACGTTTTATACAGGAAAACTTTTGTTAAAGTCAGAATTGACCATCTCAGAATGAAATTCAGACCCCTGACGTCCATAGAAGAAAATAGAAATGGACCATCCTACAAGAAATGGAAGCAAGCATTCAATTCAGCACTTGGGTCCTTTGATAACCAACCAAGTAGTGTAGCCCACCAAACCTATGAAATCGTCATCATCAATCTAAAAGGATCATCTTACCCTCACCCATCATCTAACGAGAAATTAGATCGTCTATCTTATAAAGCACTTTTTATTTAAAAAAAAAAAAAGGAAAACAAAGCACGTGGAAAGGGGGAAAAAATACAACATACCAGAATATAACCAGTGTATTGCATGTATATTCAAATACAAGCCGCACTCACTATTTATGACTAATAAAAAATGCGGCTTCAACTTGTTAGGGTTTTTGAATTTTGTATATAAATATATATAGACTCTCAATACATGAGATATAAATTCCATTCAATAGATTCAGAGGATTGAACTTTTATGCAAGTCCAGCACTATGTCTTTTGTCATCAAACATGCAACAAAATAATTATGGCAAAATAATCATATGTATCCAGCACTAAGTGTTTTGACATCAGACATTCAAAAAGAAAAACTATGTGGCAAAATAAGGTTGCAAAACCAATTTTAACAGGGATATGGTCATCAATTATTTATAATCACTACTCAAGCGTTGGTGATACCAGTTAAAAGAAAGGAACCAAATAAGAATAGCCCTCACAGGGTAGCTTCCACTTCAGGATCATTTTCTACTGGTGTCGCAGGCACATTATTGCCACCACCTCTCAAGCGTGAAGACACATTATCAATGGCAGAATTTAGTTGGCTTATCTTTTCATTCAAAGTCTGCCTCGTCCTCTGTTTTCCAGAAATAGTAAAACACAATTATAGCTAATGCACTGCACGTTCCAGCACCATGAGAGATTTATTATAAAGCCAAGGGAAGCCTACTTACCTCCAAACCTTCATCATAGTATATCGGTCTTTTGGCCTTCCGAAACCCGTATTCATCTTCATTCAGCAGAGATCTTCTAATCTGTGGCGTCCAAAATGGAGAATTCAACATGAAAGCAGCAAAACCATCTTGCAAGCAAATAATATTTTAATAAAAATATTTGCGTTTACTAAAAATGATGATAATGCATATGCAGAACGCACGAGCAGCAATAAAATTGACTTCTTCCATAAAAATAATTAAAAAAAAAGATAATACAGAGATGGACTTTACTGCCAACTGAAAAAGAAAATTAACTGCTTCCATCATAGGGATGATATAAAATAGCACATTCAACAGTCTTAAAGTTCCACAGAGAGAAATACATAAAAGTCAGGAGATAATTATGACACCAGACTTTAAGTTGGAAAAATTAAGCTAAAAAACATTCCATTTTTTAAAATGGAAGAAAAAACACAAAAAAGAAAAAAAAATCAAAAAGTGGGGAAAATCTAGACATCAACCCAACCCCTGAGCATATGCACAAGAATTAATATAACAGCCAACTTCATTAATTACAACCCTCTCCTAATGGAGCAAGGTCAGTCCTTTGAACATATTGCCAGATAATGGCCAACTTGTTGTCTCAACCCAGAAACACCACGTTTTGCGGGGAAAAAATGAAAGCTATAAAAAAAAAACTACAGCAACTCATAAATAGATTTTGGAAGCTTTTTATACTAACTGAATAATTAGTTAGAATTTAAAAACTGCCTACTACTTTTCATCTAAAATAAAATAAATAATTTATAATCTTAACTAATACTCCCCCGCTCAAAAACAAAGGCATTTTTAACCGAATTACATTAATAATAAGTTAGTTAATTATCTTTAAACAAACACCATCTTTTCGTGCTTGCCTTTATTTAATAGGGTATCCCACTTAAATGTGAAAGGTTGAGTAGTTTATTTATTAAGGTTATTTCTTAAAAAAACTCATTAATTACACACTAAAAAAATTAAAAATACTTTATATTTTTTAACACCCAATCTCAGAAAAAATAACATTTTTTTGAGACAGATTTTAAAACTAATTGTTATTTTTATATTTTGAAAATAAAAGTTAATAAAATGGTAGTTAATTATTTAAAATATAAAAATATTTAATTAGATAAACTTTCATGCAACCTATAATTTTAACTTTTGGTTTTAATTGAAAAATATAAATAAAAAGTGAGATATTTTATCGTCATTCATTACAAAGAATATCAAATTTTTTTGTTTGATAAAGAATCTACATGGTCAACCCTACCCTTCCTTTCACATCTCTTCTTAAATTTTAACAAATAGGATGTGGGTCCCATCCTTTGCATAAAGTCTAAGACAAGCCACACTACTCATAACTTATGGATAGCGTTCACTTCTTATATACTCCTCTAATCCTATTAATAAGTCACTCTTAACATGTTTCACTAGAACCAAGAAAAACTTTAAAACTCATTAACTCTATCTTAAATTTAAGAAGCTCTCAAATTTGCCCCTATTAAATATATGGTCAAGTATTATTTTTGCCCCTTAACTTTACTTGAAATGTCATTGGGGGCTCTAAACTCAACTATAAGTCAACTCTATCCCTCAACTTTAAATATTCTCTCCCTCATCACCTTACCGTTTTCTCATAGTTAGTCGAGTGTTAGTAGGCTCCACATTACCTTTTTTAATATTTTTTATCATAAAATATTTGAGTTGAGGGTATCCATTGACCCTTCGAATAAAAGTTGAGAGGCAAAAATGACCCTTAATCCAATAAAAAATATTAAAAAATATCTAGACCCACTGATGACTAATGGATGTTAAGTGTTTTCAACATTAGGGCAATGAAGGAGGGAATTTTTAATGTTGAGGGAAATAATTAACCCATAGTTGAGTTTAAGGTCTCTAATGACTCTTTTCGTAAAGTTAAGGGACAAAAATGAACCTTAACCCTTAAATATACATATATCAAAAATATATTTTTCTTTCCAACATTCAATGAAGGGAAAATTTGCGGAAAAAATTTAATGAAGTAACTTATAAATAAGAAAAAAAAAATTCTCTTTTTGCCCTATAAATAGAACTAGAAGAGTAATTTATATTTCATATATATATATATATATATATGGATAGATATATAGACAACAAAGGTCAATGATAATACATTGTATTTCAGCTTATAAACTATCAAGATATATTAACTATCGAGCATTAATAAATTAACACTATGAGGAACAAAAGCATTCACCTGGGGAGCAAAGATGTAAGCTAGTGTTCCAAAAATCGCACCTCCCAAAAGAAAACCAGCAACGAAATCCCCACCTCCACTTCCACCATCACTGCAATTAGAAGACAAAAATGTAAAAAGAACTGTAAATACACACAATCTCCACACACAAAACCAATAGGATCAAGTCCTGTGTGCAGGCTTACATCAAAGCAATAGGCACTAGTATAACATCTGAATTATGTTCACACATTTAATATAAGAAATTGAGAAACAAAGTGTAGCAGGCACCATTGTAATACCATTGATTTACTCAGGTCATGTAAGCACACATTAATGTTCAATCTATTTTGGAAATTAATTAGAAGTGATATCTCTATTTCTGTTTAATGGAATGAAATGCAATCATAATTTGACGTTTTATTAATTACCGTCGTGAATGGTTGCACACATTAATGTTCAATCTATTTTGGAAATTAATTAGAAGTGATATCTCTATTTCTGTTTAATGGAATGAAATGCAATCATAATTTGACGTTTTATTAATTACCATCGTGAATGGTTGCAATTAAAATTGGCATCATAGCGAAAGGTTTTAGTCTTAACATGAAGTCACAATCCTCATTTCCATATAGACATAGCACTACGGTCCAATTGTATGGTAAAACTACATATTAGAATACACTGTCATGCTTCATCGTTACAACTAAACACTTTTTCCATGCATTGCATGGAGTCTAAAGAATAAACCAAGGTTATTATGATTTTTGAATAGTGCGGCTTGTGTAGATTTTATTATATATGCATCGATATTGATATACCAATTGTTTAATTATTTTATGAGTCTACTTTATCTAATTTGTTGGGACATTAAATCATATAGTGATTGCTATGGAGCTATAAGTTAGAAGCCAAGGTCATTTTTCTTCTTGCCCACCTCTGAAGAAATTTATCCCAACTTTAAGGGTGTTTGTGCTGGTTTTCATCAGATAACTTTTAATTCCTCTTCCAAAATCCAAATATGTTGTTTTAACTAGAATTGTCCAGGAAATTTACACTGTGCAATACTTTTGTAAGTATTGTGACAGCACCTTAACAGCCCATGAGTTTGTCCCTACCAACTCTGAGAAAGTCCTGAACATCAAAATGTACAAAGTAGTCCAATCATGCTTATTGGTGGAGCAATATGGCTGTAGTGTTGCCAAGTTTTGTTTGGCAAATATATGTAACTTAGTCAGAATTTCTAAAAACAAGGCTCAAATATATGTCCCTCCATCCAAATATATACTCAATAAAAGGATGGGAATGAAAAAATTTAGTGGACAAAAATGGCCTGACTTTCATAAGAACAATAAAAAAGTAGAGATGTCTTAAATTTCATATTTAGGATTCAGAAATAAGACCAAGAAAGACCAGGGGATCTGAGAACTAAGTCATATTACTGTTGAATTATTGAGCTTCCTTGTTATCTGATAAGCATGCCATAGAAAAGAAACCAATATAGTAGAATCTTTCTCATCATAAGATAACTAATTCAAAATACTTGTAGAATATTTAGGTTGAAATGAATTGATTGACTCAACGACGATAGCATCAAAGCAGACAAACATTAAAAAATGACTGACCAGAATTATGAAATGCATGCAAGACGAGAACACTCAAATTCGAGATGAAGACAGACCACAGATTCCCTCATAAGGCGAAAACTAGCCCTATTAATTTGGTTTCATGCCCATACTTATAAAACACCCTCCTCAATT
The DNA here is from genome assembly GCF_029017545.1 of Prosopis cineraria. Classification (NCBI taxonomy): domain Eukaryota; kingdom Viridiplantae; phylum Streptophyta; class Magnoliopsida; order Fabales; family Fabaceae; genus Prosopis; species Prosopis cineraria. The sequence goes on along the minus strand of NW_026555337.1, from coordinate 11,852,880 downwards.
GCACCTTCAATTGTCTTGCAATCCAGCTCAATTCCAAACTCAAATCTTTCTCAAAGCTCAACACTAACAGCTAATCTTGCTAAGTTTTTGACATGGGACAGCCTTAAATCTTGTAAGCATAGACACAGAAAAATGACATAGATACTGCAGCACTAAGATCTGAATCATCTGTATGTAACTTGAAGTGTTCATCAACTCATCTATGAATCTCTCACTAGTGTTGAACATGGATATAACTCCTTTGAAGTATCTATGCTTCAAAACGTCACATCAAACTTTGAAATTAATCCTAACTAGCATACGTAAGAGATGGAAGACTTAAGGCACTGCATCATTTAAGGCCTAGCTTCTCACATATCAGTCTTGGAAGCTCAAGAATTAACTAAGGACACATCACAAAGTCAGCATTCATAAGCCAGAAAGAACCTAGAAACATTAAAAGTCACAAACACTTTTTCTAGCATTTACTAACAGAGCCGTTTATCTTCTTAACAACAATAATTCTCGTAACATCTCCGATGCAATGAGACAGAATAAGATATTGCATGTTCTTTCTTTTTCTGGATAACAGATTCCCTTTTTAATGATGCCAGTGCCCAGAAGCTAAGGTAATTCACCTTTTCCAATGACAAGAAATATTAAAACAAATATTTTTCCAGGGAAGTTACGCAGTTTGGTAAGGGGAAAATATTACATCAACCCCCACAAGTTTTGCTGACAGTAAAGGCATGGATCAAATACCTGCTGAGTACAAGCAAGCATAGCAAATAAAACGATAATACCCATATATCTGGGAAAAGATTAGAAAACAAAGGCAAAACTAAAGTGATACAAAAACAGCATACCGATATTCTGCACGAATAGTTGAGCTGCGGTTACTTTTCACGAGGTTGGATTTCCTTTGAACAGAAAGCTTAGGCGAAACCCTAAGAGAATTAGGATTTGTTAACCAAAGCTCGCGCGGCTTAAGATGGCATCCACCTATTTGCAAACCAACGCAACAACCTTATAAGACCCAAAAAAAAAAAATCTATATAACAAAATCACATCTATTATGTTTCCTCCGGCAGTCCAAAAACTAATCTTCAACGTTACAATCGGAATCCCTTCACTTCATTGATTGTAACCCTCTACAATCACAAGAATCGAGGAAAAGACACCCAAAACAAAAAAACAAAATCCACAATTCATAAAACCATTTCAGAGATGCAAAGGCTAAAGAAAACAACAACAATTCTCTCTGCGCCACTTCCATCCAAATCTGTTTATTCTAAGAAACAGTGTGAAGCAATAGGAAATAAACTAGAGAAATCGCCTCAGATTCAAAGAACAAACGACAAACTACCTGAAATGGAAATTGGCGCAAAAGATATAGCCATGGATGAAAAGAACGAAAAGTGATCGAGAGAAGTGATTGAGACGACAGAGGAGATACAGAATGAGAAGGCCGGTAAGTTGAAAAGGCAAAATCGGTGCTCGCTCAGCCACTTCGCGCTCCCAGTGCTGCTCCGTTAAGGTCAATTGCCATAAATACCCCTACCATTACATTAAATTACATATATTTCCTTAATATCATCGCCAAGTATCCTGCGTTTACCCCTTCACAATCTCAACAACTATGTGCCTATAAATTCGGATGTCCTGCCTCGTGTAAAAATATAAGAGATTTTTTAAAAATTTAAAGTTAAAAAATATAAAATATTTTTAATATTTTAAAATATAATTAATGTTTTTTTATTAAAAGTATCTCTAATAAATAAATTACTTTATATTTATTTTAAAATTTAAAATAAAACACTTTATTAAATAAAAATAAATATAAAAAAATTATGTTAGTTTGAAGATAATTAATTATTTTATTGAGGGGTGTGATTAGATTAAAAATAACTTATATTTTTGGACAGAGGCAGCATATGTATACTCTCTCTGTTTAAAAAATATAAGATTTTTTTAAAAATTAAATATTTAAAAATATAAGGCATTTTTAATCTTTCAAAGTGTAATCATTATCTTTTTTTTAAAGTACACCTATTAAATATATTGCTTTATATTTTTAAGGTGAAACACCCTATTAAATGAGAATAAATGTGAAAAGATATGATTAATTTAAATATAAGTAATTATTTTATTAGAAGATAAAATTTGATTAAAAATGCTTTATTTTTTAGTGAAAGGAGTAATTATTAATTATTAATTATTAAATAAATTTAAAAAAATGTGTACTGTTAAAATGTCACGTTATTTTTTGCCCAAAAATGTCATAACAATTATTTTTATAAGGTCATATTAATTATTTTTTCAATTAATGCTATTAGCCTATTTAGGACACAAGCTGGCGGTCAATCTGTGTTAAACTCTAGCTAACAAATGCTTAAGAAATTTTATAAATAATAAGTAAAAAGTAATTTAAAAGATATATTATATGGAGCATTTAATTGGAAAAAAGGATAACAAAATCTTCTAAATTATATAAATAAGAATATAATTCCTCAAAATATCATAATTTTAATAAATTTTAGAGACTTCTGTAACAATAAATTTTAAAGTGAAAAGACTATTTTACTCTTATTAAAAATAACAAACTCCGAGTACAACTTTTATTTAAGAAATAGTAAATTTTATTTTGTAAATCGCAAGAGTTGAACATAAATCTTAACTTATCAATTATAATTTCTGTTATTAAAAATCAAACCTTAATCAAAATTTTTGTTTAAATAATAACAAATTTTATTTTGTGAATTACAAGAGTTAAATAAAAAATTACAATTTATTAAGTATAATTTATATTATTGAAAAATAAATTCTCAAATAATAAATTTCATTTACAATTTTTATTTAAAAAATTATAATTTTTTTTTAAAAATAACAAGAATTGAACAAAAAATCATAATTTATCAATCAGGATAAAATAATTTTTTAATTTAAAATTATTAACAAAAAAACCTTAAAAAATTTAATAAAATTATAATATTTCAAGATATTAAATTCTTATATATATAATTTAGAGGAATTATATTTTTTTTTTTATTTAATTGGAATAGAATTTTCAGGTAGGGATTTTCAAGAGGAAAAAAGAAAACGAATTTTCAGAGAGGGTATTATGGGAAAAAGAGTTCAAAATACGAACCTCGGAAATTCAGCCACGTGGGGACAAGCTGATGCATGGAACCATCAAAGCCAGTGGCAGTCCTTGGTTGATCCGCCATCGCACCCCCTTTTCTTGCGCTCTCCACTACTAGGATTTTCATTGACCCATTTCTTTAATTCTGGGTTTTTATTTTTATTTTATGTAAAATTAATTTATTATAATAAGTAAATTAAGTAAAATCCTAAAATCCATCATTGTTATAGTTTTCCTATCCATTTATCATAGTTTTTAAAAGTAGGACTAGTCATCAAACCAATCCAGATACCAATTTATCATTTAACAATCATATTAAAGTCAAGTCGATGAATAATAAATTAATATATTTTAAATAATATACATTTAAAAACTATCAATTAAATTCATATACAAGCATAAAAATCTCATTTAAAATTAAAAAAATCACAGCTATTGATATCAAATCCATAATATTAGAGCCAAATCACAAATATAATGTAATCTATAGCTCACATTTTATAAAATGCATGAAAGACACATCTAGTTTGTTAAAATTTGGTTTTATCATTGACACTGTATATAGGAGGATGTAGCATTTTATAAAATGCTTAAATTTTATAAAATTTATTTTTCCCCTTTAAACCCTAATCATGGGTAAGGCGTTACATTTTTGAATATACATACTAGTTTTTAAAAATGGCATTGGGTGCTGATTTAATTCACATCAATTTCAATATTATACCTCATGAGTCGAGGTAGTGTATAAGAGAAAGTCATGAAAAGATAGATTATAACTTAACATATACTAGATTTGAGCATGCAATTATGAAAATATATTTAATTTCTATTTATATTTTCGTGCAATGCTCAAACACAATGTATTGTGCAAACAATGACATGAAAATTAATAATTTAAAAATTGAACATAATGGTCAGACCGGTTAACATGAAAAAATCATTTCAGGAGTTGAACCAGGTTGGATCGTTTTAGACTAATGATCAAATCATAAACCGGATTTGGTTTTTTAAAACCAAACTGTTCAAAAAATATTTTTTTATCAATTTTTCTTACAAAATGATCAACTTCTTTAATCATTTGATATTATATTATGCCATGTGATTTGTTAAATCATAATAAACTTAAAATATTTAATTTTATTTTTAAATTAAATAGTAATTTCATATTTATTTCTTATATGTAGATTATTATATACATGTATAATTTTTTTAATTTAATTATTAGATCGCCGATTTGACTATTGATCCAATTCAGTTAAATTACTAACATTTCTGATTCAATATTCAATTCAATTATAAAAACGTTGATGAAAATGTTACTTTTAGGACAATTGGTGCTAGAGTTAATAAGGAATTTTTTTTTTAAAAATTAGTTATTGACAATGATGAATGTGTTCGAATGTAGATGGATTTATTATTGGTGCTTTTAAGCAAAGAGGAGGCTCAATTGCATGCTTGAACTAAGGGTAAATAAACCGATAGTTGAAATAATTGAAAACTAATTCTTTCTTTATACTTGTGTGGTGTGTTTATACAAGTTGTGACTAATATTTTGTAGGAAAATAATGTTTAAAATGATTTGGCAACTTTATATGAAGTGAGGTTTTATTAAAATCTGTGCATTGATATATAATGTTTTACTTTATTTGACTTTGTAGGACCTAACATGTGTTTAAATGATATCTTGAGCATTGAGAATTTGATGATTTAATTTTTTTTTATTAATCACTAGTATTCTTTTATTGGAGGTATAGTATAGCACTAAATGTGAGTACTTTCAATAAAAATTTGAACATTCACCATGTTATGAAGGACTAATCCATTCCACTAAACTCAACCCCATTGATGAATATGATAATTTAATTTTGTAATATAATACAGTGCCAATTGGGGATTTATTTAAGATTTCCACAAGCATGAAACTATATGTAAATATGAGCATTAGTCGGTTTGGCATCATGTCAAATGTACAAAACTAATCAACCAAGTAATAGTTAAATTTTGAATTGAATCGAATTGAATTAGTCGATGAGCCAAACTATGATCGCACCAAATTGTAATGATTCAATTTGGTTAATTAATTTGGTTTTGGGCATTACATTGGGCTTCCTAAACCTATGTTACGATTTTTTTTATCCATCATATTTTTTGATAAAAAAAAACTAATGAAGGCATCTATATCCATAAAAATGAGATTCGGTCAACATAGACCTTAGATCGGACTCCTTTGCCATTATGAACTTTGGCCTGTCTTCTCGAATTGATAAAGTCAAATATTATATATATATATATATATATAAACAAATTACATGGGAAAACAATATGAAAATACATGACAAGCATAATTTAGAAAAGACTATATGAATCATTCACCTTTTTAGGATTTCATACATGTAAATTGTTTATATATGCATTTTTTGAAGTGTAAGAAAATAAAATAAAATAAAATAAAGTAATAAACTATATATAATTTATAAGTTATCATGTGTGTGTACGATAATTCAGTTGGTTTAATCTATTCGATTTTAAAATGATAAAGTAGCAAATTTAGTCACAAATTATTTTTTCAGGAGCATCTAGTAGCCTAAACTATTAGATGGTGCAAAATAAATCACAAACTTTTAAAAATGGAACATCCAGTGGCCTGCTGTTAACTTCAACTAACAGACATTATGTAGTCCTCACAATGACGTGTGGCATGATACATCAGCATGATAAATGTATAAATTTAGCTATAAATTATTTTATGAGAAGTGCTAAGTAGCCTCTACTATAAAAAAAACAGACCATTCAACACCTTCCTCTCAATTTTGAAAATTCATAATTTATTTTGCATTATCTGATAGTTTAGGCTACCAAATGTTCTTGAAAAAATAGTTTGTGGCTAAATTTACACCTTTACCCTTTTTAAAATATGCAAATTGAATTGAAATGATCAACTAAATTTTTCTAAAATGAAAAACTAAATTGAACCAAATAACCAAATAGATTGAATCAAAGAGATTAAACTTGATTTGATTAGGTTCAATTTTTAATTTTGGTTTCATTCCGCTCACCCTTGACTATGTATATTGAGTTGTTGGCATTTTTGTGTGCATATAATGACTTTCATCATTAACCAATACTAAACTCTACCAACTAAAACAAATAATGCAAACAAGGATCAACCCTACCTAAAAATCTCCTCAAAACAAAAGCCCTTATTGTAATCCCAATATTATTTAGTAATATATTATAAAACAACAATGAGAATAGTTCATTATTAAACAGTTGTTGTATGTACTTAAAAATTAGAGTTAAAAATATTGGGGAAACAAGAATAGTGCATTATTAAATCTACTTTGTTCGTCTCAATTTTTTTTATCAAAACAAAGTATCTCAGGAGTTTAAGAGGGATATATCATTACTTTTATAAGGAAAGGTAATTCAGACTCTAGTGTGAGTCTGGGATTGCATTGAGGCCACTAAGAGTCCAAAATAATTTTGGTGAAATTAGTGGAGAAAATTTTAAGTGGTAGTTGGGGATTTAACATAAGCTCAAGTAGTTAGAGATAAATTAGGATAAACATTTATCCAAACTTCTCTTCCTTACTCTCTACTATGATTGATGATATCGTTCTATGATTGTATAATTGGATGTAAGTTCAAGTGATTTTTTATGGTCGTAATTAAGAACTAAATATTTTTTTCATTTTTTCAAAATCTCTATAAAATAAATCACTTTTTGTAAAATTTCTAAACTATATAAAAGCTGCTTATTTTTAATCCTAAACAAATGGGTCCTAAATCAATTATGATATAAAAAAATTAATTATTCATAATTTTTTTTCACAAGTAGCCTTCACGTGCTTCTTCATTGTGATTTATCCAATTCTTCATATGGCTTATTTGTTTTAGCTTATTTCATGAAAAAAAATTAATTTTTTAAATTTATTTTGTGAGTTTCTATGATGTTTGTTTAAATTTTTAAAAATAATCAAAATCCTAAAAAAATAAGGCAATATACATCAAGATATCATAAAATTCTAAAATAATATAATAATAAATTATTTTTATAAAATAAAAATTAAGGAAGATATCATAAAATTTAAAAATAACTAATGAAGAATCATTTTTTTTATTATTATAACCAGACATTAAAATAATGTCTGCTTTTAATAAAATTTTTACAAAATAAATATTTTCTTATAAAATTTCTAAACTATCAAAAAATAATTTATTTTTTTTAATTTTAAACAAACAAGCCCTATACAAGGCTTTGATAGTTGCTTTATGATTTTCATAAAAAGTTAATTAAAAGATGAAATCTTAATCTCTTAAAAAGTTATATATTTTCTATGTATATATTTATTAAATACCTTTTATTAGTGTCTTAATTATGACAATTGAAATTCTAATGGATCATCTTTTCAAAAAAATAATAAATAAAATAAGAGTAAAATTGGAAAAAAATTATAAGAATGAGAAGTATCAAATGTTCTATGTTCGAGATTAAGTAAGACTTATAAAAAATGCCTCATGTGAGTTTGAGGGAGTATAAACACAACCTCATTCATTGGTTACACATGCTTAGAGCCGTTTGGCAACTGTTAAAAGTGCATTTAAATTATATTTAGAGTGTGCTTTTGTCAAATTTAACAAATAATTGAATCCTGTAAACATGCTTTTACCAAATATAAACTAAAAATCAAACACATGCTTAATTTATTAAAAATATATAAGATATTTTAGGTTTTTTTAAGGTGCAATTAATAAATTTTTAATTAAAATACCTTATTAAATAAACATATATATGGAAAAAGTATATAATTTTAAAGATAATTAAATAATTTATTAAAAATATAATTTGATTAAAAGTATTTTATAATATCAAATTACTAAAGTATTCATCATTTTATGAAAGTTGACTTTTTGAGTTTTATTGAATATCTTAGGCTGTAGGAAGTGAATTAATTTAGATAAACAGATATTTAATACTTTAATTTGCCCTATTTATTTTTTGTTGACCAGAATTCGCCCTATTTAATGACTTTTTCAGTTTTTACAAAAATAAAAAATGTAATTAAAATTATGAAAGAAATTAAATTAAAATGATAGATATTCTATGCGGCTAAACTTCCCAATTTTGACGTCTCTTCGGGTGGAAGACTGCGATCAAAGCCGCAATAGCCGAGCAAAGCCCAAACAAAGTGTTCGCAGTTCCAAACACCGCTCCCATTGTTTCACCTTCTTTCTCTTTCCTCAACTCCACACCCTTAACTCTTCGTCTTTCCTTGTCTGATTATTCATTCCAAAACCCTAATCCTCTTTCCTCATCTGGGCTATGGAATTTCGCTTCATTTGAGCTTCTATTAATGAGGTTTTTCTAGTCATCTGAGCACAATTTTCGTTTTCTTCGTGAAAATTTTAGAAATTCTTTATGGGAAGGTTAAAAAGATAAAAAAAAAAAAAGCTGTTAAATTTATCGAATTCTTGTTTTGAAGTTATCTTCTTCGAGCTTGAATTGTTGTTGCGGCTTCTGGAGCTTTAAATTATGGCTGCGGTTGCTGAGATTTCCGTCGACGCAGCAGCTGCGAACAAGTTGGACTCAAAGTCAAAGTCCGAATCCGAATTCAATGTGCAAAAGCTGGTGGATATGTTCACTAAGTTGAATCCTTTGGCGAAGGAGTTCATCCCTTCAAGTTATTCTCACCATGATCATCTCCATCAGGGCTATCATCAGCTCCCACCGACCAATTTTCTGGGTACGGCAGCTGATAGTGATCACCAAAATAATCGAAGGGTATTGTCATTTTTCTTCGATCTCTCATTGCGTTAGACTTTTGTATTTTGTATTTTTTGTTTAATTATTATTTACGCTATTTTGATTGAAGGGTTTTAAGCGATTATTAATGGGAATACTTGATATGTACCATGTAGCAAAATATAGTGAAAGTTCTTTACTTTTTTGTTTGTAGATTCCGTAACTTGGTGTTTGTAAAATGCACTTTGATTATGAAATTGAAAAGTAGCTTGAATTGAAAAGAATCTCTGCAGTCTATTGTCATGCGTTTCTTTGAGTGGAATTTGGGTATTTCCTTCTCCGTGTCATATATTATAGTTTCTTATGTGATTCATTTGCAGTTATTTGTTTTCATGAGCTAACTTAAATTTTCCTTCAATGTGTCTCCTTTAAATTATGCTATATGTTTTGAGGTTGGATACAGCTAATTGCACCTTCTATCATGATATGTTATTATGTCATTTTTCTGTTTATTGCAAAATTGATTGTGAGATGTTTGTATAGCACTTACCAAGCAATGTAAGTATATTTTTGTTATTTATAGAAATACTACATTTTCTTCTGTAAAGATTATGGCGATGGATACGATTGAGATGATTTTTCATGTGGAAGTTAATCCTGATCTGTGAAACACACTGAAATTTTATGCTTTGATCATCTTGCAGAGAAGAACTAATTATAGCCAGGGGAGGAGAAGGTCCAATGGAAGAGTGCATAAGGGTCAGAGAGAAGATAGCATTAGAAGGACAGTATATGTTTCTGATATAGATCAGCATGTAAGCAATAGTGGAAGAATTAACTTATTTTATGAATCATATAGCATTCCCTGCATTTATTCTGATGATAGAAAAATTGTATTATTTGAACAGTCTCTTTTCTTGATATAGGTTACTGAGGAGCGGCTTGCTGCCTTATTTTGTACGTGTGGACAAGTAAGTTACGAGTGTCACCTAGTGACTTTGTTAGTCATTATCTTTCTGACTCATCTTTCAGAATCGATCTAGATAATTAAATACTTGAAGTTATCATCGTGTTTATTACTGTTGTCTTGTGGCAATGGGAACTTATACTGTTTTGCTATAGTTTTTTCCCTATCATTTCTATGGTTTTCTTGCTTTCAACAACAACGACAAAAATTGCACCCTTATCTCATTGAATGGGCTTACTTATATGGATTGCATGATGCCATAGTGTTTTATTTGAAACCAACTTTTTTGATAGACCATTAATCAGGAGATCTCGGTTGATGACTTTCTAAAGTGTCCTTCTTAGTCATTTTGTACTTGTCTTCATTGGGCTAAAACTATATGATCAGTTCTTGTTGGCACATCCGATGGCATCTTTGCACATGACCAAACCATCTTAAATAATTTTCTACCATTTTCTTCTTAGTAGATGCCATGTCAACTTGTTTTCTTATATGTTCACTATGGACCTTGTCTTTTCTTATATGACCACATATCTATCTCAATATCTCCATATCTGCTACCCTCATTTTATGCTCATGTTGCTGTTTCAATGCCCAATATTCACTGCCATGTAACATCATTGGTCATATAGCTGTTTGTTAAAACTTCTCTTTAAGCTTAATAAGAGCCTTGCATCACAAAGAACTCTTGATGCCTTCCTCCGTTTCATTCACCCTGCTTGTATCTTATGGGTTTATTGCCTTATTCTACACCCTTTTAGAATGCTATTCAAATGTCCCTGAGGGAAATTTTCTTTTCTTTGTGTTCCATGTGCTAAGCTTCACTGACGTCTTCCTATTCTGATGCTTTATTTTGTGGAGTTTTGGCATTTTATCAATTTTAATGCAGTTGGCTGCATTAACGAAACATTTTTAATTACTTGAAATGATATTTTCTCTTTATTACATGCACAATTAGTGCTAGTGCCTTAGATATTTATTCAGCTAAGCTGAACATAACATGCTTTTCTTGTTTCACTAATTGCTTGTTCTTAAATACACGAGTTGGCCAAGTTGAATGCTGGTATTCCTTATTGAAATTTCCTAAACCTGAGTTGATGTTAAGTTTTTTGAACCTTCTTTATAGTGCTAGTGTGTTATGTAATTATAAATGAGAAAAGATTTCGTTAGATTCATTAGTTAGGATTTAAATGTTAGTTGGATTTTAGATAGACTTAGATAGGATTTAATTATATTACTAGGATTTGGATAGGATATGATATCTAGAGAATGCCTACAAATAAGAAGGCCGTAGAACACCTGATTTTTGAATTTCAATTTCAATAAAAATTGCACTATTCAGATTGCTTCTCTGTTCTCATTATCTCTCCCACCCTCCCCCCCCTCCTTTCTTCAACTAAATACCATCACATTGTGAACTGGTTTTTGCATTAGCTTTTTAATGCACAAGTTTATCAAGTAAAACAAGCATGTGGAAATGAAAATGTAACTGTATCATTTAATCATTTGTATATGCTATTAATGTCCACCCACTTGAATTTTGTGCATGTGCGTTTTATTGATATTTGCTAGAAACCTCTCATCTTTTTCTTGTTTAGAAACAAAATGTGCATCTGCTTATTCTAATGCTTCTGTTGCCCTTATTCCTCTCATTATCTCCTTGAATCAGCCAAGAATTACCTTTTGGGTTTGCGCTGTAAAGTCTGCGTAACTTGGTTGTGTAGAATACAATTTGTTCATTTGTGAAATGGGTTCATATTTCCCCTATAATGAGTGTCACCCGATCTTTTTTTAATTAACATTTCATTTAATTGTGAGCGGGCCTTTGTTTTACGCACAGAATATGTCCACTAATAGTTGTATTGGTAGTCACTTATTAGTACTTTTGAAAACTCATGCAATGCATTTTTGTTGTTAATTATTATCTTCCATATTTTTTAATAGATGAGATTTAAATCTCAAAGATAGTTTACCTTTTTAATGATTTCATTAATTTGGAAATCTCACGTCAAGCTTTTCTTCTTGGTTGAAGGTTATTGACTGCCGAATTTGTGGTGATCCTCATTCAGTTCTTCGTTTTGCATTTGTGGAGTTCGCAGATGAGCGTAAGCATTTTGCTTGCAAAACCAGTTGTCTCCTCCTGTTCCTCAAATAGACATATGGACAGGCATGCACAAAGGGACCATTATGTTTTAAATCTATCTCATGCATTTATCTTGGACTGTGTCAACAGAAGGTGCAAGAGCAGCTTTAAACCTTGGTGGCACTGTGCTTGGGTACTATCCAGTTAGGGTCCTTCCTTCCAAAACTGCTATCCTTCCTGTGAATCCTACTTTCCTCCCTAGGGTATGGACAAATCTCTGGTCCTTTTTATAGATTCTATATTTGGACTGAAAGGAATACCGATCATTTTCAAAGTAGTATTAATTCAGGCATCAGGTAGCCTTTTTTTTTTCCTTAAAAAAATAAAAGATAGAAGTCCATTGACTTATCTTTGGTGTTTAGAGAATGGCTGTTTCTGTGGTTTTATGCCCACAGATGGTCAGCATCGCAGAGAAATGTTTCTAAAAGTGAAATGCTAACCCATTTCCTTTTCTTTTATTGCTTGACTTACGTCCTTTCCACACAATTTTTGTCTCCCTTCATTTGTTGTCTCTGTTCTCTTTCTAAAAAGGCAAACTTGTTGTGCTCCTTTGTTCATGTCTTATGAATTTGTTGGTTAAGTTTAAGTTACGAATCTAGAGCTAACTATTCTATTAAAAAGCATCTATTTCCTTTATTTTTAATAAATGCAGTCTGAGGATGAGCGGGAAATGTGTAGCAGGACTGTCTATTGTACAAATATTGATAAAAAGGTATATCATTACTCTTATACTTTGTTGACTTGACGAACTGGTTCCATTCATTGATTTTCCTGTAAACTGTGTTTGCCATGATGTGTGTGTGTGTGTGTGGGTTTTCGAAATGAACATGCAAGATTAAAATGGACTTACTGGATGAGATTTAAAGATGACAATGGTCCATTGTCCCTATAAGATCTGCCTCTAGAAAGACCTTTCAAAACAGTGGGGGTTCAGAAAGTATTTGACAATCGCAATCAAGATTGGGAACCACTTGGGCTGCCGGTGATAATATAATGCACCTGTGTTTTGCATATATTGCATGATAATTGAAGTTGATTTTTCTGTGGCTTTTTTAAATCAACTCTGACCTCAATTATCTTGTAGATTTCTCAAGCTGAAGTGAAGAACTTTTTTGAAACAGCTTGTGGTGAGGTCAGTCCGGCCCAACATCTTATGCAATTAGCTTAAAAACAGTTATCTGAGATGTAAGCTTACACTTTTTTAATTATCATCATAGGTTACCCGCTTGAGGCTATTAGGAGATCATGCTCATTCAACCCGAATTGCTTTTGTGGAATTTGCAATGGTAATTTTATTATGACCATTCAATGCTTCTATATTGGCTGCTTTATATTTTATTAAACTATGAAGTAAACTACACTCTCCTATTTTGGTAGGTGATCCAATTACATGACCCTGCTCTCTGTTCTGAAAATCTACACTCCTCCCTTGAAATTAGAAAAAAAAAAAAAAGCACTGACATATCTTTTTATAGAAGATGAGCTAGTATTACAACTATTTTGACCAAAATACCTTTATATCTCTTATTTATTTAATGTGAGAATTATTTTGTTTGTATTTAACCAATAAAAAAATAGTTGTGTTAGAATTCAAAAGATAAAATTTAATGTTTTAAACACAAGATAACAACATTAAAGTTTAAAAATTAATTTTTTAATGTTATATTTTCAGTAAAAGAGAATAATATTATTTGAGGTGTTTTGTCAGATTTTAGCTTCAGAGGGGTTTGTATAAGGAGGAACTGAATCTGCAATTTATGCATCTCTTCGGGTAGAGAGGTGTGATTTACTAGAAATCATATAAACAGTTGTGAGCAGGACAAGTTATTTGGCTATTTATGGACCAAATGTGCTTCTGTTTATGATACTTTCCATATTACTGATACCTTCGAAGCTTTTTTGAAATTCTTCTTCTTAATTGGCTGGCAGTCATTCTTAAAGTACCCATGACGATATTTAATTAGCAAGGATGCTGGCTTAGACAGCATTTTGATACTTTGACTTGTTTATTTAATGCCTTAGCTTTTTTTTTTTTTTTTTTGGTTTCAAATTAGTCCTCAACTTTCAATTTATGCTACATTCATTCTTTTTGCTGCATCTCTTAGGCTTCTTGTTGGATGCCATAAACCTTGCCTATGTGACATACAAGGTGGATGAATGCTTTTGTTAGGCTTCCCATTTGCTTCCAAAATGATCCCTTATTTTTCCCCTTTTAAATGGCCCTTTAACTTTCGTTAGTGTTAGAAAACGATCCATCAACAGCTCTCTTTAGTTTCATTCCAAAGGGAAAAAAAAAAGAGAACTCTTTAACGTTTCAAAATTGGGGGTGGAGAATTAACCACTTAAGTACTCCACAGAGCAGCTCATGCAGCCCTGTTCTCTATTAATTGGCTGCCGTTGGAGGTCCAACATCTCAATAGCTACACTTGGGGATGTCTAACCGGGCTTTCTTGCATGTTAGAACCTTCCATAGTTAGCCTTTTCTAGAACCATGAACCACTAGCACTGATACAAATTAAATGGGACCCAAAAGCTAGCTATTATGGAGTAGCTTATAACATGTTGGTCTTAATTGTGGTTATTTTTGTTAAAATTTAGAATTAATCTTCTTGAATAATGTTAGTACGGTAATGCAAGGTGACAATGATTGGGTATCATTTCATTTGTTTTCTTTTATGTTTTTTTTTAATTCTAGTTAGTTTTGCCGGTTACAGTCTACTGTAAGTTTTACGAGCATTTAATGGATAGTTATAAAAGACTCAAGAAATTTAGTGACCAGATTTGATTACCAAAGAAAGTAAAGGGACCGTTTTGAAACATTGAATGAAGAAGTTAAAGGATTATTTTTAAGGCAGATTGGCCCCTCAGTAGCAGAATTTATCCACCTCAGATGCCACATAGGCAACATTAAAGGTTTCTGTAAGTATCCTGACATATTTAAATGTCAAGGACAATTATGGAACCAATTGAAAGTTAAGAACCAATGGGAAACAAACAAACAAGTAAAAATACCAAAATGTTATTTTTCTGCCGACCAAAAGACAAAATTGTTCTATGATCATGGTAATGAAACTTGTATGATTTAGGATTTGAATCCTACAATTTTGCAACGAGTCACAAAACTAACTGTGAATTGGTAGTTGAATCAAAGGTTGTCCTGAATTATATGATCGACAATTTGAATCTTATGATTCTGATGGAATCCAATAGAAACTAATAATATTAATATATCTATGAAGCTATGGTTTCTTCTCTAAGCGCCCCCCCCCCGGGGGGGGGTGCTATAGGAATTAGCAAGCCAGTGCTTACAACAAGATAACATGCTGAAGCAACGCAAGAAGAAAGAATAAAGGACACTAGAAAACAAGCACACCTTTTGGCTTGAGAGGCTAGAGTCTCTCCCAAAGCCTGCTAAATTCTTGCTTGCCTCCTACTTTTCACACCTTTTATGTTTGTGCTTTCCTTAATTTTTTGGGTTAGATTTGTGATTTTAAGTATTTTATGTCTGTTGCAAGGATATATATATGTCTTATTTTATAAATAACAACAGCAAGCCTTATCCCACTGGGTAGGGTTAGCTATATTAATGGCACGCTATTATTATGCTCTATTAACAACCAAAACTTTCAGTATATTGATATGTCCTATTTTATATTTCATGATATTTCACTTATTACTGGATCTTAGAAGGTGATACATTTAAAGATTCATGACTTGAAAAATATGTTTTTATTTATGTTTGTAAACACCAAGAAAGACTTGCACAAGAGGGTCCATCATGACTGACTTCTTTTTCTTTTTGAGCAGGCGGAAAGTGCCATTGTTGCACTAAATTGTAGTGGGATGCCCTTGGGAAGCCAGCCTATCAGGTTTGGCCCCTGCACTGGAGGATAATGGTTTTATGTAGATCTTAGCCAAATACAGTTTGATCATATTTGCAATTTGGTTCCTCCTTATTCTGCAGGGTAAGTCCTTCAAAGACACCGGTGAGGCCAAGAATCCCCCATCCAACACCCCATTAACTGATCAACATCCAAGAACTAGAGGCTATTTGGTCAACTTTCCTGTTGAGACTTGTGTGGAAGAGGTGGTGAAGTTTCCTTTATTTCAGCTGTTCCATTTTCACAATCATGGTGGTTACTTTAGTATTGCACAAGCATATAATGTTCTGCTCTAACTAAAGCTTCCTAGGCACCAGTCTTGATCTTAAATATTTTACCATGTTTTTTATTGAGGCGGGCTTGTTTGAGTTCTTGTATTACTATGATTAAATGCTCACCAGATCGACATACTTCCTTAACGAGCTTTTATCTAAAACACCATTAAGGTCAAGAAATGGTGTAAGGCAAGCATTTAATTAGTATCTAATTCTCGGGCCTTCAATCAAGTGCATGGATATGATTTTGTCTATCTATCCCAAAGATGGTATAGGTCCTCATTGACAGGAAGGTAGTATCATTAGGACTTTGTTGAATGTCTTCTCGTCGTGCAGTGGAAGATTAACCATCTTCATGAAACAAAATGAAGTTGATTATATACACATTAGTTGGCTTGGTTAGTGAGATGGATGATGTTTTTTAATCAGCTTGGGTTTTATTTTTGAAAGAAGTACTTTCAGAGTAACATCTTAAATTTACAAAATCAGATCAATGTAGGAGAGTTTACTTTTACATTTGCTTGGAGAGGAGAATTAGTTTCAGGCTAATCCTAATGACACCTTCAGTCAGCTTACCCAAAAATGAAAAGGTACATATTACATGGTGTACCTGCTGTCTGCTGAGATCAGCAGTAAACTGGAATATGATGCTTATATGTTCTTGGAAACTGGACCAGTAAATTCACTTGATTCCAGAACTATATTTTCTTCCAAACTAGTGTGAGAAAAGATGTGGAGGTTAATATTCCAGATATTAATCTGGAAGAGAGTGGCAGGGAAAAGATTCCAGATATCAGTAGTTTTATAATATCAGCATCTAATCTTGTCTTGGTTCCTTTTGGCCGTGCCTTTCTTCTTGGATCCCCACTCATGCTGGAATATGTTCCTGTCTGTAGATGCTACTTATATATGGTAGGATTCATTTGGGAAAGTGGACTGAAGTGGATTTGGCCCACTTTACTGTCAAGTAAAGTAAGGGAGAGAAATTTAAGGGTGTCTACAAAAATTGCAGGCGGCATGATGGTAAAATGTTTGGTAGAAGGTTAATTGTCCATGATTCTTGCATGTCTTCTAATTTTTATCCTCCACAAATTAGACCTGCAAGAGAAGCCTGATATTATGCTTCTTTCAATGCTTGGTAAGTGTGAACTCTAGAATGTTAGTTTTCATGTTGAAACAGAAACATTGAAAAGCCAAAGGAAACAATCTATTGAATGCCTTGCCCTTGTTGGTGCCAGATTGTAGGTACCTCTTGTAATTAACAGAAATGAAGACAAAGGCGATATGTAAACCAGCCTCTAGGCCTTGTTTCTTACAATCTCTACAGACTTAGTCCCAATATGTGGTGAGCCTTGGTCATGCTGAGAGGGTTAATTGAAAAGTTAAAGACGAGTGAGAAAAGTAGGAGAGAAAAAACTTGGATAACTTGATTAAAGATCTGCTAGCCATTTTGATAATTATTTTAGAGAGAATATTCTCTTCTACACATTAATGCCTGTTATTAAACTATGCATGGATTCAACATTACCAGCCAAGTCTCTGCATGTGTTTGTGTATCTGATGTCAAAGTTATAAAAAGTAGACCGGATTACTCAGTTCGGTCAATTAATGTAATCTCTTCAGTAGACCGGATTATTTGGTTCGATCTAATTAATTAATCGTGGTTCCGTCTAAATTTCATCGAGGGATTCATCAAAAATTCGAGGCAAAGGAATTGTTAATAAAATTAATAAAATTTGAATTTGACGTGGAATTGCATATTCTCATGCGCCCGTTCATGTTTAAAACCAAAACTTGGAATTATATGAAAATGGGAAATTCTCATGAAAGAGAGATTACCGTTTCATGTAGATCACTTAATGATAAAATTGCCCGAAAAAATTGACTAGTAATCTTGTTGCCCGTGAGCGAGTCTGGATTTGTGGCAGGTTTGGACCTACCATGAACTTATTTGTGAGCAAATCAAGACTTGTTCGCGGCATGTTCAGACCTACCGTTGGCTCGAGATTGTCTAAATTTGCTAGAGACTTGCTCGAACATTGTCTAGATTTGCTCAAGGTTATCAAAATTTATCCGGTTCTTGTCCGAGGTTTGCTCGAGATTTTCATCAGTCATTACTTGTGTGAACATATTATCTCTCAAATCGTATGATAATTTTTTATGGCATATATGATGCTTTGTAACTCATTTAATTAACCTCAGTTTGATATTTTAACATTTGCTAAACTGCACGTGCTTCCCATCTAACCTTTTTAAACAACTTTTAGAGCTCGCTTGGTTGTTTGAATGAGTGGGAATAAAATTGAAAAAAAGAAAAATAAAGTGATCAAAATACGTAGTGGGGGAGATAGGTTCGAACTTAGAAGCACTGTGAGTGAGGAAACTAGATTTAGTTCAAATGGTAATTTTCAGGACTGTGAGTCATAAATTATGAATTTATGAAGTTTGCTAATAGCATGTTAGTTCTTAGATTTGTAATATTGGATTTCCCCATGGAAAAAAATAATCCTAAGATAATTGCATAACTAACATGATTATGTTTAAATAAGAACCTCATTTTCATTCCTTAAACCTTGACTCTAGCAACCAAATAGGCCTTTAGGTTTCATTTGGATAGAGAGAGAAATAGGAAGAAGAAAAAAAATATTACGGAGGAAACTCTAAAAAGGGTAAAATTTTGTATTATTTTTGGGATTTTCCCCTTTTAATATTAGCTTCATAATGAAGGATGCTTTTTTATTAGAAAAAGGCTAATAAGTTGGTCTTTTAAGAATTTTGAAAAAAGCAGCATGTTGGCTTGCTTTTTTATTAGTTGATGAAATTTGACTTTGATAGTTAATAAAGTTTCTTCTCTTCTTGTAAAAAATAAACAAGAAGGAAAAAAAAGAAAGAAAGAAAAAAAAAAAATAAAAATATTTTAACAACTTTAAAAATGAATTTGACATAGACTTGTGCATTGCATAAAATCTAAATAATGAGTCAGATTATTCATAATATAACTTATGTATAAATATCGTGGCTTCTTATAAATTATTTACTATATATTGATATATTGACCAACTTTACCATATACCATATATAATTAATTATTGCTAAACTTGTGAATCGTATATCGTACATTATAAATATACAAATACAAACATAAACTATGCTTCTAGCTAACAAGTTGGAGCTGATCCATTGGATCCCATGTAGCTCATTAAAATTATGAAGATACAAATTGAATTGTTTACTCAAAAGAATACAAATAATAAATCAACAACAAATTTTAACAATATATATTAAAACAAGGAATAGAAACCACAAGAGTAATTTACTTAAGAAATTATAAATTGGATACATATGCATGTGTGTGGCAGATATATCCTCTCATTGCTAGAAATTAAAAATTTTTGCTTAAAACATGTTCATATAAACATATTCATTTGTTACAAGGCCATGAACATTCACATTTGCTATCCTCCACGCAATTTCCATTTGAGGGTCCATACCATTGCTCACACAAGTCACTGCACCTTTCAGGTGTACAACCACCCAAGTCCTTTGTGTCCTTACAAAATATGACTTGTTGCCCTCTTACTACCTCACTACCTGCGTCGTCGTCGTCGTTCATCCATAAATTTTTGTAGGTTACATAAAGCATGATTAAAAAAATAAAATAAGTCACTCTATTCATTACATGCTAATAATTATAGTATGCTACAAGGTAAAGTTTACATAAAATGGTATATTTTGTAGATTTGTGTTGATATTGTTGCATGTCTTTCTCTTTCAATTGTAATATTTAAACATATTTCATTTTAAAAAAATAAATTACACAGAACTCTTCTTAATCAATGTATGGGAAATAATTAAGTATTACTATTTTATAAGGATATCACAAACAACATATTAGGTTAGGTCAAACAAGGGATAATATATTGTACTTATGTACTTCATTTTAACAAAGAGATGAGATTAAATTGATTCAAGCAAGATTAGTAGTTTACTCAAATTAAAAGTTCAAGCAGTTTACATGGTTCTTTCTTGAACTTTTTATTTTTAAAACTAATACAAACTTCCATTTAAAACAAAATAAATCACAGAGATATCTCATATGGTTATTGGTAAAGCTATACAGATTATTCTTGTATTTTTAGTGAAAGTTTGTTTGTGTCTATCATGAAGATGGATAAAATGTTATGTGTATTTTCAAAAGAAAAAGAGAAAAAGAAAGGAAGGAAGGAAGAAAAATTGTGTTATTTATTCTTTGTATCAAGAAGTGTAAGTGTCTGAGTTCAATACTACATCTGGGTTCTCTGTACTTTCAACAATAAAAAACGCATAAATGAAAATTGCAGAACAAATGTGAAAAAAAAACTGCCATTAATTACTAAAAAACACAAGCAAATAAATTAGGAATATATATAATATTGCGAATTTAATTATTTTTCTTACCAGAAGTGAATAAGAGAAGCACAAGGATGACAAAGATCTTGCTGCTCTTCATGGAAACCATGTTTTTGCAGAAAAATGAACAAATATTGAAGGAATGAAAATGGGTTATGAATGAATGAATTGAAGAAGGATGTGAGTTTGAATGTTTCAAGGTAGGTTTTATATGTACCTAGTCTTTGAATGAGTGGTTATTGTTAACCTCTTTGGACTTTCTTCTAAATTTGGGTTATTCAACTTATCTAATTAATTCTAAGCCAATTAATTTATAGTATATATAGTCACAATTCGTCAGTTTAAGTTATCTAAATAAATCTTCTTTAAAATAGTAACTATGAAAACACTACGCAAATTAATTAGAAATTTGTTTTTCCACATAGGGGAGATAAAATAGGTGGTTATAATTATCAGAATGGAGTTATTAGTTATTAGTTCTAGTAATTTTTTTTTCATTTAATAAGGATACGTTAGATGTTTCATATCTATATAATTATTTTTCCATTCCATTTTTATTTTATTTTATTAATTGAATGGCTTGGCTGACAGAGGTAAAAAGAGTGTGTGTAAGGCATGTTTAAATAAATCTCATTCATATATCTCTTTCTTTCTCAAATTAAGGGAAGTTTGCTCCGGAAATTTAAAAAACAAAAAGAGTGAAGAAGAAAGTAGGTACTTATTCTATATTAATATATTAAAATATGAAGTTGATAAATTTACGTTTTGAATGACGAAAGTAAGATTTTTAGAATTTTCATTTTCTATCTTGAGTTTTGCATATTAGTTACATATGGAGGGACACTTAATTCAACTAGTTAAAAAAATTGAATCAGCTTATCTTGATATTATAGTTTGGAGGGAGAAATTTTGTATATTACTTTTGCCATTTTGCACCCGTAAACTAAATGAAAAATATTTAGATTCAAGAAATTATTAGACTATAATATTTTAGTGATTAAGATAAGATAGAAAGAGCATATTTACATATGTAAAAAAATCATATCGATGTGTTCGACATAATTTTTCAACAGAAAAAAATGATTAATTTGTTTATGTTATTATAATTTTTATATGGTGATTATCTAGCTAATTGTTTCAAATTCACGTATTACTGGGCCCAAATATTTAAATCTTAGTGTAATTATTGTTTTATAAAAAAATTTAAAATTTGAATTAAATTATTTTGCACCTTGACTCAATTTCCTCGCTCTACCACTGTTTGATTAAATACACGCCATCTTGATAGTTAAATGGTAAGGTGAATATGAGACTTAAAGGCAATTAATCCAGTTAGATGGATTAATATTGATGCAGTATGTTAATTAGGTCATCAGAAAGAGCATATCTAAACTAAATCACCCATATGAAGTGTAATGATAGTGGCCGCACGACTCATCATAATCCATCCTGGAAGCTTCCATTATAAATAATAGTAGAGCCAAGACGTAAAGAGGTACGAGTCAAGGTTGCAGAATAATTTAATTTAAAAATTAATAATTTTTTTTAAAATAACATTATATTATGACTAAAATTGTAATAACAAAAGTAGATTGGTCATCATTTTTCTTTTAAGAAAATTATATTTAATATATTCATATAATTTTTTATGTAAATATGCTTTTTATATCTTATTTTTATCAATAATTAAAATACTACATATTTAATAAATTTTTTGTGTCCAAATATATTTTCTTTAGTTCAGAGGGTGTAAAATACCAAAAAACAGGAGGTGTAAAATTGCAAAATTTATATAACTTATTAATAATTTTTCCAGAAATGAGGGGGTAAATTTCCCCACCTTCACTATAAAGTGGCTCTGCCATTGATGGTAAACTTTCCCAATCACTCAGTCCATTTACCAGTAACTTTCTCATTGTTTGATGTGCCTATTCTCTGACTTGCCAAGTCAAAGCAAGATTACACTTTTAATTATGATATTTCCTCACCTGAGTGATGCTAATCTTGCTACTTAATAGGTTAATTAATATACAAAGGCCCCTCAATGATAGTGGTCTAACCATATTTAAGGAAACTAGCTAATTGATGATGAAGTAAAAACACCATTTAATATTATTGTAGTTCGATACCTGCTAATTAATGAGGATTTACCGAAGGAATAAATTTATTATAACTCCTTTATAAAAGGTAGTTAAACTACCGACATACTATATCCTCTCATTGCTAAAAATTAATTTTTCCTTTTTTGCTTAAAACACATTTAAATAAACATGATCATTTGTTACAAGGCCAATAACATTCGCATTTGCTAGCCTCTACGCATTTTCCATTTGCTGGTCCATACAATTGCTCACACAAGTCATCGCATTTTTTTTGCGTACAACCAGCCAAGTGCTTTTTATGCTTACAAACTACGACTTTTTCACCTCTTACTACCTCACTACCTGCATATAGTCATCGTCGTCAAGTCATTTAAGCACGAATTTTTCTGTACATTACGTAAAGTATCATAAAAAAATAAATCACTCTGTTCATAACAACATGCTATAATAGTTGTAATATGCTACAACGTACGTAATGTTTAAAGTATATGTCTGCTTGTGACATTACTTAAAATTGTATATTATTTTGTAGATTTGTGTTAAAATTGTTGCATGTATTTCTCTTTCAATTGTAACATTTAAACATATTTCATTTTAAAAAATAAATTACACGAAACTCTTCCTAATCAATTTATGGGAATTAATAAAGTATTACTACTATTTTATAAGGATATCACAAACATTAACTTATTAGGTTAGGCTGAACAAGGGATAATGTACTTCATTTTAACAAAGAGATAAGATTGCATTGATTAAAACAAGATTAATAGTTTAATCAAATAAAAATTTTAAGCAATTTACACGGTATGTTCTTGAACTTTTTATTTTTGAAACTAATACAAACCTCCATTTAAAACAAAATAAATTACGCAGAAATCTCTCATATGGTTTGATAAATCTGTACATATTATTCTTATATTTTGGTTGAAAGTTTTTTCTATCAAGATGCATAAAATGTATGTGTAATTTCGAAACAAAAAGAGAAAAGAAACAGATGAAGGAATAAAAATTTATGTTATTTATTATTTGTTTCAAGAAGCGTATGTGTGTGAGTTCAATACTACATCTGGGTTCTATGTAATTTCAACAACAAAAAATGCATCAATGCATGAAACCATACACTATAATGAATATTGCAGAAAAAATGTGAAAGGAATCCTAATTACTTTTTCACTCCATTTTTATTTTATTTTATTTTATTAATTGAATAGCTTGTCTAACAGAGGTAAAGACTAAAGAGAGTGTGTGTCGGGCATATTTAAATAAATCTAATTCATATCTCTTTCTTTCTCAAATTAAGGAAAGTTTGCTCCGGAAATTAAAAAACAAAAAACAAAAAGGGTGAGGAAGAAAGTTGGTATAAAGTTTTTTTTTTTGGTAGCAATAGGACTTTGTTCTATATTAATATTAACAAAATATGAAGTTGATAAATTTACGATTTGGATGACCAAACTAAGTGTTTTAGAATTTCCATTTTCTATCTCGAACTATGCATATTATAGAGTTGTAGTTAAAATTGCAACTGCATTTAAATTATGGTGATAGTAAAAAAATGGGAAAATATCGGCATTTAAAATATGGAATGAAATGAAAGGGGGGATTGAATGAACAAAGTGATATTGCGCGCGCGTGTGCTTGCGTGTGCGAACATGCATGGCTTTTATGCATTCTTAAATACGAACAACAAAAAAGTACTAAAGTAACGATGACAGATTATATATATATATATATATATATTTAAATCATAGAATGAATTTTCATTCATTTACAAGCAATGCATGAGAAACATATATTTAATTGTTGAAAAAGAAAGAAACTTAGGAGCTATTCTTACCAGTAACAAATAAGAGAAGCATGAGAATGACAAAGATCTTGCTGCTTCTCTTTGTAGAATCCATGTTTTAAGGACATATATGATTTAGAGAAATATGAAATGTCGTGTGATATCAACTTGGGAGGCAGTTTCTTTATATACGCGGAGAAGAGCTGGTCATTTAATTTCTTGGATTTTTTTCCCCAAAATTACTTGATTATAAATACATATTTATGTATAGAATAATGTGCATGCACAATCATTTAATTTACTGGATTTTTTTTCCTAAAGTAGTTGATTATATAGGCATATAATAAATTCCTTAACATTTATTTTTTTTAATTTTCTTCCAAAACTAGTTGGCTATATAAGGTCAACATTAGCACATGCATGTTTTGGTAAAAAATAAATAAATAAATAAATAATAATAATAATAAGGAAGAAATACAAGTCATTTGATAACTTGCCAACTAGGCATTCGTTACCAGTTAATTAACTAGAGAAGTTAAAATTATAGATATCACTTTCCCTTATTCTATTTTTTTTTTCCGACTTCAATTTCACTAGCTCATTTAAATGAACGCAATTGGTGAAAAAATAACTCATTATTTTTAAAAAGGACTTTGATTTTAATTTTAAGGCATTATTATATATGCTGAGTAGTCACATGGATTATAAGTAACGCAGTTAAAGTAAATTAACAGCCCTAATATCTTCAAATAAAAGCATATAGTTTCAATAAAACACATGAAAGAGCTTTATAGTTTACTTTGCGTTTAACCCTCGATCCCTTATTTTTTTTCCTTTTTAATTTAATGTGTGTGCGTATGTGTGTGTGTAATTAATTAAGTGGAAAGTTTTTGCACCATAACGTTTTGTCACTACATATAATTTGTTGATGATTCAACCAATTGCTAGTTTTTAAAACTAATGTCACAAAATTAATTAATGGATTTGAAATGTTCGAGGCTCTGTTAGGATATTTATGTGGCTAGCCAAAAAAAAAAAAGTTAGGATATTTATGTCTGTTTGTAATTTAAAATTGGGATAATATAACTTTTGATTCATATATTTTTAGCTCTTTCTAGTGTTAGTCACTATATTTTTATTTCATTGTTTCAAATCTTCTAAGTTTTATTGTCTGTAATGTTAATCCCTGTAGTTTTAAATATGACGATAAGACTTAACAATGACTAACATGTTACATGTGTATAAATTTGGTTAGTTTCTTGAACTAAGTTGTTCAAATTATGATAAGTTGTATAAAAGATTAGTAAAAGGAAATAACAAGCAAGAGATTAAATCTTAGAATCCTTAAATGTGCAATGGATGAAGCTTCATGAGAAAAAAAACACAACTAAGGCAGATAGGCAAAGCAATTGATAGCTATACAATTCATCATAATTTTATCCACTCACCAACAAAATTAAGCAGGACTATATATATATAAGCAGATTAACTCCTTCAGTGATGACACTAACTAACATTGCTGACATATGAAACTTAAAAGACTTGGAACAATGAAATAAAACATATACATAGGAAGCAACAGTTGCATTTTCCCAATAACATATACATAGGTATGAAAACGTGGATAAATCCTTCCAAGACTACAAAACTTAATTTCTTGTCAGAGAGGATTAAAACTTGATTCCACTTTTTCCCAAAAATTTTAGGATTAGATTGCTTGTTTGAACAGTTTTTCCCCTTTTCAGAACAATTTTAACAAATAACAGATAATTTTTTTTTTGTTCTCGTTTCGTTTTACTAGTCGCTGTGTCTGGGTCATACTTTAACTAATCATTGTACTCTATGGATTGTTATTTTTTAGCGAGATTTCCGTTTAATTTTATTTATTTTTGTTCTTTCCAATTGAATAATTTATTTTCATTGACAGAAAAAATGAATCATTTATTTAATTTTATAAGGTTTCTATAGTCTTATAGTTAAATTTGAATCTAATGAGTGGTCTAAATCTACTCACTCAATGAATATCTCACATGTCACAATAACAACCACTCTATTTAGTTGAAACAGCTATAAAATATTTTGTCATATAATATTAAGAAAATATTAAATATCAATTTTTTGGAAGGGACAACATACATAAGGAGTGTTTTGATCCTGATAATTGTTTTAAATTTTTAGAGAAAAATGTATCTTAACAATTTTTAAGTATTGAAAAAATTTAATTATAATTAATATACTCATTGAGTGAGTGGATTTAAGTTACTCAACGAATTCAAACCCCTTATTGTTTTACTAAAGTGATTTTTAAATTTAAATTTATCTTTATACAAAGTATTTTTGAAATGTTTCAGTGAAAACATATATTATAATTTTTATTTAAAATAATAATTATTATTTATATTTTTAAAAATAACATTGCCTCCATTTAGCTTGACTAATAATGAACTAATTTAAATTGTTGTTGTTAATAACAACAACAACAACAAAAATAATACCAACTCAAATTGATGTAAGTGTTAGACGATTTCATCATCCTCGAGCAAGTAATTTGAAATTCGAATATCAACTCTAAGGTATGTAGTAATTTAATTGAGGTTGATCTACACTCTTAAGTATCACTGCTAAAAAAATTGAAATTAGTGATAAATATTTAGTGACAGATCTCTAATCTATCACTAATTAATAATGAATTAGTGACAGATATAAAATGCCATTACATTTTGATCAAATTTTATAAAGTTAGTGACCAATTTAAATCAGTTACTAAATCTTTATATTAGTAACAAATATTTTTAATTAAAAAATTAGTAAAATGAGCTCAAATATTTTATAAAGATAATAATTTATAATAAACATAGAGAGGTCCACATAAAAAAATTCAAAATTATCAAATTAAATAATTACACAAATAATTTTTCTCTTACTATAAGTAAAATATATAATATAAAATTATATAAAAATAAAAAATATTTTTATTTTATTATGTAAATTTAAATATAAAATAAAATAATTACCATATGAAAATATTTCAATTGCACCATAGATAATATAAAATATTTATTTTCATAATATATATTATTTGGTATTCCTTCCTTTCAAAAATATAAAGCACCTTTTTAAGAGTTAGATGTTTAAAAATATAAATATTTTTAGTCTTTCGAGGTGTAATAATTACCTTTTTTTTAAAAGTGCCTCTATTGATAAATGACTTTATATTTATTATAAAGTGTTTAATAGAGGTAAATATGAAAAGATATGATTAGTTTGAAAATATGTAACTACTTTATTGGGGGTAAAATTTTATTAAAAATGCCTTACATTAACAAAGGGCTATTAAATAATATATTTATTAACTAATAATAAGTATTGAATTATATATTTATGTGTTAGCATGTGTGTATGTGATAATATACATTATCAACATATTTAATAATAACATATCAAATAAATAAAAAATACATTTATGTTAAATATATGTGTCCAATCGAGTAATATATATTAAATTTTGTATATTAAGAACAAAAAGTTACACAGTTCAACAGGAAAAATGCATGTCTAAGTAAAAGAGAGAGATCTTGGGTTCAAGATGAGGCAACATCACATTTAAACAGAATTAAAATAGATTGTTGACTTAACAGTGACATGATATGAAGCTTTAAGTGACGACCATGGGGTGGGTGATGGGTGGTGAGCGATGTGTATTTGCGAGGTGGCATGAAAGGTAACATGTCAATGATTGAGACCCACAAAAAAATTTAATTATAAAATAAATTAATAACAAAAGTTTATTAATTAGTGACTTATATTTTTTGTCACTAAATTAGTGACAGATTCATTTTGATCACTAAATTGGTGATGCCATATCTGTGATGAAAATCAATGATAAATGGTCGATCACTAAATTTAAAATTAGTGACAGCTTTTGCTTGTTAGTGACAGATTTCTCTGTCACTAATTTCATTTTTTCTAGTAATTTATGAGCTCTCAAGTTTGAAGAAACAATGAAAGATTTGAGAACTATTCTTGAATCTCACTTGCCATTATAGATGAAGGAATATTATACAAATAATAAACTAAATAAAGGAGTTAGGTTAGAGTCTTACAAAAATCAGGTGCAACATAATCTATCCAACTACCCACACAAGTTTAGATTATTAGATTCTAAACTAAAATACATAGCAGATGTATCAAAGAGAGAAAGAGAGGGAGAGGAAGAATGAATATTGAGGGAATTGTTTATTCTAGGGATGAGTTCTTCCTCTAATCATCCTCCTCTATTTATAGTGAAGGGGAGGCCATCATAAAAAAAAAAGAGCTAATCAACATTAATTCACCTCATTATACAGGGTATAAATAAATTATAATAATTACAATTATTGCAAAGGAATCATTTCTCATTTTGAAATTGAATTAGAAAATCAATCACTGTTAATTTCAAACTCAGGTCAACTCATTATTACCTGAACAATGTCAAATCCATTGATTGCTTTGACATAATGATCTGATACCCATCAAGAGCAAATCTGTAATTCCAACAAGAGAATATATCCAATATGGGAAACAATAATTTATTTGTTTATTTATTTTTAGATATTTGATTTTATATATATATATATATATATATATCCAAACAACTTGTACATATATAAAAGATAGACGTAACTAACAAGGAGAACATGCGCATGTATTATTGTCGGCACAAGGTCCACGAACAGAACTACTTCCCTTGCCATTCACACAAAAGAGCCCACAGTCTTGGTCGTTGCAGTTAAGCTTTGAGTATTTCGCTGAAGAACAAGACAATGTTTGTTGTCCCCTTATTACCTCCGGACCTGTGTCGTCACAAAAATAAAAACATATTACTTCTTTTATTTTAAATTATAAAATACTTTTAAATAAAATCTTATGTTCTAATAAATTTTATTAAATACACTTAATAACCTTATTTTTTTACCCATCAGTTAATATATTGAAAAGAGAAGGGACAAATATTAATTATACAAAGAGAAAAGGTAATATTGAAATTAGCGCATTTAATAAAACCTTAATTTACCTAAAATGTCTTATATTTTAAGATAAAAAAACTCCTTTAAAAGTGTTCTATAATTTGAGACGGAGAGAGTACCACCTTTGTCTCAAATTATAAGACATTGTTGAAGGAAATTTGCTGTAAAAAATACAAGACACTTTAATAAAAATAAAGTTTCATTAATAATATTTTTCAAACATTATCATTCCCATTATATTTTCTCTGATATTATTTTACAAATAGAGTATTAAATGAAGGGTATTTTTACAAGTTTATATTTTTATTTTAAAAAAAATAAAATTATAAAGTGTACTCTCTCTATATATAAGAGAAAAAAATTTATTATATAATTTAAAAAAATTAGTTAATTATAATAATTATGTCTAAAGATAAAAAAATTGAACTAAAATTCTCTATATTAATCAACATAATTAAAAGTGATTTAAAAAATATATAATAAATGCTTATTAAAATAGGTGATTTAACTTATATCAAAAATAAGTAAAAAGTGATATTTTTTTTATAAATAAAATGGGAGGGAGTATTTACTTAATTTTATTGACATGTGTAACTTTATATAAAAATATCTTATAAATTAGAATAGAATGACGAGTATTATTAACTAGTGTCATGGCACAATATTATATGAGAATAATATTAATAGATAATAGTTCCTTCCCTTTTTTAATATAATCAAACCCTTCATATGGTTCCTTGTAATTTTTTATTAGAAAAACAATAATTTTCAAGAAGCATTTATGACATTTTTTTTAATTGCCCTCCATATTGAATGATAGTATCATTAAATTAGAAAAAAATACTCCCTTTATCTCAAATTATAAGAAACTTTTAGATAAAAATTTAAATATCAATAAACCTCATTAAATACACCTAATAACTTTATCTTTCTAAAATAAAAATATAAACTTTCTAAAATACCCATCATTTAATATAATGAAAAGAGAAGTGATGAAAATTAATTATAAAGAGAGAAAGGATAATATTAAAATTGAAGCATTTAATGAAACATTAATCTACTCAAAATGTCTTATATTTTAAAAAAAATTCTTTAAAAGTGCTCTATAATTTGGGATAGAGAGAGTATTCAATTTCAAACATAATTATTAGATTAATTAACTTTCTTAAATGGTGTTAATTTGTTAAAATTTGCTTATATTTGAAGATGGAAGGAGTATATGGAATAAATATCATTCAACATACATACACTGAGGGGGAGGGAGGGAGCGATTACTGATTGCAATGTTTATAAATTAGTAGAAATGTTGGTAATTTCATAATTCTTGTAAATACTTAAATATATAGATAAATATGTCTAATTTTAATACTCAAACCATTTACAGTCATAAAATAATGCTTTGTTCTAAAATTATTACCGCAAAGTATATATATTAAAATAAATAGAAAATTAAATAAATAAAATTTTAAAGAATAAATATATTTAATTAAATAATCAAAATATCTCTTCCACATTCTTTTCCTTCACATGCAATCAAGGGTTAATTGAATATAAAACTGTAAAAAATAATAATGCTTCATTAATATTTTAAAATGATTTAGAATGATAATTATTCTGAAACAGTGGGAATAATAAATATATTTTGAGAATAACAAAAATCAAGTTAGAAGATATATATATATATATATATATTCTTACCGGAAATAAATAATAGAAGCATGAGAACGACCAAAATCTTGCTTTTTTTTTTTTTTTAATAGAATCCATGATCAAAGGATATATGCAATTTGGAGTAAAAATGTAACGAGATCATCAAATTTGAAGCTTGTTTACACACACACTCTCTCTCTCCTAGAAAGTCCCTGTATTATGGTATATATTAACAAATGTTCATACATGATATCTCAAAATTCAAAGAACCTAATAATTTTGACTTTCATGAACCATTCTATCTTTTCCCTTCCTCATTCATGAATCTAAGTTATTATTAAATTTATGGACATATTTATATGTACTAGATAAATCAAAATTCATGAACTTTAGAAAATGTATTGCATTATAATATTTTGAGAGATACATTTTAAACCCTGTGTTTTTCCATTAATGCCCTCTAAAAAGGAGTATTTTTAATTAATTGAGTTGAGATTTGGCAAATAATAATAATAGTAATAATAATAATAGAGTTGAGAGTGTGTATGAGAGAGAATGTAGTATTTAATGAAGGGTACGTATTTACAGAAAGATAGGAGTTTTTAAAGACATCAACTAGCTTTCTTATGCCCTGTTTGGTATGCTAGAAATGGACACATGAAAATGAAAATAGAATTGCAATTCACTTTTTTTTTTTTTTGGTTTGGTATGTATGAAATGGATTTCCATATTGAAATAAAATCCATCAAAATAGGTTGAATTGAATTCCATAACAAGACTCATGGAAATGAGATGGGTTCCATGGAAGTAAATTTTTTTGGACAAAAATAACCTTAGTTATGAAAATGTTTGATAGATTTACCCTTTCATCAATCATTGAAGTAAATCAAATTTTTTTAGTAAATATGCATATATTAAATAAAAAAATATATCATAATTAAAAAAATGGCAGGGGTATTTTAGTAAATTAATTATATAGATGCATATATTAAATAAAAAAGTATATCATAATTTAAAAATAGATAGGGGTATTTTAGTAAATTTATTATAAGTGCATATATTAAATAAAAATATATCATAATTAAAAAAATTGACAGGGGTATTTTAGTAAATTGATTATATAGATGTACATATTAAATAAAAAATTATATCATAATTAAAAAAATTAGATAGGGTTATTTTAGTAAATTGATTATATAAATGCATATATTAATTAAAAATATATCATAATTTAAAAAATAGACAGGGGTATTTTAATAAATTGATTATATAAATGTATATATTAAATAAAAAGTATATCATAATTAAAAAAAATTAACAGGGGTATTTTAGTATATTGATTATATAAATGTACATATTAAATAAAAAATATATTATAATTTCAAGTACATACCAACATATTTTTAAAACTTACTTCCACCTTCATTTTTATTTTTATTTTTATTTTATTTCTATCAAAAATATTTTCAGAATATCGAACGAGGCATTACTTTGTGTAAAGTAGATAATTTTACATAACCCCTAATTTATGTAACTAGATTTATACGGCCGGCTCATAGCCTCATAATTTTCATAAAGTTATTAAACTAACATGTTGACATAAACATTATATGACTAATTCATATTTGGCAAGTCATTACATATATATATATATATATATAGAGAGAGAGAGAGAGAGAGAGAGAGTTTACCGACTGCATTGTTTATAAATCAGAAGCTATGTTGTTATAAATTCGCTTCAGGTAAAAAATGTTGTTATAATTTAATTTTAATAGCAAACTATTTTCACTCTTTACATAATATTTTATTTTGAAATAATTATCGTAAAGTATAGCAATCAAAATAAATATCAAATAACTAAAATTATAAAAAATAATTGTATTTAATTAAATACTATTATATGATAATTCTCAAAATATCACTTATACATTCTTTTCCTCAATTATCAAGAGTTAATGACATATAAAAATGTCAAAAAAATAAATAATACTCCATTAAATATTGAAAATGACAATTATTTTAAAATTAAATCAAATAAATTAGGACGATAATCATTTCGAAATAACGAGAATAGTAAATATATATTCTGAGAGTAAACAAAAATCAAGAAGTTATTATTTTTACCAGAAATAAATAAGAGAAGCATGCATGAAAACAACCAATATCTTGCTACTCTGTAAAGAAGGCATGATTTTTTCTTGGTCATATGAAAAGAATCCATGCTTGAAGGATATGATTTGTAGAAAAATATAAAATGTAATGAGATCAAAATTTGAGGTAATTTTTAATTTCTAGATCTACTTGGCGAAGGTGCTTAGATTGTTGTAAATATTATGATTTTTATTTTAGTTTAGGAATGGTCATAACCTCTTGAGATTGAGAGAATCTAATCAAGACTTTCATGAATCATTCTATTTTATTTTCTTCCTCTGTTCATATATCTAAATTATAAAATGTACAAACTTTCGAAATATACTAAATACATCAACATTCATTGACTTTAAGAAAGGTACAAAATGTTACTAGAGATATCTAATGCCCTAAACATTCGTTTTTGAACCTGGTTTTCCCTTTTTTTTAAAAAAAAAAACGGATTGCTTATTGTACAGCCTTCTTTTGTAAAATGAATTTATTTTTTAGGATTGAGGAAAAAACGCTTTTACTTTTTTTGTGTAGAAAAGTGAATTCATTCCAAAAAAAAAAGGCCGTACAACAAGGAATCTGTAGTGCGAAAAGGAAACCAAATTCCAAAAAATGAATGGTTTGGCCATTAGATGACAAAGAACTTTCTCTTTGCCAACGTCCAAAGTCTTGTATGGTCTCCTTGTAGAAGTTTTACTTGATCTTTAATAGAAAACACCTTATAAAATCTGATGAAGCATTAATGAGTTATATATTTTCACAGATACCCACGTATTCAATTGATTCATTTGGCTGGAATGTTTGACTTTAAGATTTATGCAATAAAACTAAAAGAAATATAAGTGAGATTGAGATGAGGGAGAAAAACAAGATAAAAGAACATTAGAATAATGTAGATGAAGAAAACAAGAGAGAATTGTAGAGTAAAGGAGGCCAAAACAGTGCTTTTCTCACATTATATATACGTGAGAAAACACCTAAAAATCTATGAAAATATAGTTTCCCATACAATTTTTCAAGCTAAAAAGTTCGCCATTAAAATAGTTGAAGGAAAAAACATGTCATATGAATGAAACAGTGAGAGCCATTTCTCATACCATTATTTGTAGGAAGTTTTCAATATCATTGTAGTTGAGAGAAGTTTCCATAGATTGATTTTGAGAGAAGTTCTTTCAATGTAAATCTGAGATAACTTCTCACACTTAATTGTCATGAAAATTTCTCTCATGTTGATATGTTATATGAGAATTTCTTACTACTATATTCTATGAGAAATTCTCATGTACAACTAATTTGAGAGAATTTCTTTCAAAATATTTGAGAGAAATTCATTATTAGTCTCTCATAATAGTATACTGTGAGAGACACTACAAAAATAATGCCATGTTACTCATGACATATGCATCAATTAATACCATGTCACCTATCACTTTGCACCATGACAACAGCCAAGTATGCATTAGCTAATGCCACATCACATGATAGCTCACACCATGTTAGTTGCCACATATGCGTCAACTCATGCCACATTATTTGCCACTTAATATCATGTCACTTGCTATGTCGCCACCTCATGCCATCTCTCACATTGTCACATATTTGTCACAAAATATACTAAGGCCAAGACTTAAACCCTCGACATGACACCTTCTAAGTCTATATCCTCATTTTTTATCAGTTGAATTGAAATGTATCTGCAATTATGATATGCAAAATTATACACATTTGCATATATATATATATATATATATAAACTACATACGCATATATTAAACAATATACTATTTAAAAGATATACTTATATTTTATTTTATTTTAATTTATTTTCAATTATTAATGTAATAAAATAATTTATATGACTATTTTATTATATTTGTCATAAAATAATTAAGTATATAATTTATTTATAAATATGTATTAAAGACAAATTTTATGTTAAATATTTTTTTCTTTTATTTTCTCCATATTTTTCTCAAAAATAATAAATAAATGACTGACTTTTTATCTTCTCCCAAAATGATTAAATGTTTCCCTTCATTTCTTAAAAATAAATTATCTACAATTTTTAAATTATCTTAAAAAAATATTTAATAAAAATTTAATATTAACTGTAAAAAAATTTTTAATAGTCATTTGAACAATTTTGAATTTTTAATGAATACTAATAACTTACAATAAAAAATAATTACAAGGATATCATATGTAATTAATCTAGATAACATCTAATCATTGTCTACCTTAAAACAATAAGCCCAAAGAATCTGGACCTAGCCCAAATACTCAAATTATTTTTATTACTACTACTACTACTACTACTACTACTATTATTATTATTATTATTATTATTATTATTAAAATGACATTAAATTAGATAAAATTCAAATATTTATTTTTAAGAGATATAAATTGAAATAGACTAAAAAGAAAAAAATAAAATAAAATAATATTTAATGATTTGGGTATACAGTTTAGCCTAACAACATGAGATGTTAGGATCGAGCTTAACTGTATGACTTATTTTATAAAGTTAATGAGTACCATATACCATTATTTACTTAAGAATATTAGAAGTTTCTAGATAAAAATTTCTAGTATTTTTGCATCTTATTGTAAAAAAAAGATACACTTAAATAAATTTCTTACACCCATTATCAATGAAAATTTCTCACACCTAATATAGTGAGAAATTCTTCACAATAATAATTTCTCACAAATAGAAATTTGAGGGATGTTCTCTTGATATATAAAATGTGAGAAAATTTTATATTTTCTTTATTTTATTATATCATTTATTTATTTATTTCATTTGTAATAAAAAGAAAATATTTTTATGCTTAAAAACGTATATAAAAATATTTATGGATTGATCTTGAACACAACATCAATATTATCTTAATATTTTTAAATTAGTAAATAATCAACTTCATATAAAATAAAAAATATACACTTAAATAATTTTATAATAAAACTAATGTTTAGTTAATTAATACTATTTAACAAAACTATTGAAAAAAAAATATACATTTAAATAACTTTTTCACAATGATGATCAATAAGAATTTTTCACCGTTAATAAACAATAAGAAATGTTTAAGATAATAATTTCTCACAGGTAGAAATTTGAAATAGATTTTCTTGACATATTATCTATGAGGAATACTTAAAAGAAATAACTTAAAAACTTTTCTCATGGATAATGCATTGAAAAAAATTCTCATGATTAAGCTGATTGTGAGAATCGTTTGCTCAAAAGACTTTCTCACATAAACTATTTGGAGAGAATTGCTTGTAGAAGTACGATCAACCACTTGAAGATTTTTCACGCATCGCTATTTGAGAGAAATTCTCACAAATAAAAATCATGGGAACTTCTTCATTTAGAAACATTTCTTATGAACACAAATTTTGTGAGAATTTGTTCTACATATTTTCCATGAGAAGTTATTTTTACTATATTTTGGCAACCTTCCTTTTGTGTTTTTCACAAACACTAGCTGTGAGAAAGTTGCCATTGAATTGGAGCCATAAGGTGCTATAACTCTTGCAAATTTTCTCATGCAATTCTTGTAAATATTTCTTTCATGTCATAGCCGTAAGAAAAAGATATGAGAAATTATACATAAATTGATTTTTCATGAGCAAGTCCACAAGAAATTCTCATATTTCAATTGCATTAAGGATTTTTCTTAAAAGAAGACTGTTTTCTTGTAGTAAGGAGTGATTCTTATACATTTAGGTTGTCACAAATGTGTATACATCATCTATTACCAATATTAAAGGCGAACCTCAAAGAGTTACAAGTATATTTAGAAATGGAATAGTATATATTGTTCGAGTACTTTTCATTTAATTTTATTTATTTTTGTTCTTTCTAGTGGAATCATTTATTTAAGTTTATTGAAGTTGTCTATATTATACTTGTCACGTTTGATTTCGGTGCTCGTCACGTGCTCACAAGGGATGATGAGATATTTCAGGACCCTCGCTTCTCTCTCTCTCCATGTCACATTCCGCCCCTGGCACTGTGTCTAGGAAATGACAACTACGCACCCTCTATGGCATATCCAATACTTATATTGGAAATAATAATTTATTTGAATATTTATTTTTAGATATTTGGATGTGTGCGCGCGCGCGCGCGCAGATAAGTTGTATGTATAAGATGAAGGTAATTAACAAGAAGAAGCGCATGTATTATTGTCGACACAATATCCTCCAACATTACTGCCACGCGTCCACGCCCCGACACAGTCACACAGAAGAGCACACAGTCTTTGTCGTTACAGTTACGCTTTGAGTATTTCACTGATGCACATGACATCGTATGTTGGCCCCTTATTACCTCTGGACCAGTGTGCTGTGTGTACCATCACGAACATACACTTTTTTGTTATTTCTATTCAAAATTCACATAAAAAATTTTCAGAAATAAAAATATTCTGTACTCTACTTCTGAACATAAAGACATATTATTAAATTTATGTATGAGACAACATAAGTTTAGGTAGCTTTGGATTAATAGGTTTGGATTTGGATTTTAAATTAAAATCTTGCATTTTGAATCTCATATCTAAAATTTATGTATTTAAAATTCTTTATTTAGGTAATTTAAAAAATTTTAAATAAAGGAGAGATGAATAAAAATTTGAAAAAAAATTAAAAAATGGAAATGACAATTTATTTCTATTTTTTTAATGAGACAATTGCTAGTAAATCTCTCATTGGGGTTAAAAATGTGCTAAAGAATCAAGCACATTTTTAAATGACTAAAATGTAGATAGGTTTGGAGTTATTTAATTATCTGCTTTCATCCTAAGTTTATTTACTTGCACTTTAGTCTTTTGGTCCTCTAGCATACAATTTCAATCCCAAGGAAAGACTCACTAGCAATGTTTCTTTTTTAATCGACAAGAAATGAGAAGAGATACGAGAATTATAAAAGTATTAATAGTGAAAATATGAAGAGAATAAAGTATTTAAAATTATTAAAATTTTAAATGACTAAAATGTAGAGAGAATTTGAACTTGCAAAATAATTATAATTTAAATAAATTTAAATTTAAATGAAATTTAAATTCATAAATTTTTATATATCTAAAGGATTTGATTTAAATTTAAATTCATATTAATTCAAATATACCATTAAATAATTTCACACTGGTTTTTGAACCAGTGTTTAATATGGTATAGGTTACAACAATGATTTAAAAATCGACACTTTCAAGACGGGTTATAATAACACTGCTGTGGGATTCCAATTGATTTGATTTAAAAATTCTACAGCAGTAGCTGGAGAGTTACCAATTGCTTTGTTTGTAAATGAGAGGCATTTTTGTTATAATTTCACAATTCTTTTGAATACTTGAGCATGAAAACGACAAATAGTTAACATGACAAGTCATTGAAATTGTGCGCGCGCGCGCGCAAGTGTCTGTGTGTCATTTACTGAACGCATTGTTTATAAATCAAATGCTATGTGTTGATATAAATACGTTTCAGGTAAAAAAATAATAATAATATTATTATTATAATTTCACAATTCTAGTGTATACTGAAATATATAAAAAATGTATCATTTAAATAATAAAATAGTCTTCATTATTTAAGTAATATTTTAATTTGAAATAATTATTGTAAAGTATAGAAATCAAAATAAATATCAAATAATTAATTAACATTGTAAAAATACTTTTATTTAATTAAATTATATTTTATAATAATTCTCAAAACATATTTTATACATTAATTTTTTTATAATAATCTTATAAATTATTTTCCTATGCATGAAATCAAGAGTTAATGACATATAAAAATGTTAAAAAACTAATTAATTCTCCATTAAATATTTAGAATGAAAAGTATTTTAAAATTAAATCAAATAATTTAGGATGATATTATTTTAAAACAATAAGAATAGTGGTTGTGTGTGTGTTATCAGAGTAAACAAAAAGCAAGAAGTTATTCTTACCAGAAATAAATAAGAGAAGCACGCATGAAAAAAAAAAAACCAATATCTTGCTACTCTGGAAAGAATCCATAATTTTCTTTTAGTCATATGAAAAGAATCCATGTTTGAAGGATATAATTTGGAGAAAAATATGAATGTAATGTGGTCAAATTTGAGGTGGTTTCTAATTTCTAGATCTACTTGGAGAAGGTGTTTATATTGTTGTCAATATTATGATTTTTATTGCAGTAGTTTAGGAATGTTAATAACCTCTTGAGATTGAGAGAATCTAATCATGACTTTTAAGAATCATTCTATTTTATTTTCCTCCTCTGTTAATAAATCTAAATTATTAAATCTATAAACTTTCAAAATATACTAAATACATCAACATTCATTGACTTTAAGAAATGTACAAAATGCTACAAGGAGAGACATCTAATGGCTTTCTTTCTTTCTTTCTTTCGTTTTCAAAAATGGCCTCATATTCAATTGGGTCATTTGGGTGACAATGTTTGACTTTAAAATTTAAATGTAAAGTTAATAATTTTATTTAAGGGTAATTTGGGATTTCTATAGATTTTTTTTAAGAGACTTTTAGATAGCATTTGTTTTTATTAGATAAAATATGAATGAGATTGTGCACAGGATCTATACGAGAATTTCTTTTCTTGATGCTCCCATTGTTTATGATGCCACCTTCACGAGCTAATATGATTGAAATTTCATGCACAAAAAAAGAAAAAATTACATTGAAGTCTTATGGAACAGATTTATTTACCAATAAGTCTTATAAAATTCAAAAATTAGAGTTAAGTCTTTGAGACTTGAGTGTAATTTAAAATTAGGCTGTAAAAATAATAACACTTCTATTTAACATATATTACATCAATTAAATAATTAATTTATAACTACTTCATTAGCAATATACAACCATAATTTTAATTTTTTATAACTATCACTTCATATATCCAATAGTTAAACAATCATGTGTTATTAACAAAATTTAATATTAATTATTCACAACTAATTTATCAGTAATTTATAAATATAATTTCAACTTTTTACAACTATCACTTAACTATTGGATATGTGAAGTGATAGTTGTAAGAAGTTGAAGTTATAATTGTAAAATACTAATGAAGTAGTAATAAATTATTTGACTGATGTAATGTATATTTGTTTATAGAAGCATTATTATCTTTTTGTCTCAATTTTAAATTACACTTAGGCCTCAAGGGACTTAGTTTTAGTTTATAAATTTCATAGGAGTTGTTTGTAAATAAATTTTCTCCATAGGATCTATATGTAATTTTTTCTAAAAAAATTGCAACTTACTCCCGGCTTCTTTTAAAAACTCTACTTGGTCTAAAATATATAATATTATGTAGTATTTATAATTATTTTTTAAACATACGAATACTTTATTTATTAATCTTATTAAAAAATGAAGCATTAAAATTTCAATTGTTATTA
The DNA here is from genome assembly GCF_029017545.1 of Prosopis cineraria. Lineage (NCBI taxonomy): Eukaryota > Viridiplantae > Streptophyta > Magnoliopsida > Fabales > Fabaceae > Prosopis > Prosopis cineraria. Next base: position 11,812,255 of record NW_026555337.1, on the reverse strand, counting down.
TTAAGATGCTTATATAGAATATTTAATGAAGGTATATTTGAAAAGATGTAAATTTATTTTAATAGTTAAGGTTTTAAAGACCTTTTTAAAAAAATTGTGAAGTAATTACCCATGTTCTATAAATAGATAACATGAATTTACCGCTGCAGCTTCCTAAATTTACTAGCCAACTAGGGGAGGAGACTGAAAGTAAAAATCCATGCATTTTTTTTAATTACAAGTGTAAATAAATTAAACATGCCAAATACAAAGGTAAGGTTGAAAAAAAAAGTTACAATTTTTTTTCTTCATAAAGGTTTATATGTGCAACATCATGAATTTATAAATGCAAAATTCTTTAAAAAAATGTACCTAACATCTTTAGCCTTTGTGCGACAATCAAGTTTGTTTTAATCTTCATCTTCACTTTTAACACTAAAATTGACTAATAAATTTGGTACTACCATATTTTTTGTGAACATTAACTTTCTTTACAAAAATACTTGCTTAGATCTTTTCATGTTCGGGCTCATCCCTAAAATTGATTGTTACATTTAGAATTGCACATGTAAATTCTCTTCCTGTAATTGATAATTTATTTTAGAAAACATTTAGTAAGTTTTTATATTAAACTATGATTAAATGCAACTTAGCTCCTGTAAGTTTAACTTGTGCCATTTAAAATAGTGGTCACTGCATTTAAAAAAAAGGAATAAATGTATTTTAAAAAAATTTGAGAGCTAGAGTTTTATATGAATAAAACTATAGGAATTAAGTTGAATTGAGTTAAAATTTAGGGTTTAAATTTTAATCAAGTCAAAAATATCAGAAAGAACTAAATTATATTAAATTAAAGTTTAAAAATTGAATTATAACAAAGTCAAAATTATAAGTATGAAATAATTAATTAATTTTTTGGGAGAATTATAACCAAGTTTCACAAAAAAAATTAATTACTATAAAGTTTACTGACAATTGAGCTAAACTGTATTAATAATTGATTATGTTATTAATGTAATTTAATTTTATTGTTAATTAATCTTATAATAATTAATTTTTATGTAAAACTTTAATATAATTCTCCCAATTTTTTTTGCATAAGGATTACTAATACGAGGTGGAATCGCGTAGTTTGATTGTTTCTTTTAAAGGACTTTGTAATGATGGTATCAAAAAAAGAGAACGGTTTTTTAAAGGCAAAAGAACTAGAAGAAGAAGCAAAGAAGCCCGCAACAACCCACCAGCCCGTACATGCTGGACGAAACCATCGCATTTTTGGCGGGCTAGCCCACAAAAATGAGGCCCAATTGCATTTTCGTAAGATTCAAGAGAAAGATATAGATAGATGGGTCACAGGGGACCGCTTTTTTTTTTTGGTAGAATAAAAAGGTGGACATTATTGTAACAGGGCTCACGTTACGAAAAACATAGGGCCACCTACTTATGCCTATTGTATTTTCTCTTATTTTTTTAAATATTTTAAAGAAAGAAAGACTTGCATGTACACGCACAAATATGTCAATGCTAATTTTGAATTCAGGACCTTCTTCAATCAAAGGAGATGACACTGTCATTAGAATAACTAGCCGTTAACTATATCTCTTTGCAATTTTTGTTTATCATTGTAGTTTTTGGATGTTTTTATGTAAATTTTTTGATCTTTTTTTTTTTTGTAATTTTTAGTTAATTAGTAGTTAAAATTAACTTTTGCTTATGGTAAGAATGACATTGTGCCATTTTCAAAAGTTAAAGAAAAATATTACATCAAAAATGAGTTTAGAATCTCACTTATTTTTGAATTTATAATTTAATGGTGAAATTGTCCTTTAACTCTTTTTAATTATATCCTTAACTCATTTATTATTCCTCTTAAAAAAATTGTATATTGAAATTTAAATTGTCATTATTAAGACATTTATACTAGACATTTAATAAGGGTATTATTAAAAATATGTGCAATGTTTTTTTAAAAAATAAATTTTAACTAATTTTCTTAGAGCTATAAAATGGTTACTAATACTCAAAAATCATAATTATAAACCGAGATGAGTAACTAACATTGAATGCAGTCATAATAATATTTTATATCCATCTAGTTTTATTTATTAGTCACATTCTAGAATATTTTCTTGGTCCTTTGTATGAGGTATTTTTCTTTATTTTTCCTGAACTTTGATACAAAATTCCAAAAAACCCTCTAGCAAATTCTAAAAAGAAATGAAATATTTTAATTTTCAAGAAAAATATTCCCATATATCAAATCACTCTTTTTAAATTTAGGGGCAAACTTGAAAAATGAATTATTTTAAAACAATTTTATTATTCTAACTATCTCACTTTGGTTTAGATAAGTTAATTAGAAGTGTATTATAAAAAAGAACTCCCTTTAGTTTTATTTATAAATCATTTCTAACATTTTTTGTCAAAGTAAAAAAATTAAATTTCATTAATTTTATCTTAAAATTTATTAATTTTTCACCTCTACCCTTTAATAAGTTCAACAAAAATTAGGTTTGTTTTTTTAAAATATTTAATAAGAGTAAAAATATAACAGAGGAGTAAAAATCTAATACTCCCTCTAATTTTGTTTATAGGGTAAAAAAAAAATTTGACCCATTTATAAAAATAATAGCAGAGAAGTAACGATTAATCCTCCAATTATATTACCACAACTAAATGACACATGGCCCATGTAAATTGAGATGGGACCTTAGCTTTTGACCCCTCTTTTTACATGATTTCTTGTTCAAAATTATAAAACATTTTTAACTAACTTTTGCCTCCCAATAAAATGATAACATTAATTAAAAATTATATTATGTATCTTATTAAATGGGGTAACTTAATCACAAATGAATAAGAAAATAAAAAGAAAAATGACAAATTAGTTACTCCATGCATTTTTATTTTTAGGATTAAATGGCATTTTCACTCCTCAAGTTTCACCCAAAATATGTATTTTAGTATTGTAAATTTTTTTATATTGTGAGTTCCATTTTAATAATTTAAGACTAAATTATATATTATTCTTTGAACTTTGAACCCTATACACATAACCTTCTTAACCTTTAAAACTTTATAATGAACCTCCTTAACTTTTATATGCATGCATATAAATTAATATGATTAATTTTATAATTAATTATTTAAACAAAATTAAAATTTAGAAGAGTTATCTATATATCAATTAAAGTTTGGGGGTTTAAATGTACACAAAAATAAAGTTTAAGAGGTATATAATTAATGATTAGGAGTTATTTGCATAAATTTAAAAATTCAAGAAGGCTTATTATTAAGTTTTAAATATTAAAGGGGTTATATGTGCATAGTTTAATAAAGTTTAGGAGAATTATGTGTAATTTAGTCATAATTTAAAATGGTGTAATGTTATCTTTACTTTTAACAAAGATTAATTTGGATATAGTTGACCAGAAAATTACCAAAAAAAATTGTAAAAATAATTAAGCTATCTAATTGCAAGATTTTGCTCCTGTAAATACATTGTCATAGGTAATAAGAATCAAGGTTTCCCTTATTATCTGCTTTAACATATTGCATGAAGGCAATCTACGGTATTTCAATACTTTCTTTTAAGGTACCCATAATAGACACATTCATTCACACCCCACTAGCTAAAACCCAGCATATGTTGTCGCTGCTTTTAGGGAAAAAATTATGTAAAATCAACTGGACTCAATAATCTAAATTAAATTGCATGGCTTCTCAAGATGGCATGCCCTCAAGTGGATTACTTTGTGAACTCGTTTTTTAAAACTATATATATATTGCAATCATGGAGTCAATTCACTTCCCTATATTTAAAGAGAAACTACACTAAATCAAGACTGGTATTACTTCCCAATATCGTTCTACACCTTTTTTTTTTTTCCTAAGGATATATAGAATATTGAGCCAGGCTGGACTATTTGGTCCAGTCAAAAAAACTTTTTTTTATTGCCTTTTGAATTTTTTTTAAAAAAATAAATTATTTATTCTTATCGTTTTCACTTAATGAAAATTTAGTCTTCGAACTTCATTTCAGCACTATGTAATTCTTATAATTTTAACTTATTTGTAATCTAACTTATAAATTTTAAAAGGTTATATTTTAAAAGTCTTATGATTATAACCTTTTAAAATATTAGTTCCTACATTTAAAAATAAAATAATAATAAAAAATAAAGTTATTTTTTAAAATTTGGGGACTAGTGTTTTATATGAATAAATGTATAGAAATTGAGTTACATTAACTTAAATTTTGTGATCTAGTTTTAAGCAAATAAAAATTATAGGGGGGGACTAGGGTGTATCACATTAAAGTTTAGAAATTAAATTATAACTTAAATAAAATTATAAGATCAAATGATTAATTAATTTTTTTGGGAGTCTAGGATTAGTAGTACGAGGTAGAGTTGCATAGTTTCACATTACATTGTAGTCTCATAATAATCTTTTCGTCTTAATTCCATTTCAATGTCTTTTGTTAAAGGATTTTTTTTAAACGTTGGTATCCAAAAAGAAAAACTAGAAGAAAAATTAAAAAAAAATTGAAACAGAGAATCCCATGACAACCCACCTACCCGTACATGCTAGACAAAATAATCTTATAGTTTTTCTTAAAGGATTGCCCTTGAATTTACTAAACCTTAAGAAAAAGATATAGATAAAGGGGGGAATTTTTTTTATTTTTTGGTAGAATAAAAGGGGGAACCTTATTATAATAGGACTCATGCTATGAGGATCATAGGGCCCACCTTTTTACGTCTACAATATTTTTTTCTCATTTTTTCTTAAACTTCACCCTTAACCTAATTATTTTCCATAAGAAAGGGAAATTCACCCGCACATACCATGCAAACATGTTAATATTGGATTTGAAACTCATAACCTCTTTTTAAACAAGGGAGATGATGTTACCTTCAAGGGTGGAGTTAGGAATTTTCATTAAGGGGAGTCAAGATGATAAAGTATATACAATAATTAAAGAAAAATTATTGATATAATATAAATGTTTTAATATATATATATTATATTTAATTTTACATATGTATAATAATATATATATTATATATTAATTTTGCTCATTGATTTTTCATGATATAAAAATCATTAGTTATTATGTCCATGATAAATGTTTTAGCAATATTCTTCTCAATATTAATTATTATTAAATTGGTAAAATTTTTATCATCCCTATGAGTATTAAATGATTTAAATATATCATTAGGATTAAATTTTGTTTAATATAATAAACTATATTACTTGCTTATTGAATTTATTATTTAATTTTTTAATTAATAATTATAGTAATAATATATCAACACAATAATAATCAATTGTTATAAAATCTTTATGTCAATGAGATCAAATTATATCAAAGTAAAAACCATTTATATCATAAATTTTAATAGCTTAATTATATTAAAAAAATTACTTTTTTAATAAGAACATATTCACAAAACCTCTTAACTTTTGGATAAGTGATTTATATATAGATATCAAGAACATAACATTCAATATATCTTGACATTTTTGTTGCAATACTTAACAAAGTTTGTTAATAATAATTCTCACAATTTCTTTCATTAAATAAAAATGAAAGCAAAATAAAATGATATCAACATTTCAAGAGTACGTATAACATTATCTTGTTGAAAATGAGTAGATTCTATAATAATTATATTTTCAAACTATTAAAATAGTTGCTCTATACATATGTAAAAGACTACATATAGAATTAAAATGAGAATTTCATCTAGTGTTCCATAACTTTTATAATGTACTAACTTAGGAGAATTAAAAATATATAACCCTTATATTTATTAAAAAAATTAAAAGTCATGGGGGCCGTGGCCATTGTCGGTCCCCCTCTCTCCACCCTTAGTTAACACTATTCTACTAAGACAACTAGCCATTGATATCTCTTTATAATTTTTTGTATCATTATTTGTAACTTTTGGGTCCTTTTTATAATTTTTTTAATCACTTTTTGTAATTTTTTAATCAATTAATGGTTAACATTAACTTTTGTTAATGTAAGGGTAACATTGCATTGTTTTTAAAAATTAAAGAAGGATTTTACACAAAAAAAAATGAGTTTAGGGTTCTAACATTCCTAGACTTATAATTTAAAGGTGAAGTTTCCCTTTAATTAGAGCTATGTAAAAGTTATCCAATCTTGTACAACCTAAACAAGCTTAACCTGGTCCGATTCTATAAAAAAATTGACCTTGAAGAACTAAAAAGACTAATGAGATTAGATTTCATCTTACAATGTGATAAAATCAATTGATTTGGTGATAAAAATTTTAATGATTGTAAGTATTAGTGTTATTTTAATTGAGTTTATCATGTTAAAATGAACTATTATCTCCCATAGAGAAAAAAGAAACAAAGTGGGGCACTATACTACAATGATTAGTCTTACAATCCTATAGATCAAGTTCAATTTTATTTAATTTCAGATTAAGCCTGGGCCAAATCAAATTATAAGATGCCTAACCCAATTCTTTCCATAAAAAAACCAAAACCTAGGTTAAGCCAAAATCATGTCTTTTCCATCCTTTTGCGCAGCCCCACCTTTAACGTTATTTTTAATTATACCCCTATTTCATTTCTTATTTCTTTTGAAATAAATTGTATGTTGCAATTTAAATTATTGTCATTATTAAGGCATTATCTATCTTGGACATTTAATGATAGTATAAATAAAAATAACATTGAATTGGGTCATAATTATAATAATTTATATATTAAAGACATATGGATTTACATGAATCCAAGCAATAGAAATGATAGAGGAAGCTAGGCACATTCCCCTTCCCAGTAGCACTGGCAAGTCATATTGTTGTCCGTACACCTTCCAGTGCTGTAACCAGTGGCTCCCAAGCAGAAGTCCTTGCATTTCTCTTTGTGCAATTTCGCAGTGTGTAGTTCGCGATGCATGTGCCCTCTGTTTCCTCCGCAACAGCCCCTAATCTCAAAAAAATAATTAAATTATTCATTCCAATTTTATATATATGTCATCTCATGAAAAGATTGAGAAAAATTTTTGTATGGACCAAATGTACCGCATCATCCATGCTCTAATAACTTTATTTTTATAATAAAATACTTGTTTAATTTCTTTCTTTTCCTTTCTACTATCATTAATAACACAATCAATTTATATTTAATAACAGAATCAATTTATAATAGAATGCTCTAATGACCGAGTGTTATGTTTTTATTGGGTGGAGCTTAGATCACATGGTTTACCAGATCCATGCAAGAATTTTTCAAAAATTGATATTCAATTTTATTCTTTTGTAATTTTTTATTTGTAGAGTAAAATTGATGGAATAATATTCTTACCGGAAATAAATAAGAGAAGCATGAAAACGGCCAGGATCTTGGTGCTCTTAGCAGAATCCATGTTTGAAGGGTATGATTTGGAGTAACAAATAGGGAATGCAATCAAATTTGAAGCAGTTCCTATATATAAGTAAGTGCTTTATATATATATATATATATATATATATATTTTGTTGGAAAAATTATCTTACCCAAGATTCAAAGAACCTAATCATGACTTTACTAATGAATTATTCTTTTTTTTCTTCCACATTTATGTATATAAATTACTAAATGCACCAAATACAAAGTACGATTTAATTCTTCGGATTTTCTTTCAAAAGGAGTTGTTTATATATACATACATATATGATGAAATGAACTTAACGTTTAATTTCTCACATTTCCTTTCAAAAATATATTATAAGCATGTGATGCAATTAATACTTATGATAGTCAACCTGTACAAAGAAATACTAATATGGTAAACTTTTATTATTAGAATTAAAGGGAATTTTGTCCCTTAATAATATTTCACACAAGAGCATTTAGTATTCTTAATTATTTTGGGTACAATGTACCCATTTAATGATTAAAAATTATGTAATGTTACCTTCAGAGCTAAAAAAAGTCAATTATGATAATCAATTGACTGGAAAATTATTAAAAAGATTACAAAAATTTCAAAAAGAACCCATAAAATTATAAATAAGTATCTGATAAGAAAATTAACATCAATTAGGTCCCTTAAATTATGAGTAAATACCAAAAAATACATGTTATTTCTTACCTATATAAATTACAGATGAATGTGTTTTTCACACAAGTTGAATTGTATATTAAAATAATTTGATAAATTATAAATTTTCATCTAAAATTTATAAGTCCTCCTTTAAAAATTTACAGCTAGTGCAAAAAAAAGAAGCTTTACTTATAAATCATAAATATACTGGTTGAGTTAACTTATAAATAGGTTTGTAAGTAATAGTAATATTTAAATTATTTATATTTTAATAAAATATTAAAATAAATATGATATTTTTAATTTACAAGTGTTGTTGCTAGAAATAGTGATCCAATAATTATCCAATAGCCTGTCAAAGTAATTGATTAAAATGACATCTTGATCTTGTTCATGGTTTAAAAATAACGTTAGTCTTTTAAAATTTATTTATAACATTTGAGATTTAATTTATATTAATTTTTGAAAAGATATTGATTTATACTTCCTTTGTTAAAAAATATAAAATATTTTTAATCAAATTTTACCGCTAATAAAATAATTAGTTATCTTTAAACTAACATCATCTTTTTATATTTACCTTTATTTAATAGAGTATTTTTTTTAAAATAATTAAAAAGTGAATTATTTTTTGACATAAAAATAAAGTAATTTATTTATTACAAATAATTTAGAAAAAGTACATTAATTATATCTTAAAACATTAAAAATACTTTATATTTTTTAACATTTAATTTTTTAAAAGAATGTCTTACACATTTGAATAAAGGGAGTAATTTTCTAGATCTTTTATAATTCTGAGGTCTTTTCTGTAATTATTTTCTTTATTAATAGTTAAAGTCAACTTTTGCTTAACGATAATAGTAATAACAACATTATACTGTTTTTAATTTTTGGAGGGGATCACATTGTACTAAAAACTTAACATACCACATGCTATTGTGTGAATAATTGAAGAGTTAAATTGATTTATCCTGTTATTTTAACTCATGTAGCTTTAATTGAATTTATAAATATATGAATATAAATTTTGAATCCAAACAAAACATTAATGTAGAACACACATAAGAAGAAGAAAGTGAAGTTGTAGGAACTATATATGGATATTAGATAATTGGATATATGTATCCTTATTACATAAATCCACAACCATACATTGTATAGTTATGACTAGAGTACAATTTTGGGTTATTGAACTTGATTAAGAATATAGATAAAAAAGATGAACCTTAGTTCAACAAGACTGGCATGATCAAAAGTAGGGTCCATCCTTTCATGTCTAGTTTAGGTGAAGGGCATTTCAGTAATTAAATTCAAGTCCAAAAAAGGTGAGAAAACTAAGGAGGACAATGGTGAAGACAGGGACAAGTGTGTTGTTATTAATGGAGAAGCCTCCACTAGTCACTGTTCCAAACTCCTCTTGACCTTTTTCTGAAGCTTTGCTGGGAGATTCTGCTCTTGCCACCTCAACTGACATGTATATTGAAAAGGACACCACCAAAAAATATGTACATATGTCACAAAATCAAACTAACAAAATGCTTTCATAAATTTTAAATAATTATAATAATAGATTAAAAATAAAATATTGATTAAAAATTTAGTTATGAAAAGTTAGAGTATCTAAGTAAAAAATATATTTTAATTGCTAATTAACTAGTTCCTAAATATTTTTTTTTTGTTTACCTTGAAATAAAGAATAGATTGAAGACAAAATTATGAAAAAAAAATAATATTCAATTGAAAAGTTTAAAATAGAACTATGTTTTTTTTTCTAAACATAAGGAGTAGACTCTACTGATAACAAAGAATATCTCTCTTGAGGTAAGTAACAAGAGTCTCTATCACTCAAACTAATTTTAGTTAGTTGAAATAGAACTATTTGTAAAGTTATATATGTCATTAAAAAATTATTTACCTCTCAAAGTGCATATAATATATGTGAAAACTTGTCGATTCCTTTTTTTTTTTTTTGAGAAAGAAAATTGTAAACTACTTAAGCTGAACAAAAATAGGTCAATTAATTAGAAGACATTCTTACCAGCAACAAATAAGAGAAGCATGAAAACGACAAAGATCTTGTTGATCTTGATAGAATCCATGTTTGAAGGATGTGAGATATGAAATGATATCACATTTTGAGGTGGCATTTATATACACTTGGACTCGAAGAAAATGGTTATAATTTAATTAGCCTATTAGATTTTCTCCCAAAAGTAGTTTATTATATACATAATTATCACCTTGATTATCACCTAATTAATTTATTCCATAGGAACCCTTATCAATTTGTCACACCGTTTAAATTAAAATAAGATAAGATCTATACATTGTTTGGTGCAATGTACCACAAGATAAAAGCAGTGTATCATATAAGATTACAATTTTTTGGTGACATGCATGTTTTATATATAATGCTAAGGATAAGATAAATGTAAACTTTTTTAACATTATCCCCTTTATGTTCTTATACAATGTATTTATCTATATTACTAACGAGCGCGTGAACTAGTAAATGAGTTGTTGGTTAAAAAAAAAAAAGCTAGTAAAGGGGTTGAGCTAGCTTAGGGTAATCTTAAGGTTGAATTCTGAGCATGCAGCTTAAATACTTATTGAAAGAGTTTTGCCATCAATGTAATCTTATTTGAATCAGCCTATAAACAATGGTGATTATGTGAAAAAAAATATAGTCATCTATATGTGCTACACTACACAGTATAAAAATAAATTGTTGCTAATATTAATTTTGAAGAGGCCGATGATATCAGATTGATGTGATCTTGTAGTTATTACAAGAATGCATTTGTTTACATTGATTTTTTTAAGAGAAAACAATTATGAATGTATTTTTGTAATATGACTAGCAAATAGGACATGTATTAAATGTGATGAAATGTGGAGGTAACTTCGATACATACATCTTAAAATAACTAGTGTTGTTGGCTTTCATCGCACAAAATCTAATACGTGTATAGTTTTATTTTTAAATAATAAAATGTGAATTTTGTTATAATTTTTATATTAGAAATTTATTTTTTCTTGAAAAAGACAACTTTTAAATAATAAAAAAAATATGCAAATGGTTTTCAAGAGTCAATATTAAATTTTGTTTGCACAAAACAGTGGAATTATTTAGTTGACTTTACAATGACGGAGCCCAAAGATAATGGATGTAAATGTAGAAATAAAAATAACACAATCAGTACCAAAATTATAATTTAAGTCTACTATTTATTAAATTACGTAATTTCTGTTGTTCAAAACAATACAAATAACAACTAAAAATATCAAGTACACAACACAAATTTAATTATTGAGTTACAGCAACAATTCAATAAGGGATGGGACATTCCAACATTCAAATTTCAACCCATTATGTCCCATCTCATCTCAAGCGTCCTTTTATCCCATCTTGTAATGTCCTATCTAGAATGTTTTGGGTCCAAGTTGCAACACTTTTCTGTTTGACACTGGAAATCTTTAATCCATGGATGTCGGCAGTAAACATGTTCATAGGTTTAGTTTGGTAATTGATTCACTAAAACTTAAAACTTATTCAATTTTTTTCATCTAATCTGTTTGGTTTGGTTTTTGGGTAGCTTGGCTTGGTTTGGTTTGTGTTTTGTTTAAGTTGAAATATTTTTGAGATATTTTTCATAATCAATATATGTACATATTTACTAATAATTTTTAACCATTATTAATTAATATTTTCAACAACAAAAATTCTTGAGGGTAAAAGAGTATTTTTAACAATTAATTAGCACACTAAGCTATTAAAAATTAATACATTATCTCTAAAATACTTTATTATAAGTTTTAAAAATTATCAAAAATAATTATGGACAATATTTAGTTAATTATAATAGATTTTTTATCAGTGATTTATAAATAAATAAATTTAGATAATAGAAAAAATTTAAGAAAATTTATAAAAATATATAAAATAAATATAATAAAGTTTGTTCGTTTTGGTTCAAGTTTCAAAAAATAAAAATATGAACAAAACCAAACTAATCTGTTTTGTTAAAAGAAAATTCAAATCAAATCTTATTTATAATCAATTTTGACTAATTCATATTAATTTTGTTTGGTACAATCGGTCTAGATTTGTTTTGAACAATCTTAATCAGCGTTGAAATTATGTGAAAGCATGCTATATACCTCCCCTATTTGACAATGAATATATGAAATTAAAGCCGAAGGATAAACATTTTATGTGGTTGACGTTGAACGTAGAAATTGGGCCTATCAGGCATACATATTACTCCCTCCATTTTAATTTGTATGGCATTTTTTTGGGTGAAATTACACATATCAAACAAATTTGTTAAATGCAATTTATTATCTTATTTTTTTATAAATTTTTAAAAATATTTTTATTAATAAGATAGAAAGAGAAAAAAATTTATTTAAGGTGCATTTGGTTGGAGGAAATAAGAGGGCTGTCTCCGCCTCATTTTGGTTCCTTTAAATTGAGGTTTTTTTTGGGAGGGAACCCAAATATCTTGATTAATTTGTTTTTATTTATTTTCCTATATTTCATAAAGCGCAAATGTGTGTGTGTGTGTGTATTTTTAAAGTATTTTTCTAAAAATGCCTAGCATTTTAAATTATTTTATGCAATATTTTGACCCTTAAAGTAATTATAACGTAGCATCCTCCACCATTACATTAAATATTCACAAACATCCATTAAATAATTAAATTACATTCTTTCACATCATATTAACAGTTAACATCTATTAATTAACACCAGAGTAGAAAATATTATGTTTTAGAGTGTTAGGTATTTCTCAAAAAATAATTTAAAAGCAAAAATACATTTTTATCCTTCCATAAATGCCCAGTAAGTTAAAAAAAGTGTTAAATAACAATTTTACTCTTAAACTATAAATCAAGGACCGTTTAGGATTTTAAATTTATTTTTAATATAATATTTTTTTTCAATATTTAAAAATAGCGTATATCAATTATATTTTTAACAAAAGTTAATTTTGATAGTTCATTGACTATAAAATTACAGAAAATAACTTTAAAAATTACAAAAAATACTTCAAAATTATAGTAAAGGATCTTTTTTAAATAAATTTTAAAGTTCTTTTATGTAATTTTTGACCATTAGTTAATTTTTTGCTCTTGATCCCCTTCCCTCTCGGTGTTTTGCAGATACCTTAGCCGCTGCTACTCCGAGACCTTGCAGCTTCTTCGTTGCTATTGTGAACTGAGTTACCAGCGTACACCCCTTTTCCATTTTCAATCTCATTTCTTCAATTATGATGAAGAACAAGACATTGAAAATCCTTCAACACTTAGTATCACCAAAACTTATAACTTTTTTAGTTCTATTTATAAAGCAAAAAGTGGAGATTTGTTTTTATTCTATTTATAAGCTATCTTATTAAATTTTCATCACAATTTTTTTCATTTATCCTCCATTTAATTTTGAAAAGAAAAAAAATATATTTAATATAAACAAAGTTAATAATTTATTAAATTTTTAAACTAAATGAGTTTTAAAATTTTTTTAATTTTAATAAAATATATTAAAAATAACTTACACAGAGAATATGATGAGTACTCACTTTATGCTGTTGATATTGCTTTCTTAAGTGTCATGAAAAAATAATTTGCCAGCGAAGCGGTCCCCACCTATCTTAGAGTGCACAAGTTCGCTTTGTCCAAGTCATTTGGCTTTTCCACTTAATATTCTGTGTTGGCACGCTGTCATTTTTAACCAAATATTATATTTATCATAGGGTCGTGATGGGCGCTTCATGCCCATGGATTATTTACTTTCTAGTTTTTTCTTCTGTTTGGGCTTTGGCCCGGTTCTTATTAAAAACAATTACCCTTGAACAAAAATTAATATATCTTAATTACTATTTGTTTGTTTATTATGTAATCTCTCTCTAAAATATAATTAATAAGACTATTTGTGAAAAGAATTTGACGTTTTCGATTTTTTTGGCAAAATGTTCTAAATTTTAAACAACACGGCTTGTAAAAAACATGCTCTGCCTAAAGTGGTTTTGAGTTGATTAAACAGAGTTGGGCCTGGATAGCGTCCAACTGAACGACAGTCCAGCCCATTGAAAGAAGACGCCTGTTTAGGTGAAACGGTGCGTATCAGCATCCACTGATCAACAACTCAACTCAGACTATCGTACGATCAGTTTTTCTCAGACTTTTACATGCTGCGGCGTTCGCATTCGGTGAGCGCTCATCAGAATGCGGTTAAATTCTTGCCTTTTATTTTACTTTGAAATGATGTGTATCATTCATTTTAAATTAATTTTTAAATATTATATTTATTATTATTAATATAAAAATTATAAAAAGTTCTGATATTAAATATGAATTGTCTTCAATACTCAACTAAGAATAAGAATTATGGAACTCATCATCTCTAACAAGTTTTGAAACATTTAAATTTAGAAATTTTTATTTTTAATTGCATTCATCAAAATAATTTTTTCATAAAATATAAAAAATTTAATTAATTTATTTATTATCAATCTAGCAAATACAAATTTAATACGAAAGGTTTAATTTAATATTAATTTTTTTATAATTTTTATAATTTAACTATCCAGATATACTCTGGACAATTCAAGTATAATTTAAGTGATTTAATTTAATATTAAATTTTTTATAATTTTTAGATATCACCTAGATATATTTTAGACAGTCCAAATTTAATGTCAATTTTTTATAATTTTTATACCAATAAATATAATATATCAAATAGAGAAAATATAACTTTGAGTTTCGGCACTTTTTTTATGTTTTACATTTCTATACTTTTATTTTTTATTATCTTAGGTCTTTTCATAAATAAAGTGTTGGGACTTTAAAGGAACTTAAAATAATAAAAAAATAAAAATCTAAAACATCAAAAACATCAAAAAAAAAGTACAAGAACTAATAGTAAAATGAAAGTAAAATGTAGGGATCCAAAATTATATTTTTTAAAAAAAATATTTAAAAATTAATTTAAAATGAATGACAGAAATTATTTTAAAATAAAATAAAAGGCCATGACTTGTCCACATACGATCGCTGTGCTCATCACTGAATGCGAACGCCCTAGTGTGACTTTGTAACTTAGGCACTATAGAATTAGCTATAGCTTCAGAAATTTCAACGTTCCCTAAGCATTGTGCTCATAATTCCCGTTTTCTTTAATATTCATGTCATCAAATTAACTAACTTCATGTTTATTAAAAAGATTAGTTAATATTTTAAATTTGTGATTCAACAATATACAACTCATTCCTTGCTTAAACTAGTTTTGTAATTCAACAAAGAAAACTAAAGCAGAAAATAAAGTTGTTCCACCAAATATTGTGTCCCCAGTGAGTACCACCACCAAATATTCCGCCGCGTACAGCCATGCATCACTGTAACACACTCATCTCCTTTGTCCCACCGAACTTTAATTTGCCATTCATATTACGATATTCTATTCTCTCTCTCTCTCTCGCCTTTTATGTATCGTCTTTCTCGATCTTCTTCATAACACTTCTATAAATACCTTCGTCCTCACAGGCTTGATCATCAGCCCTGTTTAACTTCACATTTCACCAAGTACGTACGTACGTACAAGCCAGTGATCTCTATACTGATCTCTAGCCATGGCTCTCTCAAAGCTTCTGCTTGCTTCTTTTCTTGTCTCTCTCCTCCTTCTCCATAACTTAGCTCATGCTCATCAAACGGTACGTAACTTCCCTCCTTTACTGCTTTATATGTTCTTATTTATTACAAGGGTTAAATGACATTTTGTCCCAACTATTCACTCAAGAGGGTCTGGTATAGAGTTGATAATAGGCTCAACCCGCCAACAAAAAAAGACATGTTGGGCTAAAAAATGGATTCATTTTTATGTGAATTGGTTTTAACCTGCCTCGTATAGTTTGTGGCTGCTTATTTAGTTATTTATTTATTTATTAAAAAGACATAAACCATAGAATTGCTTTCTTAATTCTCAAACCCTTGCTCAGTTGCTCACCTCCTTGACTCCTTCTTGCTCACTCGTTTTGTCGTTCAACATCAACCAGCAAGTCGCAAGTCACAACTCGTCTCTCCAGTGACCACATGTTTTATTTTTTACTAAATATTATAATAACTGTTTAATAAAATATCAAATTGCAATGCAACTATTGAAGATTAAGTCTAAAAGTGGGGTATGTGGTTAAAAAAAAAAATCTAGAGGCGGGGAGCATAGGGAGAGAGTAGGAGGAGACAGAAGCCCGCATTTAAAAAGACACTAAAGATGTTTAATGTTTATTTGGACACAAGGTTACTCTCCTTGCCAGCTATCATTAGTCTGTAATATAGTTAAATGAAATATATCAAGTTTATATACATAACATCTTGTGGCCACATAAAAAAAACAACAGAGAATATATTGATTGAATTAAAGTATTAAACCATTCAGGGAACACTATTCAGAAACCATCCACACATCCACAAAATCCAACTACAGAGACAAGAAAGTTATCACAATAACAAGGTCTGGACAAGAAGTAAATTTGTAATTTTTAAAATTAGAAAAAAATAAAAAAACTGGCGGGTTAGCCCTATGGGTTGGTAGAAATATAACCTGCATAATTTGCGTGTTATATCAATCCGTCTCATTAAATCTACAGCCTATATGGGTCGCAATTGACTCATATTACTAACCCTAGTATGGTATTTTAAATTTATATGTGATATAATTTTTACTTCAACATTTAAAAATGATGCTTGTCACTAAAAAAGTTAATTTTAACTGTTAATTGACTGAAAAAATTACAAAAAAGACCCATAAAATTAAAAATAAGTACTCTATAAAAAATTAATATTGATTAAGTTCTTAAAATAATGATTGATCAAAATTGTATTTTGATATTTTATGTAGGTAAGAAATAACATTTATATCCTGTTATTCATATGTAATTTAGGAAATTTAATTAATATTAATTTTTTAGGGTACTTATTTGTAATTTTATAAATTTTTCTATAATTTTTTAATTAAGCTCTTTTATACAATTTTCAAGTCAATTAACAGTCAAATGTTGCAGAAGAAAATTGTGCCACATGAAGAGAAAAATTACATCATATGAAAGTTTAAGAATGTAGATATTTCTCAGTGAATAGTTGAGAAAAATAATGACTTTTAACCCTTACCATCTTTCTTTTTCATATATAACTATATATTAGGCATATGCATACTCATAATCTAGACATTGTTACGGTTTTCAGGAACAGGAAAGCATCACGTCCTCTCTCTATCAGCAGATAGGTAGGTTTAGTTACATTGCATGGAGTATATATAAAAAAATAGATCATATTATTCATAAGTTATAGATAGTATAGTTTATTAAATTTTTCATGTTATAAAGATATATATCACTCTCATCCTATTTTATAAAGTGTTTCACTGTTTTGCAAAAGGGAAAAAAAATAACCTTAATTATAAAGTGTCGAACAAAAAGATGAAATAATATCTCAAATTTGACCTTAAGAAAGTACCATTTGTATAAATAACAAGGTGGCTCATCACTTACCTTTAATTAATAAGGATATAATTGAAAAGTTAGGATTTGTGAACAAAAAAAGGAACGTAATAATTTTTCTTAAAACATGTCTCAAATGTTTTATAAACATGACCAGAAGAGAAAATGTTTATGTGATGATGGATCATATATGTGAACAATAACATGCGTGGATAATTTGAGGGGTTGAATTTCAGATTGTAAAGGAGGTTGTAGCGCGAGATGTCGGTTGTCATCTCGGCCGAGGCTGTGCCAAAGAGCGTGCGGAACCTGCTGCCGGCGATGCAACTGTGTACCGCCGGGCACTGCGGGCAACCAAGAAATGTGTCCCTGTTATGCTAACTTGACTACTCATGGCGGCAGGCGCAAGTGCCCTTAGCTTCTGAAGCAAAGTTTACATTGATCACAAACTACTAATAATGGCTTTCAATTATGTTATGTATGTTATGTCAATATTTTTCATTTGGTTGCTATCATAACCATGTATGTGGATGTATGTTTATTGACAGTTTGTGTTTCTTCTTGATTGCTATGATGGATTGGTGTGAATTGTGAAATAATATTTGTATTTGATGAAATTTGAGTTCAGAATTGCTTTTTTAAAGCTTTTGTGTTGAATGACAATAAATTAAGTCTTTGATTTGTTATATCCAATGAAAGTTGATCCGAGTGATAAACAATTTAGTTCCACTTAAGTAAAGTCTCAAGTTCAAGCTTTATGTATGTAAAAAAATTCTTACTGGGAGACTCATCCACCAAAACTAGGTACGCAACATGAGTTGGATCCGAATGTAGTCAGGATAAAGCTATGATGAACCAGGTGGGCAACCGAAAACAAAAAAAAGGAGCATGTCTCGTTAATTTGTCTTCTGGCTTTTTTTTATTACACAATGAGGCCAAAGCCCAAACAGAGAGAGAACTAGAAATCAACAATCCTTGGGTAAGAATAGCCCATCACATCAGTGCAGTAAATATATTATTGGAAATGATGTATATTCAATATTCAATAGCTTTTCAAATTGGATTGTCTGGTCGCAATGAAAAAAATATATTATTGGTTGGAAATGATTGTTTGCGAACACAATCATGTTCTATTTAATATTAAGTGGAAAAATCAAATGATTAAAGTTCCGTTTAATTATAATATTAATAGTGGGGTTAAGGCTGCTAATAATGGTTGTGTTTGTTGAAAACCCAAATGATTAAGAGAATGTGAAGTTGTGCACTACAAGTCTGTGTTGATCACTAAATTGTGATTGATGGTCAATAGGTGCTCAAAATAATGAAACGCGCAGTGAGGTCTCATGTAAAGTGAAGCACAGTGAATCATTAAAAAAAAGTTTAATAGTTTTTAAATAGATATATTCCCTCCATCCCAAATTATAAAATACTTTTGAAAAAGATTCAGTATCCCAAAATAAAAGACACTTTGATAAAAATAAATTTTTATTAATGATACTTTTTTAAATTTACTTTTCTCATATATTCTCTCTACTTAATATTCCTTCATTAATGAAGTATTAAATAAAAGATATTTTTAAAATTTTATATTTTTGTCTTTGAAAATGTAAGGTTGTAAAGTATATTTAATGAGCTTTATTGGTATGTGAAATTTTATCTAAAAATATTTTATAATTTAAGATGGAGGGAATGTTTCATTGTGTCAAATTCAATCGTTATAAAAGCAGCTCTCTTAAAAACATTTTCATGAAACACATAATGGGGTGTCATGTAAAGCGAAGTGAATCACTAAAGTAAGCTTAACACACACGCACACACTCATTTATGATTGGGTCAAATTTGATCTTCATCAAGTTCAATTTTTATGATCGGGTCACATTTGATCTTCATCAAGTTCAATTATGAGCAACTCTCTCAAAATCATTTTTATTAAACACGAGTTAGGGTCTCATGTAAAGTGAAGTGAATTATTAAAGTAAGCCTAATTTTTTTATATAGATATTTTTTTGGGCAAACTTTAAGAAAAACATAATTTTTAATTTCTGCATTTTGTTTATGTTTTGCTAAAGGTTTTTATACTTTTTTTGTGTTTTAGATCCTTATAATTTTATTTTTTAATATTTTGGGTCCATCCAAGGTTCTTATACTTTGTTCATTTAGAGATCTAAAATACTAAAAAATAAAAATATAGGAACCTAAAATATAAAAAAAAAAGTATAAAAAAAAGTGCAAGGACCAAAAATTATATTTTTAAAAACTTTATATAAATATTTGATTGGTTCAAATTGGATCATTGTTGGGTCCAATAATAATAACTTTCTCGAAGGCATTTTTTATGTTCACACATATTCAAATTCAAAAATTTATATTTATACAGTTATAATTCCTTCCACTAAAGTTAACGCTTATTAGTCATAGTTAGCTATATTTATAAAAGCTCTTAAATTTGGTGAGTGTTAGTTCATTGGGCCTAGCCCAGATGTTTGGACCTTGGGCCACATAATGTTATCAGTTTGTCGTAAGTCCGGTGGACAGTTTTGGATCAAGTGGTTAAGCATCAGGCGTGCACTTATGATACAATTGGTTGAAAGCAAAAATAAGGATGAATGAAAACTAGAAAAAAAAAAAAAACTCTTAAAAATAGTAAAAATATTTACCATTTTAAAAAATTTGTCCTCTTAAATATGGCCATCAGGGTTGCCCCAACGCCAATAACAATTGCAAGCAAAAATGTTCGGACGAATTTGGGACCAACGCTAGTGGAAGGTGCTCCGACAACACTTGTTATTGTACTCATCGTTGTCTGCCTGAGTTTTTTCGACTTGGACTTGGAAGATGATTTGCTAAGTCCCACTTCATTTAAAAGTGGGAAGATTTCTAACCAATAAAATTTTAAGGTTCTCCTTTTTCTCTGTATCTTTATGGATCTTTACTTTTGGTGAGGTGCTATCCTAAATCATACTCTGGTCATAACTGTACATGTCAGTGGCAAATTGTTACTTATGTAATAAGAATATGTACTACTATAATTGAGGAACGCTTAATCTAATCGGTCAAGAGAGTTAAATTAACTTATTTTAAAGTTTTGAGTTCGAGTCTTAAAATATACAATCACGTTAAATAAATGTATTTAAAATATCTCTAAAGTATTCATGAAGTCACGGTTGATAATAATAATTCCACACAATTAAAGTTTGGATTAGTTTAAGTAAAACGTGATAGTACTCTAAGTTTTTCAGGACACAAGGTGATACAATTTTAAAACAAAAGAATACATATCAAAATATTTGCATATATGAAAGTAATTCTTATGAGTTTTGTTTTGTTTTTAAAAAAAATTACATTCAAGGACTACTTAAAAAAACTTATTCACAAATAATGATTAATAACAAGTTCTATTTAAGAAAAAAAACAAATCAATATTTTTATTTCAATAATAATCTATTTTATATTATTTTTATTCATGAATAAATTTTTTAAGTGATTCTTGTGTGATTATCCCTAATTTCTATTACCGTCTTCCGTTAATGTGTATGTGTTGTTCCTTCTCCCATGCGCAAAAAAAAGTACTCTCTAGAATTTTTGTTGTCGTAACGAAGCCAATGATTCAAATTTTATAGTGGGAGAATTGTACTGTAAGCTCTAAGAATTAACATATTTGCATTAAATCTCTAATGTCTAATAAAATATCTGAAATAATTTTGCAAACCCAAAGGTCACTCTTGTAATCAATTTTTTAGTAAAAATACGGAATTATGCCTTTGTAATACCTGCCAGCAATAAGGCGCAACAAGGCACTTTATCTCTTCAAATCCACAGGTTATCCTCTCCATTTCAAAATAATTATTTTTTTATAATTTTAGTTTTATTTATAAATAGTTGTCTTTTTCAGGTAAAACTACTCATTTCCTCTTTCCATTAAAAAATATAAGGTATTTTTTAAAGAATTAAATGTTAAAAAATATAAAATATTTTTAATTTTTTGAGATGTAATAATTATATTTTTTTAAAAGTACCTTTATTGATAATAATTTTATATTTATTATAAGGTGTTTAATAGGAGTAACTATAAAAAAATAAAATTAATTTAAAAATAAATAATTATTTTATTAAAAGATCAAATTTAATTAAAAATATTTTATATTTTTTTATTGATGGAAGTATTAGATATCGCACAACGGAGGCCTCAACATAGCTGGTGCATGGAAGTCAATGACGTGACGGACCTACTTCTATGTTCTATCATAGTCGGGGCCAGTCACCCCACTTACAAATGACTAATATTACTTTAAAGTTCCATTCATATGAAGAAAATTACACCCAGTTCCTTTGACAATTTCACTTTCAGCCTCTGAAAATTTTCATTTTGCCCCCAGCCCCAAAAAAATTTTATATTTGACCCCATTTATTTAAAAAAAAATTAAGAAACATATATCTAATATAGCAATTCTTTAGTAAATATTAATTTTATATTAATTTAATAAACATTTTAAAATATATTTATATAAATTTTGATATTTGTATTTAGTCCAAAATTTGCCTCCACTAATTAACTTTTCTGGGTCTGTCACTGATGGAAGTTATTACATTATGAAAATTCGAAGCTTGAATGCTTGATTCATGCATCATACTGTGAGCTAGCTCACCCCCCCCCTTTCTCTAATTCAAAACCTGTTAGTTCACACTAATTGTTTGAAAATAGGTAATAATGTATTGGAGTTATCTCAAACAAATTTCATCTTAATTAATTCATGTCTTATTTGTACTTCAAATTAATAAAAATGAATTCATTTTATTTTGATAAAACATTACGGGCAAACTCATACAACGGAAATTATTATCTCTTCATCCCTGTAAAGCAAATGCATTCCTGTAAGGGGGAAAAAATTGTCATGCATCCTCCCGTGCTTTGCAAAATTAATACAGGCAAAACAATTTATTTTTGGATACACATGTAGTGTAACAAATTTATATGAAAACACTGTAAGAGAATGTAAAAAGTTAACATTAACTTTTCGTTTGGATGGAAAGAAGAGTTGAGAGGAAAGAAAATAAAAGAAAAAAAAATAAAGAAAAAGAAAACATTATTACTCCTCCTATTTGGATGGATAGGAGAAAATATAGAGGAAAGAAAATAAACAGATATCATAATCATTATAATGCCTTTATATCAGAATATATCATATTTCATGTAATTATATTTTGAAAATAAATTGAAAGAAAAAATTATATCAAAATTAACATAATTAAATTAATTTAAAATCAAATTATTTGTTAAGAAATATATTTTTATATTATATTTTAAAATCAAATAATTAAAATTAAATTAATGTAATTTTGGACACTTGATATAGTCAATAGCCAAATTATTTAATTAAATAGTTAAATTAATGTAATTCATAATCATAAAAGCTAAAAATTATAAACTAAACTATTTAATTAAAATTAAATTAATATAATTAAGTAGTTTCTTGAGAGTCAAAGTGTAAAATAAATAAGAGAGAGAGAGAGAGGGGGTAGATGGTGAAAAAAAGTTTTACTTTCAAAATCTCTTCACTTTTGAAGAGAAACATTGAAAGGAAAAAATAGTGGGTCTCACACCTTATTTTTCTCTCACCTTTTCTTTTCTCTTATTTTTTTCTTCCCTATCCAAACAAGAAAAAACCTGTTTTCTCTCCTATTTTCTTTTCATGTTTTCTTTTCTCTTATATTTTCTTTTCAACCAAACAGAGTATAAAAGTTCAGATTTATCTTATCTTAGGTATTATAAAACATGTCACCAAAATTTTATAATCTTATATGATACACTGTTTCATTTTTTGGTACATTAATATTGCACCAAGCAATGTATACTATTAATTACATCTTATCTTATCTTAGACGGTGCGCCAAATTGATTAGGGATCACATGGAATAAATTAATTAGGTGATAATCAATCCGATAACTATGTATGAAATCAACTACTTTTGGAAGAAAATCTGAGACTGATTAAATGATAACCATTTTCTTCAAGTCCAAGTGTATATAAAAACCACCGGCCACCTCAAAATGTGATATAATTTCATAACATATCCTTCAAATATGGCTTCCATGAAGAGCAACAAGACCTTTGTCGTTTTCATGCTTCTCTTATTTGTTACTGGTAAGAATATCTTTTAAATAAGGTTATGGTATACATAGTTCTTTAACTTAACACATGATTTCATTTAGATTTCTTAATTTTATAAAATATATTTCTAGCTCTTTAATTCTAACACCATTAGTTTCATCATAAAAAAATTTACATTTAATTTTTAAATATTGACAAAATATTATCAAATGTTGAGATATTAAGTTTAATATTTTTAAAAAATATCAATGATTAGCACAAAAAATAACCATTCGAAACTAATCGTGTTAGGATTAAAAGATTGAAAAATATTTTATAAAATTAAAAAATTAAATTGAAACTTTATATAAAGTTAAAGGATCAAAAGTATATTTTAGCCTCTAAATAATTAATCTATTTTGTTTGGTTTAAATAGTTTATAGTTTCCTTTATTAAAAAAAAAAGAGTGGACAAGCTTTCACATATATTAATTATATGAATATTTTTATGACATATATTAGTTCTATTTTAAAATAATTATTTGAAAATTTCATATGAATATTATTTTTTTCATGATATTATCTCCAATTTATTCTTGATTTCAAGATAAAAGAAAAAATATGTAGGAACTAGTTAGATAATTAAAATATAATTTTTTTACTAATTAAATGCTACAATTTTTCATAAATTAATTTTTTTAATCAACAATTTTAGTTTTGACCTATTATTATAATTATTCAAAATTTACAAACGTATTTTTAGTTTGATTTTGTCACACATACATATATTTAGTCGTATCATTTTCAATATATATATATATATATATAAAGCAGATTTTAACTTTGAACCACTAACAAAAATTAATCTAATTGATAAAAATTTAACTTATAACCTGTTAGGTTATGGGTTCAAATTCCTCCACTTATATAAAGGCCTTGTTATGATGAGATATATAAGTGCTCTTTTAAGTTAGGAAGCATTATTTATTGGCTATAATTAGCCAGCTCATCTAAATTTTTGAATAATTAAAAAAACTAAAAATGATTTAGATTTGGAACCTCTATTGTACTCACTTTCATTATTGGTGTGGTTTAGTGGAGATAGCAAGAGCAGAATCTCCAAGCAAAGCTTCAGAAGAAGGTCAAGAGCAATTTGGGACAGTCACTAGTGGAAGTTTCTCCAATCACAACACACTTTTCTCTGCTTTCACCATTGTCCTCCTTAGCTTTCTCCATTTTCTTGGACTTGGATTTACTAAAATGCCCTTCATCTAAAGTGAGAAAGATCTGACTTCGGATAAATGCGAGCCTTATTAAAATGAGGTTCACCTTTTTTTATCTCCATTTTAGTGAAGTGCAATAATCCAAAATTGCACTCTAGTCATAACTATGTGTAATAAGGATACGTATATCCAATTATCTAATATCCACATATAATTCCTACGGATTCAGATTCTACCTTCTTGCGCGTGTAATCTTCTACTTGGATTCAAAATTTATATTTATATTTTTACAAATTCAATTAAGCCACGTGTGTTGTAATAACAAATTATTGAATAAATCAATTTTGCTCTTCAACTATTCACAATTTCACACCATAGCATATGGTATCTTAAACTTTTTTTTTTGTATACTTTTTTTCTTCAACAATTAAAAATGATGCAATTTTTTATCATTAATAAAAATTAACTCTAACCCATTAATTGATTAAAAAATTACAAAAAAGACCTCAAAATTTCAAATTTGCACGTTATAAGAAAATTAACATCAATTAAATCACATGTGTTATAAATAAGTTTTAAAAGACTAATGTTAATTTCTTTACCATAAACAAGACAATAATGTCCTTTATTAAATATATTTTTTAAAATAATTTTTTTTGATATGTAACATTTTACTGCATGAATAAAAAATTATAAAAGAGTAAAACCGAACATCAATTTTTAGAGTAAAATACATTAATACCCCTTTATTTTACTTAATTACAAAAACCTCATTTTTACTTTAAAAATCTATACAAAAAAAATACCTCACTTTTACTTTAAAAACCTATGCAAACCTCTCATACAAACAATCATCACAAAACACAAATTTTCCTTTTATTTTAAATATTTTATTTTGATTGACCCAATCATTAGTTGACAATTGAATCATACTTGTTAAAACAAAATAACCCTCTTTAAACATAAATATTATCTAAAAATCATTTACCAAAAAATGTTATCTAAAAATAATTTAAAATACAAAAAAAGTTCATGCATATTTTTTTAATTTTTATTCATATGTATTTCTAGTTATGTATAAAAAATAAATACATAAGTTGCCTAAAATAATATTTCAAACATACATATACAAGAAAAATTGAAAAATAGGTATTTAATATAATAAGAGATAAATCAGTTGCCAGGTGAGTATGGCACAAATGGTAATAGCTTAGTGTGTGCTTGGATAGCGAAAATAATTAATTTTTGATCCCAAAAATCGATTCTCTATAAAATTATCCAAACACTCACTTTTTGGATTAATCCATTTTTGGGTCAAAAATCAACTATTTTCGGAAGGTGAGAATCGGAATTTTAGGGAAAAGCCTGTCAAAAAATGTTGAAAAAAATTATAAAGATAGGCCCAAAAAAATTACAAAAAAGCACATAATTAAATAAAAATAAAATCAAACTCTCTTCTATTCTTTTTTTTCTTAACAAAATTCAAACTTTGTATCTTTAAAAAATTAATATTTAGTATTTAAAAATTAAATTATATAGTAATTTATATAGCTAAAATTAATTTTGATTAAATTATTCAAATATCTTCAATTCTGTTAAAATTAATTTTAAAAAAACAGTATGCATTATAATATAATCAACTATGATTAAAATCTATCACTTAATCAATTATTGTCATAATCTATTATACCTAACTGAAATTCAAACAGGCACTTAGACCCCTTAAGTATCATTCCAAATTTATTTCCTGAAAGTGTGTATAGAAAAACATTCCTTGGGAGAGGATACCTAAAAAATTAAATATTTTAAAATTTTTGACAGAATATTCTGTTAAAAATTAAATTAAAGTATACATTTTCAAAATAAAAAAATCCTTGTAAATTTACACCGAAAAAAAATCCTGGCAATTTTAATAAATTGTGTGTGTGTCTACATATATTTTTGGATATTAGGCATATGCGCGGAGATAGGCTGATTAATACCGATGAAGAATGAAGATGCTCCGACTTCTGCGTGACAGCCATTGGTCACCAATGTGGAGTTCGTACCCAAATTGGCCAATGTTACTCGCACTGTCCTTGCTTCCTCAATCATTTATATTACTTGAATCCACGTATCTTTCATGTATAATACAGGGATAATTAAACTTTTAATCTACCAAATTCGTCTGAATTCTCAAGTTAATCACTCAAATTTAATTTTTATCAATTTAATCTTTTATGTTTGTACAAGTTATCAATTTAGTTTATATTGTTTCAATGGAAGGTAGCATTGTTAAAATTTATTAACATAAACATTATAAATTAATGAAAAAAATTGTTATGATTTAAATAAAAAAATAAAATAAAAAATTTTAATAAAATAAAAGAATAGACCACAACTTAAGAGACTAAATTAACAAAAGGTAAACAAATTTGAGGGCTAATTTGTATCATTTGGTTACATACACATGCCAAATCATCAAAATATTTTATACATTTGATTAATTTGAGCGTAAATTTGTTTTTTTTTTTAACTTAAAGGACTAATATGATATTTAAAAAAAAAAAGGGATCAAACTGATAAAAATTAAATTTAAAAGACCAAGTTAATGATTCAGTCAAACTTGAGAAATTAAAAGTTTTGTTATCCCTATATAATTTATTATTATGACCATGTGCAATTTTAATTATGATGATTAGTGAATAAATAAAGTAGAGCCTTAAAGGTATAGTTAAAAGAATAAGGGATAAAGAACATTTTTGCCCCTTAATTATTTGTTTAAAAGTGTTTAATATCTTAAATTTATACCTGATGCAATTAGCCGAGTTTTGATCAAAAAATTATTTTCATAGTTGAGCTAAGTTGGGACAATAATTAGGTAGCATTAATATGAAAACTGGAATGGTTTTCATATATAAAACCGAATGGGTCTAAGTCTAAACATAATATAAAAAATAACTAAAAAATTTTAAAGAATTAAAAAAATAAAAAACTAAGCCATTTTAAAAAACTTCATTTTTTAATTTTTTATACATATATAATATAATTTGAGATTATTTAAAAAAAATATTTACAACTATATATGCACACAGTTTATTGATTTGATGCAAACAAGCTCTTAATTAAAAACCACACGTATTTGTGGTCTGAACACATAGGACAAAGAGTACGTATAGGAAGAATATTAATTAAATATGTTTAACAACCAACAAACACTCTCTCTGTATATACTATGAACATCTCCCATTTGTCATATATATAAACAATTCCTTATGGAAGAAAATCCAAGGAATTAAATTGTACTTTATATTTGGTACATTTAATCATTCATATTCATGAATATGTGGTAAGGAAAAAAAAAATATAATTCAAATTTGAATCTTGAGAGCTAATCAACATGGACATGAGCATGAACATTCATGAGTTAAAATAATTTTTCCAACAATATATATTTATAATCACTTACTTAGATATGGAGATTGCCTTAAATCTCATCAAATTCCCCCCCCCTTTTTTTTACTCCAAATCATATCCTTCAAACATGGGTTCTAATAAGAGCACCAAGATCTTGGCTGTTTTCATGCTTCTCTTATTTATTTCTGGCAAGAATATATAGCTTCTTATTACTCGCATTTTTTTTATTTTGCAAAATATATTATTTATTATTCTTCTATGTTGTGTGTGTGTTAAAATGACACGTATTTTTCTATGCAATTTAGCATTTACATGAGGTATGAAATTACAAGATTTAACATCATCCATTCGTTATAAATGATGAAGCCAATGAATATAAATGATGAAGCCAATGAACATCTTCATATTGAATGACTTGCTCTATATATATATATATATATATATTATTTATTAGTCTCTTTCTCCAAACGATGGACGAAGAATGGATTGGCCAGGGTGTACAAGCATGGGGACATATGTCACATCCCACATTGGAGGGATTTGAGGAAAGTTATGGCTATATAAATGAATGCGCCAAATACCCCAATATGTTAGATTTTTGGAGAGAGAGTAATGACTTTATGATAAAGTGATATTAGAGTCAAACCTGAGTTTGTCCAGTTAGTGAACTATCCATGAGAGGAGCATCACGAATTGGCTAGAAGAGTTGTCATGTCCTATATCGAAGAAATTTTTGGAGGTCCTGGCTATATAAGCAAGTGCACACCTCAATTAACTAACTTTTTGAGAAGAAAGTAATAGTCTCATGACACATAGCCATCCAAGTTTTTATTTTTATTAGTGTCATATGTTTATTGTATATTCTTAGCCCTTCAAGTTATAAGTTAATAATATTCTCTATGTTTTATAAATAAATCATTTCTAACCACTTCTTTAAAATTAAGGAGAGATAATTAAATTATTAATATTGTATAAAAAATAAATTTTTTGGGTTATCTTTATTAAATGCATATTTAAAATGTATTTTTCCTTCAAAAGTAATACTTTATTTTATGAATACAAAATTGTGAGAGAGTTTTTACCAAAAAAATAATTATGAAAGAATAAGTTGGACCTGATTTTTTTATATAAGACATACTTATATATAAAATAAAGAAAAGGATAGATGAGAATTTATCCTCTGAACTTTAGCTTAAGAAGTATCATAGATTTTAAATTTATTTATTATGCAAATGATTCCCTTAGCTTTTGAAAACAATAAAATTTGTCCTTATCGTTAATAAAGTTAACTTTAACCATTAATTAATTAAAAAATATGGAAAAGAACTTCAAAAATTACAAAAAAATAATTAAAAAATTACATATAATGTAATGACCAAAAAAGTGACCCAATGAGCCTTAACATGACACGTATATTACCAAAAATGCCACCTATCATACCAAGTAGATTCAGTTAAGGTACATTTTTATCTTTAAAATATTCTCCAAAGAGGCGAAGACTACTCTGTGTCTTAAACTATTTGCGTCTTTACCCTTAAAGTAATTAAAACATAGCATATTTTGATCAGACTTAAGTCTTAATAAATATTTTTAATGATCAACATTGGGGCGTTTAATGTCAGGGAGAAATGTGCCATGTTTTAATTAATTGAGGGGCAAAATTGTTACGACAAATAGTTTAGGACCCTGGATACTTCTAAAAGAATAGCTTAGAGACAAAAATACAACTTAATCCTTTTCTTTACCTTGCTTTTAACTATATTTTGGTATATTTTGAGGACTATATATATATATCCATGATTTTATTTTTAAAGTTGTAACTATGGAAGATAGATTACCAATATATTTATAGTTCATTTAGAATTATGGATAGGATTTATTTTGGTATGTAAATATTTTTATGTGTGATGTTAGTTATCACTTACCTAAGAAAGCAAAATTGGTGAAAGTATTGTAATAGCTAAATAATCATTACCAAAAATTTGATTTTCAACAACTACATAAGTCACCAATGAAAGTTAAAAATTCACCTCTAAAAGTTTTCAGTCGCAACAAAAAAGCCACCGTAAGAGCTTCCGTCATTGATTCTAAGGTGACAATGAAAATTGACGATGGAAGTATACAATCAGTGGTGAAAAATATTGCCTTAAAAGGAAAATTTATTACTGTTGAGTTGAGAATCATTGATGACAAATGTTGCTATAAAAACTACCAATCAATGGTGGATATTTTGTCACTGTAGAATGTGGAGCATTAGCAGCAACATTTGTCACCATAGAAACTAATAATCAATAGTGACTTTTTTGTTGCTGCTGAAAAGTAATGCTAGTGAACCTTGACACGTGTCACCACATCACCCTCCCATGTGGCACCATGTCACCTACCGCATCACCCTCTAGTGCAATAATTTTAAACTATATTTTTTGTTATTATTTGCAATAACAACAATATTAGTAATAATAAGAGAAAACATACATTTTGGTCCCTGCTCTTTGTTTGTATTTTGCTATAGATCCCTGTACTTTTTTTCAGTATTTTAAGTCCTTACACTTTCATTTTTTGGTATTTATTGTTATCTAAAGTCCCCATACTTTGTTCATTTAGAGACCTAGAACATCAGAAAATAAAAGTGTAGAGACTTAAAATATCAAAAAAAGTGCAGGGACTTATAGTAAAACACGAGTAAAGTGTAGGGACCAAAATGTGTGTTTTCCCTAATAATAATAATGAAATCATGATAAATTATATCCAAACATATTAAAAAATTGTAATTATATCACTAAGTATTAAAAAAATATATTACAATCATACTCAATGTCAAACTAATCTAAAATCTTTCAAAAATATCTAATGCAATCAAATAACACTATAAAAATTTCAAATGTCTTGTGCTACTCATCTATTATAGATACAAGTTTTATGTTCACATCTTTCAAAGCATCCAAGCACTATTTTAGCTCCTTCTCAAATTTGTATAAAATCATGTATGATGAGAGGCAAAACCTTAAACATTCATGTACCACAAACCAAAATCATCATATTAATTTTAAAAGAATGATTTAAAAGGAATTTGGAATTGAAAAAGTGATCCAAGAGAATAAAACTGAACAAAGGATAGTATCCAAATTAATTTACTCAAAATGAAGAACCTAGCAATATAAACACAGCTCTAAACAAGCAACATAAGGTTTTGAATACTAAGGAAGAGATCCTACAAGTTTTTCTTCATCAATTTGCACACATAGTCAAATGACATATTTGAACATATCTAACCTAAACACTGGTTCTAATCCTTTAACTCATTAGGATGTTAAATGGACAAATATGAGTGAAAGAATGGTGTTTTGAGTAAAGCATGTGTATATGGTGAGAATTTTACGTGCTGTGCCACACGCTGCAACTAATAATGTTTATGCCACCATGCATGGACCATAAAGTGACTTAATAAGTCATGAAATTTCATGAGAGCTTAGAAGAGAGAGGAAGATAAATGCAAAAGAGAGAGGAGAGGAAGGCCTTGGCTACTAGGGTAAGCATTTTCAGAGCATTGGAAGGCACTTTTGATCAATAACTTATTTGGTAAGCTTTGTACAACCCTTACCTCCAATTTTACTACAATTTCTCTTGGTATAAATTATAGAGAAATGAATTAGTAAAATTTTAGGGATTTGTTTCTTACCTAATAGTAATAAAAAGGTCTTGAAAGTTAAATTAGAATTTTGTAACTGGTTTGGAGTTGAATGATAGAACGTTGAACTTGTAAGCTCATGTGGTCCTAAACTAAGAGAAAGTTAGGGTGAAAATCATGTTTGAATGAAATGGAATAGTTTGAGGTGATGTAAAGTGGTAATTAAGTGATAACTAACTTAAAATGGATAAGTGAAAAATAAAGAATGGCTAGTATAGCCATAGTTGATAATTAAGTGTTTTCAGTCAATTGAATCGATTGACTAATTGAGTCAATTGTATGTAGATTGGCATATCTTGTGAGTAAAGTAAGAAAAGAGGCGTGTAGAGACGAGTAGTGATTGAGAAAGTACCATGGATAACATTTCTTGTGACAGAAAGGTTGAGATAACCTGATAATTTTCTCTGTTTGATTTTTTATTATAATTGCTTGAAAGTATGAGTATTACTACATGAAATGATTTAAGATTAAGCAGGTTTGCCAACTAAATGTTTATGCATGACATTGATTTATAAAGAACTGAATTTATGATTTTGAATGCTTTGCAATTATATTTATATATATTGGTATATGATTGTATATAGTATTAAAATGTAGTAATTTACATGAAAGCATGATCATAGAGGTAGGAGTTCACCTGTAGAGAATAGTAAAGAAAGACTATTTGGCATTATTCTCCTTAGTACCGGAC
Organism: Prosopis cineraria; assembly: GCF_029017545.1. NCBI lineage: Eukaryota > Viridiplantae > Streptophyta > Magnoliopsida > Fabales > Fabaceae > Prosopis > Prosopis cineraria. The sequence goes on along the minus strand of NW_026555337.1, from coordinate 11,779,616 downwards.
AGGGTATGATTAGAGAATTTGTATCTCCTTGGTGCCTTTTGATATGCAGTGTTAGAGATTATCTCCTTAGTACCTATTGAGATACGGTGTTAAAGATTTAGACTCCTTAGTATTAATGTGATGTAGTGTTGAAGTCAAAAAACACTCCATTATGTGTATTAAGGAAACTATAGTTCAGAAGTGAGATAGAACACATTTGGCCAGGTGACTCTACCACAAAGGTGAGCTCGAGGCCAATAAAGTGGTAGAGTGATTTAGAGGTTTCAAGTCTGGGTGACTTAGAGGTTCAATTGATAGTAATCATGCTATATATTAGAAAAGTGGTGAATACAGTGGTAGAAGAGGTAAAATGATATATGTTGATGTGATTTGAAAAGAAACATATGTATATGCTATGTTTACTTGTATATTATACTATACTTGCTTATATTTGCATGCAATAGTCGATAGCAGAAAGTTATTCTGTTACTGATTTTTATCTCACCCCGTGGTTACATTTATACATGAAGAGTAGCAAGCTGAGTAAGGAAGAAGAGTCAGGACCAGCCTAAAGTTGTTAAGATGTGTGATGTTAGAGTTATGTAATGAACCTAAACCTTACGAATGTTATGTATATAAATTTCTATAGGGATTTACATACATGTTTTGAATAATTATAAGTTGTAAAATATTGTGATTGTGGTGAATTTATGAATCTTAGCCCATATGTGAAAATATGTGAAATGGTGAAATGAATTGTATGGGCTAAGATTTAGTGGTGAACTCGTTATGAATAAGGATATATGTGATTTTGTAGAGAAAATGTGATGATTATGGCGTAAAGTGCATTGTTACACTTTTTGGTAAAAATGGGCTGTTGAATGGCCCAAATTGTGATATACGTGTATATGTGTGATATATTATGGCTAATTAGGTGTAATAGGTTCTTTTGAACTTAGTTCAAGGGCCTAAAATGGTCTAATGAGATTAAGGGATCGATTTGAGTACTTGGGTGCATTAATTTCTTTGAAAAAAAAAAGCTTTTTACACTTAGGTGCCTAAATGTTGATCAGACCATTAGATAGCGTCCAACCTATCTCATTAACTAGCTTATGAGATAAGTTTCGTGTGAGCACTTAAATTACTTTGATTGAATGTCTTATGTGAAAACAGCAAACGCCGAAAGTCATTCATTTGAGCTATTAAATGATAACTGTAGAATCAAGCATGTGCGCTGCGGTGCATGATATAGAGAAGATTTGGGGGTGTGGGTCTATGCCAAATGTTGTAGCGCATGGCCCATAAACTAACTTTATTTCTTATTTTAAAAGGCATGCAACAGTTTATATGAATGCATATATCTTGCTTTTACTACGTATTGTTTGAATATGTTATTATTTTGATAATTTGTAAAATAAGTCTTGGATCCAAGCTTTTCCAAATATATTGATTGATTATGTTTTGATTTTAGATGAGTGGTGATTAGGTTAATTCTTTTCTATACCTGATAGATATAGGGGAGGGTTACAGTCAATACCTATTAGAATAATGTATTGCCTTGAACAAAATGACATACCTTAAAAACATGCCAAAAATGCAAACTGTGTAACGTTCATTAAAAGGAAGAAGTTGTGCATTAATCTTGTAAAAAAAAAAAAATTCACAAACATGTATTCTCAGCCAAACATGAAAGCTTAGCTTATAAATTTCAAGGAAGTGATAAATGATAGAAACTACAAATGTTGTAAATATCCATACTAAACCATTGCCATTGAATTCCCTAAGCCCCAACACTGATACCAAAATCAATAATTTTTTGTTCCCCCATGAGATTTATGAGTAAATTGACTGCCTTCATATCTCTATGGATTAAATGTTTGACTCTATGTTGCAAAGAGCTTAACCTCTCTTGGAAGATAAAAGGCAAAATTTTACAACAGTTAGCATTTTATATTCTATAATGAAAAGTTTGGAATAAAAAACATAAACAAATTTTCCTTGCAAGTAAGAGCTTTTAAAACATGATTGAAAATTCTGGCAGCAATCTGTCTCAGATAGGCATAAACAATGGGCACAAATGAATCATTGTATCAAATCCCGTGTAGAAAAAGGCAAGGCAATTTGGAATCGGTTTTCTAGGAGTAGAGTACAACATACCAAGGCAAGCACGTTTGATGACAAAAGAAGCTAAAGGCTTGGCAAATGTCATCATTGCTGAAACTTAGACTTTCAATGATGACTTACTAATGTTACTGCTGAAAATCGGACAATATGTGATGTTTTAGACTTTCAGTGACACGTTTGATACTACACACCGCAAATTATTTACTTTCAACAAAAATTCATTGTTGAAAATCACTTTTTTTAGTGAATAATTATTACTTTAATTTTGAATCATATGGAGGACATATCAAATTTCAAATGAAATCCATAATCATTAAATTTGAAGGTGTATATCATGATATATGATTTTTACAAGATAAGGTTAAAAATCTAGAAAATATTCTTGAGGTAACTGAACAAGTGAGGAACGAAAGTTCCTCAATAAATATTAGTTATTGTTGAAGTCAGGGTTTATTTTTCCTCTAAAGAGGACTTCTTAAAGTTTGATTTATAGACTTAAATCATCTCATTATGATTTTTATTTAATTAGTCATGATTTTTGTAAGTTGATGAAGAAAATAGAAAAATGCACTTTTTATTTTCAAATCAAGTTTGCATTTTTCGGCTTAGCCTTTTGTACTTGAAGATCATTAAAGTTAAAGTGATCCTTACGAAAATATTTTGTCTAAAGAGGCTAAAAAAATGAGATGTATCAGTGCTAACCCAAACGATGGATACTATTAATCAAATTAGATATTATCTTATATAGGGTGTGTCCAATCAGATAAGACCTAAATTAATTAGGTGATAATCAATCTGATAACTATAAATGAACCGCTTTTGGAAGTAAATCTAAAAAAATAATTAAATTATCAGCATTCTCTTCAAGTCCACAGGCATCTATAAAAGCAACCTCAAAAGTGATCTCATTTCATATGAATCCTCTAGACATGGATTCTATGAAGAGCAACAAGATCTTGGTTATTCTCGTTCTTCTCTTTCTCACTACTGTAAGAATAGTTTCTAACCTGCTTATAGTTTGTAGCTAGGTTTCTTTTGTGTGCTTTTTCTAATAAAACTTGACATATTTTCTCATATATTATACAAATTTTGATAATAAGTAGTTACGTTTAATTTATAGCTTATAAATTGTTTTATACCTACTTAAATTTTTTTTTCCATGAATTTGGATCCGGTGAGTGATACAAATTTCTTTACTCAATGAGCGTGTCACTTGACATGATAACAATTTAAAAATTACATTTGATACTTAAATTTTTATTTACAATTGAAATCTTTAAATTTGAAATTATATGGATCAATATTTTCAATTCATTTTTTTAAATTTGTTGGAAACTTCACTATTATTATTTTTTTTCTTCTTCAATATATATATATATATATATCAATGGGATTTAAATTGTAAACCTCTTTTTAATATCTCAGTTCATTTTAATAATATTTACCACTTAATAACAAGGGGATGAGGTGGCATGGGCACAATCCGGGAAAGTTTGTTTCCAGCCAAATTCCTTGAATGGCTGCACCGATAACCTATGCAAGACGGAATGTCAAAAGGCACATGGCACCCAAGCTAATGGAATGTGTCAACAAGGCAGTGCCACCACTTGTCTTTGTTTCTACCCTTGTTCCCTAGCTTTTTCTTTTTTTTAAAAAAAATTAATGTTTATCTCTCTCTTTTCTTTAGATGAAAAATATGTAAAATGTCCCTCTAGCCCATAACTATATATAGTTATGGAAAATAGCAATAGGTTTATAATAAGGATACATATCTGTATTCAATCCAAATATCTTATGAAATTCTTACAGTTACAGTTCTTCCTGGTTCACACTCATTTGTTTTGTGTGTTCAATGTGTTTTAATTACATTATATTGAGCCAAGAATTCAAATTTTTATTTTTTCAGTTATAGCTACATGAGTTACAATGAAGAAAAGGGATATGCTTACCTCTTATATATTTAATGTACTTATTTTCATTAAATCAAAATATGTGAATCTTTCATAAATATATTTATTTTATGATAATTTTTATAATTAATTTTATTAATATATTAAAATCCACCTATCATTAGTTGATTGGGTATAAGGATATTAAAAATATAAGAATAAGTACATAATCTTATGCTTATATTAAAATATGGGAGAAACTTCTGTAATTAATTTTATATGTTCAACATGTGATTTTTTATAGATTATTTATACTATAAATAATTTATTTTTTATTGATATTATTGATATTTTAAAATTCACTTATTTTAATTTGATTGGATAAAATATATAATAAAACATGTCAGGTGTGGTTCACGGAAAGGAGGTAATGAAAAGGAATGATGGGGAACAGAAAGAAATTGAATGATCATAATTATAATTTATTTAGTAGAATACTTAAGTAGGTAGAATAGAGTTTATTTATATTATTCATTTAAATATAAATTAAATATAAATATCATAATACCCTTAACATAAGAAGCAACAACTACTTTTTTATCTTAATGCATTTGCCTTTTTTTTTTCATCTAAAAGTTTTCCAGAGGTTTATATATACTTAAACGCATACATATGTTAATATGCTTAAAAAAATTATTTTAAATTTAAATTTTACTTTGTAAAAGAAAAATTTAGAAAGATATATAAATATGATACACATGGAATTAAATTTAAAATTTGGCTAAATTCAAAAACTCCTTAGAAAACATTTTTCATAAGATTAAAGATATTGTAAGGAGAAAATAATGAATAAAATTAAAACTAAAAGGTGGGTATGAAAAGTTAACATGGACATTTTGGTAAAAAAAAAATATCGGATTTAAGGTGGGTGACATAATTTCTCCCATTTTTAAAAGTTTTTTCATTCTTAAAAATATGATAATTCATATTTTTGAAGAGACTATTTCATTTTTCTTACAAGTAACCAAACAAGAGTGAGATAGGAATGAAGATATTTTACCACCAAAGTTCCTAACCAAACGGAACCAAAACTAAGTAAATAAGCCTTTCTCTTACTATATTAATATTAGGTGATAAATGAATCTAGTTAGTGTTGGGTCAATTACTCTATCACAGATTAAAAGATTAAGTCAAAAAATAAAGGTTATGAATTAAAAAAAAAGGATGAAAATATATTTTTACTCTTCTAATTTTACATAAGTTTTCATCATAGTCACTTTTTTTAAAGAATTAAAAATGAAGAGAAAAGCTCAAATACAAAAAATGAAATTTAAATGATGATATTTTTATTTTTTTTTTAAATCACTTCTTTCACGAAAATCCAAACTTAAACAAGGAGATTTTTACTTTTTTCATTCGTTAAAGAAAAACTCATAATCAGACTTCAGACATGCCCTTGATTACTGCTGGGCCTAAGATGTAAACTGCGAGAACACACACACACACACAGAGCCCAAAACAGAGGCCCCATTGGATCACAATACTGGAATATTAGGATAGTTATTGTGATAAATAATTCTAATATTTACCAACAAAGATGAATCTATAGAAAAAACTAATCCCTTATAACATGATGAATCAAGATTTAAATTTTTATTAAGAGATGTACTTATGTTTATTGTTTGATCTTATCTCGAACATAATTGTCTTCAACAGGAGAATACATGTGAGTAGTAAAAAAAATTATGATATTTGTGTGATCAAGATATTTCCACCATTTTAAAATATAAAAATTTTTTTTACTAGTAATTGTAAATCTAAAATGTAGAACATTTTGTAAAAATTCATTCACATTGGAATTTTTTTTTACAAATGTGCTTAAAAATTATGTTGTAGAGAAAAATTATATAAGAAAGAAATTAAAGGTAATTAAAAATTCCCTATATTCCCCCAATTTTTAAATATAAGAAAAAATAACTAAACTACACAATTAAACAAAATGGTTAAATATAATAATTATACCTGAAATTTAAAAAAGTGGACTAAATTATCTCTATAATTAATAAAACAAATTAATTTTGTGAAAATAAATACTGCTTTTATGAAAGGTAATTTTAAAAACATGTAATAAATACTTTTTGAAATCTGTAATTTGTACATGAAAAAAAAGAGGTATATAATAGTTTATCTTATAATTAAAAAAAAAGAGAGGAATTGCATACCAACCAAAAAAAAAGAAGCAGAGGGATTATTTTAACTAGAGGGAGTACTTACCACAACTTATTATATCATTGATATGACACATTAACAATAAAGTAAAGCCAATAATTGCCTTGATTAGGTTTTGATGAGGCGATAAAGATGATTAGTAGGACAACATCATACAGACAAACATTGCTTCAGCCTCCAAAATTGGTGGCCAATTAACAGAGCCTAATCTGTTAAGTTTTGTTTTTCCCCAATACAGTGAGAAAAAAGAAATAAATAGACTAACTGATCGTAGTGCAGAGGCAAATCTGCCTTATTCCCCCAGCATCATTCTGCAACAAACGATGAAGAGTATCTGGTGGTCTCCGTTTGCGCAGCAACGATCAAAAGACAAAGTCAAAAAAGAAAAATGACAATTAAAAATCCCATAAAAAAAATATTAATAACAAGTGCAAACTTTAAATTATTAAAATTTTAATAAAAGACTATGGTCCCTACTTGCAATAAATTATTTTTTATTAATTAGTTTGAGATGCACAATAAATTTTAGTAAATTTTCAACTAACATTATAAAGATTCCCAACTATTTTTCATCGATTTCTCCAAATAATAGCAAAAAATTACAAGTGGTTGGCTTGCGATTTAAAATTGACCTTGTAAATTTTCAATTGACGATATAAATAATCTCGAGTATATTTAGCAAATTTTTTTTTAAAAAAATTATTTATATATTGATAGCAAAAAAATATAAAGGGTTGGCTTATAATTTACAACTGACTCTTATAAATTTTCAATTAATGTAACAAATAATTTCAAGTGTATTTACCTAATTTTTCAAGTAGTTTTTCTATATATTGACAACAAAAAATTGATATTCACAACTAATTATCATAAATTTCAATTAATGTTACAACCAATTCTAAGTGTATTTAATAAATTTTTCAATTGACTACTCGTATTTTTGTAATTGCAAGTAAATATTGTTCTATTATTAAAATTTCAATAATTTAGTATTTGTAATTATTATTAATGTTCTTATAAGTCTTCAAATGCCATTTTTATATTAAAAAGAGACTAAATAAAAAAGACTCATATTTCATGACCTCTAAAACTCATCAATGAATCCCTTTGAACTTACAATTTTATGCACATAAATCCTTTTATCATTACTTTGTTTGTTATTTTATTAATGAAATGTAACATGGCAAGGTTTTATTTACATATAATGTAAAGTTTATAAATATTATTTTCACATAGTTTCAAAATTGTGGGGTTACTTATTTATTGAAAAAATGTTTAAGGGAGTAAGTATATCATGAATAACACATTAAAGTTTTGTTAATGAAATAAGGGTTAAAGGGCAAATCTACCCTTGAAGAATTTACTAAGGTACAATTGATATCCTTAAGTATTTAAAGGCACAATGTTGTCCCAAGCTAATAGATCCAAAATGTTTTCCTTGCTCAGGTGGCATTACACCTGGCTTCCATCTCAATGTTTTTTTTTTTTGACCCCTCTGTTCAATGCTCTTCATTCTCACTTTGTCACCAATATTTCCCTGTCTTGTCCTCAACCTTCGTCTCTCATCATTAATGAACATCCAAGAATTTCAGATCCATAATCAATTTTTCATATTCACATTTCACAACAAATAAAAAAAAATCAAAAATAAAAAAGTATTATTCTACAATGTTCAACCACACCCACGTATTGTATTGGATCAGAATCAAAATAAGAAGGGACTACATGGCTACTCAATCGGACAACCAGACAGCCTATCTAGATTACCATACTCACTAAGAGACTTACTTGCTTCTAAGACTTGACGGCTACCTTACCACACCAGAGGGAAATGGCCCTTCTTCAAGGCAAAGCTACCTTACCTTACCCGACTAAGCAAGTGAGACAAGTAGGCCACTCTAGTTGATAAATGCGCTCAATGAAGAAAGATAGAGCCAGCATGAACAAGGTGATTGTGAAAGAGAACTAGGCAAGAAACATGAGCAAGGCGATGCTGAAAGAGTATTCTAAAATGTTCAAGCCACAGTCGCTTCTGCGTCTTAATCAACGTGCAAACTCAAGGGTGAGTATTCTACAATGGAGATTCATCTTCCTCCCACAAATAGATTTGGAACTTTTTCAACAGCTGCATCTCCATCTCTATCAATGCGTTTTGTCTCCCACAGCCGTATTGTCCCACCGTCCTAGATCTATGTTGACCATCCTCTATAGACGCATGATATCGCCTTCCTTGATCCGTGCTCTCTGTCTCCCACAATAGCATCGTCTTGCCTTCTTAGATTTATGCTCATCGTCTCCACCATTTCATCACTAGCAAAGTTAGAGAGGGATAGAAGGAGAGGAGAACCTCTTTACCATTTCATTAGCAACATGGGAGAAAGGAGTCGAAGAGATCGAAGTTACATGAGATGGATGACAAACTAGTTCTCTTGATCTAGGTAAAGAAAAAGAGTGAGGTGACGACATGTGGCTGCCACTTATGGAAGGTCGGGTCCACCAACAGTCAAATGTTTGAACCTATTAATTTAGGGTGTCATTGTGCCATTTCTGAAACATTTGAGGCAACATTGCATCTTTAAATACTTAAAGAGATCAATTGCACTTGAAAAAATGCTTTGCGGTGGATTTGCCCTTCAACTCATGAAATAATGGAACAAGCAAAGATATGGTATAAAATTATCATTTTAAAATGACAGAGGAACTTTGTTGGATCAAAGCGCACAAGGTTAACAAGACAAATCTGGCCATCAATCAACATAATTCCATTTGGTCCTGATTATAATTACGTAATACTTTTAAAACTTAAAATTTGTCTTCAATAAAGTTCATTAATTAAAGGGGGATTGCTTACTTAATTAGGATATTTTTTCTTCAGCTAGGGGATTATTTGGTTGATTACAGAATATAAAAAAAATTACATTTACGAAAAAATAATATTTTAAACAAAGTGTTTTCTATTAAGGAGGGGAAAATTTCTTATAATAAGAATCAAAGGGAAATTTTAACGAGTATTTACCATAAGCTATATAGTAGCTCATGTTTTAGGCTTAGTTAATCCTCCTATGATTCTATTTAAAGGATAGAAAGGGAAGATTAATTTTGGTATCATTTATAGAACGTTTCACTATTTTTTAAGTCTATCTTTACTGTTTTACCCTTATTAAATGCTAAGAAAATTTATTAAAAATATTTTTTTATCCTTATTAGGAATATAGGTGGGAATTCATTAAATTTTAAGACATGGTTAATAAGATTTAATATTTTTTTAATTACAATGACATGTGTTCAAAATGACTTAGTATAAATATATCAGATGGAGTATTCCATAACGCATATGAAACCTCATAGCTCATTCAGAACTCCCTTGGATCTTAAACATAAGATCTAATTAAAAAGATTTGATTTGATCTTTAAATATAGGACATCAATCTTCTTCATCTTTCACTGTTTTTTCCCACTCTCTTTGTCTCTCACATTTAATATCTTTATTAAAATAAGGATATTTTAGGGAAGATACAAGCATTATTTTACACAATATAACTCCCTCAATTAAAAATATAAGGTTTTTTTTTTAGATCATATGTTCAAAAATATAAGCCATTTTTAACCTTTTAATATGTAATTATTGAGCTTTTCTTTTAACCAAAATACTCATAATAAACAATCCAACATCAACTAGTTATCTTTAAGTGAGGCAACTTATTAAATATGGGCAAGCATAGAAAAATGGTATCAATTTAATGACATTCAACTGACTCATTGAAAATAAGATCCAATAAAAAATGTCTCGTATTTTTAAAAATTAAACTAATTTTTGTTATCTTATGCAAACCATAAGATTATAAATTCACTAACTTATAGTACACGTGTTGGGATTGGAGGGAGAATGTATCATAACAAATAATTATGGTTGAAAATTAACTAATTTATGTAATCTTAACCAAACCATATTGATAGGAAGTGAGTATCGCTTTGTTTATTGGGTGGGTACCACGTTGTTGGATTGTGTTTATGTTGTCTTATGATAGTTCGTTTTTTTTTTTAATTTATTATTGGGCAGCTACCATGTTGTTGGATTTTGTTTATGTTATCTTTATGATAGTTCGTTTTCTTAATTTATAGGGCAGGTACCGTGAACGCAACGATGATAAACATGTTTATATTAATTCAAAGAAACTTAAACTAAATTATGAACCAAAGATTATATAATTGTTGATGTTTTAGAATTATTTTAATTTTTTTTTATAAAAAAAATGGAACAACAGAGTAGAGTACATTTTTCATTACTCATTTCCATCGCCACATTCTTATTTTATTCCATTCTCATCTTTTAAATTGTGTGGCTTTTTTTAAAATCTTTTAGAGTATTTTCGCTTCCTTTTTTACCCCTCTCGTGCCCTATCTAAATGGATAGGCATTTTATTTGCCATGTTTACTTTGAAAATTACACTAAAAACTTAGTAAGTTTTATCTTATTACAAAACATCTTTCAAAACAAATTTGCTTGTCTGGATATATATTTCATTGTTTTAGTTTGAGAACAAATATATTTAATTCTAAGCTTAAGCCTTAGTTTGGATGGAGGAAAAATATAAACAAAATAAGGAGGAAAAAACTACAAAATAATTTTCAAAATAACTTTTTTATTACTTTTAAGAGTTTTTCCTCCTAGATTTCCCCCTACTAAACAAAGGGTAAATACTATTGTTGATAATTTTGGATATATATTTTTTCTCTGTATAAAATTATACAATGTTTTTAACTTATTTATATTCTCAAAAAGATATCAATAACATTTAAAACTATGCGTGCTTTCCAATTTCATTTTATTCCTGTTTAATATAGTATTTTAATTAAAAGATTTTATTAATTACACCCTTTAATTAATAATTTTTTAAAAAACTTATTAATTATATTTTAAAAAATTTAAAATATCTTATATTTTTAACACGGTACTTTAAAAAATGTCATGCACTACTAAATCAAGGGAGCATATTATATAAATATATGATCGGATCATTAGTTTTACTGTTGTTGGAATGCAGTTTAGTTTATTATTTTTTGTCACCATATAATTTACTTACTATTAGTTAAGCATCATGTGAAATTTTAGGTCTTCATATTAATTAACATTATAATCACATATTTGTTTAAAGGAATGATGTTGTTGGCCAAAGTGTAGTCGCAATTATTCCTTTTTTTTTTTTTTAAAGAAACATATGTCTGACTCTGAGGCAGAGGCACAGTGTCAACATCATGTTTGAACTAAATGTAAAATTGTGCAAAAAAGAATTACATATTAATTAAGGTTTAATCAGTTTCCGAAAACCAGCTGCTGGGGGGGGGGGAAGAAAAGAAAAATCTTGTTTAATAATTATGATTCCAAACTTAATATCAAAGTTTAATATCACGTGTTTGAATTTTGGGAAGACAATTCTTTAAATAGTTATTGGTATGGTTTACTTGAATTTTATCTTTAGTGTTGTCTACTTGTTAATATTAATATTAAAAAATTCGAGTCACAATTTATTATTATTATAAGTCCATTCTTTCAAATAATGACATGGGAGTGAGACAGTTTAGTGGTGCCCGTATTAGAAAATTAGATCAATAAATTATAATAATGACATAGAAAAACATAGACTATTTTTTCATGGCGGTAAAAAATTTATTAAATATTTTAAACAAGAAATTTGAGTTGACAATGATGAATTGTAACTTTTTTTAGATGATAATTTACACAAAATGTATATTTTATGTTTAATTTCCATTAAGCATAAATTGCATTGTCTAATAATTTTTTATTTTTAAGTAAATTGAGTTGTAGAAATTTAAATATTTACCCAAAATAAAGATTTGGACAAAAAAAAAACTCCAAATAAAGCGGATTTTTTTTTTGGCGATGTATTTTTTTTTTTGGTGGGAGATATTAAAACTCGAGGACAAGACTTAACAATGGATTCTTTTTACACCAATGACTTAGTTAACTAATAATATTAATTAATGATTTTTTCCACAGTAAAAACCAATTATTTGAATTAATTAATTACCGTTGATTCCTGCATAAAAATAATTAATTAAATTAAATATATAAATCAATTAGTTTAGTTAGTTAAAGGAGTGCACGCGTTGAAAAAGCGCGTGACGTTGTTAGGGGACATGGCTTCTTCGGAAGGATGATTCCTTCCTCGTCTACTACTCTACCCTTCGTGCCTTCTTTCTTCTCAATTCTCTCTCTACAAGTTTCCTTCCTATGGAAACCGGAGTCCAAAGGAACGCACAGAAGAATTACTATATCTGATTATCTTTTTTATCCCAAAAAAGCAAGATCTAGCGACAGAGAAAGAAGATATTTCTCCTCCTCCTGCTCTGAGAATTTCCGTTTTTGTTTGTGTCCCTCCCTCTCTGCTGTCGCTCTGAGGATTTCAGGTTCATTTGAATCCTAATCTTCCTCTAATGTACCATTTGAGTTTCAAAAATATTTAATTTCTTCCTATTAAGACATGTTATGTGCCCGTGTATTTGTTCTCATTTTGTATTCATAGATTGCTTGCTATACTAGTTCTGATAGTGAAATTATGGCTGATTCTCCGCTCTTTGCTTGTTTTTAATTCATTTCTTGAAGTTTATTTGCTTTTGACAATGTGGGTACTTAGCCAATTTTGGCTACTTGAGGTTCAGAGCGTTGCAGTGCTAAATTTAGGGTTCTTGATGTTGGTTGTATAATTTGACTATTATGTTGTTATACTTTATGGACTCTAATTTGTTTAGAATTTGACGCTCGCTGTGTAATTCTTTCTAGCTCATTCTCAAAATTAAGTTCTGAATTCTACCTGGAGATTTGGCTTCTGTTTTGATTGACGCTATTGAATTACTTTTTTGGGAATAAATTGTTGAGAATTGGAGTAAGCATGAGTCTTGGATAATACTGTTGCTATGCGGATTTTGGGGTTTTCCCTCATTTGCTGCTGTTAACGTGGGTCTTCTAGCTGTGTTTCTTATCTATCTGAATTCTTTGTGAACTGCAGGACTGTTGGGATCCGTTTCTACAACGACCACACTGAATAAATTGTAGTTTGAAAGACTCATTTTAGGTTATTGTATGTGTATCACTGATTAGATAGTTCACAATACTGTTCGAATATCATATTTTGTGTCCAGATACCTTTGACATGTAGAAAGTTTTTTCATTGTGTTATTATGGTGTTTGATGTTGTTGAAGAATTAAAAATAAATAAATAAATTACCAGGATAGCGGAATACTGAGTTTTATTGGATGGGTAATAAACTTGGGAGGAGGAGACAAGTGGTGGATGAAAAGTATACAAGGCCACAAGGGTTGTATAATCACAAAGATGTGGATCACAAGAAGCTGAGAAAGCTAATACTTGAATCAAAACTTGCACCTTGCTATCCTGGAGATGAAGAATGTGCTAATGATCTTGAAGAGTGCCCAATATGTTTTCTGGTTGGTCTAAATTTCTTTGTACTTCAATCCTAGTTCCTTGTGCTTATTCTTTTGCTGTACTTTTTCCTTGAATGAACAAGGAATCCATTTCAACTTATGAAAGTTAAGCTATCAACTGCAAATAGAACTGCTTTCTTTTCAGTGGGTTTCAAAAATACTTGACAGCAGAAAGTGCCCAGATTTTCCCTATTTCCTTAATTTTTTAAAATAAAAGTCTGCTTCAAATTGTAAAACTTTATCAAGGACCTTTCTAATTATTGTATTTCATCTTTTTCTTTCAATTTAGTATTATCCAAGTTTAAATCGATCAAGATGTTGCACCAAGAGCATTTGTACTGGTAATTATTTTCTTATCTTCACAACTAATATATCTCATCATTAACGTTACTATGTGATCTGATTTAGTCCTTTTTGCCAGAGTGCTTTCTGCAGATGAAGGTTCCAAATTCAACTCGGCCTACACAGTATCCTTCATTACTAGTCATTTGTCTCTTATACAAAGAGCTATGACTTATACTTGCTTACTTGATAACTGCCATCTATCATTGGTTAAAATTTAATGGTAATTTCTTTCCTTAACCATGGTAGATGTCCTTTCTGCAAAACAGCAAATTATGCTGTGGAGTATCGGGGTGTGAAATCAAAGGAAGAAAAGGGATTGGAGCAGATTGTAAGTTGGTATCTGCCATAGCTATTGAGTTTAGGAATATGCTTGCTGAAATATTTGCACAATCAGTTCAGATGTACTGACATATACTTGATGCTCAGGAAGAACAGCGCGTTATAGAAGCAAAAATTAGGATGCGGCAGCAAGAGCTTCAGAATGAAGAGGAAAGAATGCAGAAAAGGCATGAAATGAATGGAAATGTAACACCTGCAGATGTTGAATATAGCTCAAATGCTGGTAGTCTTCAATGGAGTTCTGGATATTGTCTCTGTTTGATTGTTTCTGGTTGTATAAATTATTCTTTTGTTTTTTGTAGTGACTGCATCATCAGTTTCTGTTCTTGAAGGGGAGGAGATCATTACTTCTCAAGATTCATGTGTCACCCCAGTGATTAGACCGCCTCCAGCTGCTAGGAGCAATAGGTCTGCAAGTTTACACAACTTTTTAAGTTTTAATGATTTTTAATTTTCCCTCATTATGTTGCTGAAATCGACTCCTTTCAAGTCAATAAATGGAACAGAGAAAAATGAATTGAAATTTGTGATTTATGAGAACTTGTGTCTTAACTTTGGCTCATGAAATCTAAATTTTTCTGGGGTGTTTCATTTCCCATTAGTGTTCTAATTGTTGAGATTATATTGATATTGATTACATTGTCAAGAGTTGAGTCCAATATAAAATGACAGACATTAACCTTGTCATCTGGTCTGAATTCTGTGCTTGATTCAATAGTCTGCCTCAGGCATGTGCCTCTAATGAAAATGGCTATGAGGAGCATTTATCCTATTGCAATAGGAATCAACGACTACATGGATTGGATGATGCCATCGTGTTCTATCATTAATCAAACTTTGAGTAATGTTGTTAACCTAGGTCTCGTTCAACAACTTCCATAAGTTTTTTTTTTTTTTTTTAAGTCTTCCTTTACCCCTCTTAATAGGGTTCAAGGCTATCCATTCTACTTTTCTTACTAGTCCCTGCCATGACCTTCTTTATACATGGCTACACCATCTCAAAATATTTTCTACTATCCTTCTCTTAATAGATGTCACACCCATTTTTTCCTTTGTATGCTTATTGCGGATTTTATTTTTTCATGTATGCTCGCATATCCATCTCAATATTCTCATCTTTACTATTCTAATTTTATGCATTTGTTATCCCTTTAAAGCCTAACATTTACTGCCATATAACATGGCTGGTTTTATAGTAGTTCGATAAAACTTTCCTTTTAGTTTATGAGGTACTTTCTGATCTCAAATAACTTCTCCACTTAAAACACCCTGCTGATTTAAAAGTTTACTAAATTTAAATGTCTGGAGGATATAGAAAACCAGAACAGTTGATTGTAATTCAAGGGATGGTATATGATTGGAATGCTGCTTAGGAATATACTTACTGATGCAACCAAATCATAGATCAGTTGGTCATTTGGGTACATGGGCTGAGCATGAAGAAGATTGAGCTGGCAGCTGATTTGTTAACAGGATTGATGCCAGCAGTGAGTTTGACTTATGAATAAAAAGGGCAATCCAATCTTTGCCATGCTAGATGCATGCCCAGAAAATTCAACCACCTGCCGATTAGTTGCATTGCTTGTGATCTCAAGTCCTATTTAGATAATTGTTAGGGAATTTTGAATATCAACAGCAATAGTCGGTATCCAACATCTTTCTTTCATAGTTCTTGGATTGTAGTCAAACCATCAACGAACTGCTTGTTTCTATTCTTCTTCACACTGAAGTGTTAATAAGTTCTGTCAATATCAAGCATGATTGCACTAAGTGGAATTTTTTTAGTGGAATTCTGCAACTTGGAATTTGATTGATTATTCGTTAATGAAAATCTAAGCTCATAATTTCTTACATCAAGAAGCGGCTGCTGAATCTAGCAGTGTTGATGGGATGAATTCCTTATTATTTTAAGCTTTCGCCAATGTGTATAGTTACTGGTAGAAAAGTAGTTGGAAATGATGAGTCGTGTTGGTGCACCGGTGTTATAACTGACTAGTTTTAGGGAAAAAAAAATATTCAAGAGACGTGCTAGTAAATGGCCCATCCTAGTATTTGGTGGTCCTGTGGACCCGCACTTGGTCAACTTGCAATAATGCTTTCACACAGCTAGGCAGATTAATGTATATAAAGAGATCAGTAAGAGTTGTTCAACCTCAGTGCTAATTCAGCCTCACTCAGAAGAGAAAAGAGACAAAAAGATACTGCTTCTTCCTTTTCCTGAATAAATAATTGTTACACATCTTCATGTTAAGTGTCCTGTTTTCATATGCATGAATTGAACAGAAAGTTATGTATATTTACAAGAGGACTCTTTAAGTAATAGAATGTTCAAATGGTTGTAATAGATGGTGGAAAACGAGATGAATTTTTCTATCTTTTACCTGTGCAACTGACAAGCCATTGAGCTGACCCCTATGCTACACCATGTATGTTTTACCTGTTCAATTATAGGATGAACATAATTTAATACAATTGTATTAGAGTCATAAAACCATATATGATACTTTTTAAATTCATACTCACGATGACATGTATGATCCCCTAGTTGATCCCCGTGAAGATATTTGCTAGCTAGATTGATGTCTTTTGGTAAGCAAGCATTTAAATTCTATTGTTTGGTCATGGACACATGTGCTCGAATGCTTTCATGTCTTATGTAGTATGGTTACCTTGTATGTTTTTGTAACACTGAAAACTTGCAGAGATGATGAATTTGAACTTGACCTTGAGGACATTATGGTCATGGAAGCGGTCTGGCTTTCCATTCAGGTAAGGAATTTGTGTTTGAAATAAAAATGAATGTTGAATTTATCTGTAAAATTGAAGATTTTTTAATAAAAATAAAGTAATTTTCATTTCAATTCTTTTTCAGAATAATCTTTAAAGCCCACATTATAATTCTGTCATGTGTTGCCTAGTCATTCAAATATAGAATTGTTCATATTGTGTGTTTTTTCACTTGATTACCTTTAGACAAGGAGGAAATACATGCATGATTTTTTCTAACTGACTATATCTACAGCTTGATTATTGGACATGAATAGCTGCTTTCCAAAATACTAGAACTATACATTTTACTTTATCATGGCGCATGACTTGAACTAAAGCTCTCTGAGTATCATATTGAGTAATGCTACCTACTTAATTCTTGTATTTACTACTTTATAAGTCGCTTCACTTGAGTTAAGGCGCTGCACTTGAGTTAAGGTGAACCTTGTGTAAGTATTTTCTAGACATGGATTAAGCTATTTGTTCAGTGTGTAGATTTGTGAGATGCAAGTTTTGCGATCTTTGGTTTCTCACAGAATTGTCTGGGAAATGAAACTTGTAATTCAGTTTTACTCCTCCCTCCCCTTCCTTCCCCTGCTTGCTGGTGGAAAACTGTAATTATAGTAAGACAACCAGTCTATTTAACGAAGTGTATATATTGGCATTGCAGGAGAGTGGCCGGCAGAGAAATTTATCTTATCCAGCTTCTGGACAATACATAACTGGTGATAACTATGTTTCGTCTGCAACAAGTCCTCACGCTGGATCATCGTCATCGCCTTCTGGGGGCCTTGCTAGTGCAATCGCTGCTCTTGCAGAGCGTCAGCAAATGGGGGGAGAATCATCAACAAGCGCCAACGAGGGAAGTGCACCATCATTCAACATGCTACAAGGTCCCAACAGGTTTTATAGTCAGTTGAGTAGAGAATCTGGTGGCTATCTGCCTACAGACAACAGCGATGAGGTACCATCAGATAACTCGTCAGCCATGACTAGGGTTCATGGTGAATGGCCCATGGACAATGAACCACAGGTGGCTGAAGCAGCAAGCAGTTACACGAGTGCCATTGCAGCAGATGATAGCAGAATATCTTCCTTACCACAGCCCAATGACCTTGAAGGAACCACTGAAAATGACACAGAAACCATTGTTCCTGAGAGTTTTGAGGAGCAGATGATGCTAGCTATGGCTGTCTCTTTAGCCGAGGCTCGAGCCATGTCAAATGGACAAGGTGCTTCGTGGCAGTAGTTTTTGGTCAAGGTACTCGTTTAGTCTTTCTTAAATTGATGATGCTTGCATTACCATGGCTATTTGGTCAGCTTAGTCTTGGTTTGAGAGATTGAACAAGGTTCACACTTTCTGTGGAACTTGTTCGAAAGATCTGCGAAAGATTCTCTTTGCACACGTATTCATATATAAAGATGTCAAATGGAAAACAAATTATTTCTAATGTGTCAAAGGTTGTTGCTTGATGCTTCCTTCTCTTTTTGATTTCTTGTCCCCTTCCCCCTTCATTAGCTTTCTGTAAATAATGTTTCAAAATTTAACACAGGCCCTGATTGATTTATTTCCATTCTTAGACTTTATTTGGCACATTTTAATCATACACTGAACAGGAAAGGAGAGGAAATTGCCGTGTGAGTGTAATTTGTTTCTTGCTCTTTGAGATGAGTATATCAAATCATTCTTATAGGGAGTAGCATGTCAAATATTTACATTTTTCTTAGTTTTTTTTTTCTTCTTTGGCGAAATACATTATTCATGAACATGGAAAGTAGCACCTATTTTGAATATGAAAACTCTCACAATTTAGGTAGAATTCTTTATCAGATTCAATAATAAATACATATGTTGACAGGTCCTTTGCTTAGTAGCGCTTCTAAGGTATTCCTATGTTAACATTTTGGTGGTAACCCAATAATATACAATTTGACCTGTCTTGTTGCTGGTGCTGTTTCTGAGGTGAAGTGTTAAATTTGACGATGGAAGGAAAGTAGAGGCTATTGAGGCCTTCTTTGATTTTGTCTTTAAAGCCGGTTTTTTATTTTGGCCAATGTATATTTTTAATCTTTTAATTTTATATAAAATTTTATTTTAATCTCTTAATTTTATAAAATGTATTTTCAGTACAAAAAAGGTTTTATGTTGAACTTTTAAATATTGGTAAAACATTTTCAAGCATTAAGTTTATTTTTTTTTTAAATAACAATAATTGGTATAAAAAGCAATCATTTAAAACTAATGGTTTAGGGTTAGGGGATTAAAAATATACTTTATAAAATTAAAGAATTAAATTGAAACCTTGTATAAAGTTAGAAAATAAAAAATATACTTTAGCCTTCTATTTTTAAAAATAAAAAAATTGTTTGAGTAAATATTTTGGATTTAAATGTTTGATAACATTGACATTTAGAAAGATATATAAATATGTCATAGCTATTTTTGTTTTATTTTTTCTTTGGTTTTCAAAGTCCGTTCCATTTAATTATTGAAAATTACTGTTAGTTTTGATTAATCACATCATAAATTACTACTATTAATCATTGTTGACTATAATTATTGGTCCATTTTTTAACTCAAAGTGTTCAAATTAATATAATTAAATATATTTTTCTTTTAAAAAAAATTCTAAAAGTTATATTACGAAGTAATATTTAAAACCATAAAAATTGAAACACGAGGCCTAAAACATTATCATATTAAAAATTGAAACTTGTGTGATTCTTCGTTCCCGCCATGAGAATCGCGTTTCTCGTAGTAAGCATTATATATTCCAATATAATTATATAATGTTAGGTTAACCCCATACTTTCCCATAGTAATCATCATTCTTTAAAAATTAAAAATATAAATGTATGACCTTATACATATCAATCATTATTCCTATATCTCTATCACCTTATTTCCCTCTTAACCCAAAAAAACCTATCTATGGCCATGATCATGTTAGCTCAAATTATTTTCTACCATTTCATTACATTTCTCTCTCCAATAATCAAATAGGATCCCCAATGCTTTCGGAGAATCTAACATGCATTTTTTTATAAATAAATAATTTAACTACTTTACCTAATAACATTAAATTAATTATTTACCTCTAGTATTTAGATAAAATTTTAAAATAAAAAATCAAACCTCTTATTTTAAGCTAAGATAGAAATGAGTTGAGTTGGGATATTTGTTCACTTGAGGAAAAAGAGAGTGTAGGTTGAGCTTTATGTCATGGGACTGTTACTTTTTCTACAAAAAATTAATTTATTGGGACATATAAAGTGTTCGTTTATATAGTCAAAACCTTTTTAAAATCTTTATGACGTGGGACGTAACATTCAACCCACTTATTGAATTAAACAAGTGAACTGATCTGGCTCAAGAACTGTGTTGCTATGCCTCTTAGTTTTTTAGCACTATATTTGAATTTAAAGTTAACTTATAGGAGTTAGCTTTAGTAGAAGTAGCTATAACTACTTAAGCATGAGGTTTGGAGTTGAAATTTGAGTGAATATAGAAAATGTCTTTGAGAGAGTTACTTCTAATTGGGCCCAACAATACTTAAACAAGAAATTCAATCAAATACTTATATTAAAAAAAAATCTAAATGTTCCCAAAGATCAATCTAACGGTCAAGAACTAAGTTTGAGGAAATTGAGAACCAAAAACAAAAATGTTGAAAGGTCTAAAGATTCGTCTATGCACAAACTCATCTTCATCAGCACACATCAGTATATTCAGAGTACTGTTGGCTAAATTTATGGGTGTCACTTGTGGCGGAGCCACATGTGCTTGATGCCCCCCGCCAGCAAAATAGGAAAAATTACTGGTATAGGGGTATAGTTATTTATATTTACACCCTCATTTTTTTCATGTTTTTTCATATTAAACCCATCCTATCATAGGATTCCTATGTTACTTTTTAACATAGATCCAAAATTAAAATTTTTTAACTTAAAGCTTGGTAAATTTTAACCTACAATTTCATCATACCCAAGTACTAATATTATTTTATAAAAAATTAATATTTTATTAAATATTTAAGAAAATAGGGGGGGGGAGAATAACCTAGTTATACTCGGGTCGTTTGAAATCCCAAGTCAGATTTGGGGAAAAAATTGAAGAGTGCCTTTGTGCTGATCAATGTGGCTACAGTAATCGCCTCTGGTTTTTGGAGCAAGAATTTCGCTACTTCAGCTGCGTTGCTAGAACTGCGTTCGCCAAACTGGTCTTGCTATCCTCATCTTTGAAGTTTGAAAAGAGAAACTTGAAGCTAGAAAAGATAGCAAAAGAAGTAGAGAACGAATGAAGAAAAGAGAAGAGAAAGGAAGGAATAAGACATGAAGCTAGGAGAGAGAATGAGCAATTTTGAGTAGCATTCTTCAATCTTACACTTCTTGCCCGCAAAAGTTGACTTCTTATATAGGGGACAATGGATGTACAATTGTCCCATAATTTATATTAAAAAATATATATTTAAAAACATTGATAATAAATTGATTATTTAACAATTTCAAAATATGAACATACGTAGAGAAAATTTTCTTATACTCCTTGCGTGAACCAAACATGCTTAGAAGAGTTTCGTCCTCAAAATGTATGTGAATTAGTGATCGTGAGTTTCCAAAGTTTTTTACCATAATTTTTTTTTACAGTGCATAAGCTATTAAGAGTCTTATAAAATGAAAACGTTCACAAGGAAGTAACTGATCATTGCATGGAAATGAATACAAGACTGGGAAAAAAGGAAGAGGCTCTGATGAACGGAGTGACAAGCAAAATAATAACTTTAGAAGGCCTACATTGGAAAAAAGGCCAAGGCTCTGAAGAACGGACTTAGTTGCCAGTTGCCACTCTCTCCAAATGCTGGTTTCCGACTTCTAAGGGTCTATTGGGTTGGGCTTTTTCCTATAGTTTTCCATTTTGGGCTTCTTGAAACCTAGTCTTGCCCAAGAAGATGTTTTTGGTCCAAACAAGTACTTCGCTTCAAAGTAAAGAATGATTTTTTTAAAAAAAATAAATGAAGGAATTCAGCCTAAATGCTGAGGGTTGATACAACAATCATTATTAAGCAGGCTAATAACAACACTAGCTGAATGGACAATCAAAATGCTGAAGACGAGGTCACAAACTAAGTTTATTGTTTTGCAAGACAACCAGGGGAGGCATGAACTAGCTGGACATCCCATTCGCCAGAGAGTATAGTTCGTGTTTCCTCTGCCAGAGCCACCGTGCCGACTGCCGGAGCTCCATCACTGGCAGGGAGACCACCACAAGGGACCAAAGGGTCGAGGAAGAATTTCAACTCTTGACCTTCTGGTCGAGCAAAAGGTATTGCGCCACTGAATCACCAAAGGTAAACGATGATACGTGCAAAAATATATATATATATATATATATTGACTTTTGTTCTCAAGCATTCATGTGAATTACTGTTAATCACAATCACTGATGCATATTTTAACATAACTTGTTCATATGCAAAAAAAAAAAAATTATTAATTTTTAAAACCGAACTTATTCAATTTTTTTTAACAACTTGTTCCTTCAATATGAAATGTTATCAATATTATACTAAACAAAAAAAAAAGTATAGAAAAAGTAAATATGTTATAAATTTATTTTTCAAGAATTTTAATAAGCTTTGGTTAATCACGGATGCATTATTATTCATATCATATCCAAACAATCACTTGTAACATTCAAACATGAATATTCACATGTAAAAAAGTTGTCAATTTCTAAAACCCATCTTTTTCAATTTTTTTAACAACTTAGTACTTCAATATTGAAAAATTATCAAAATTATGCTAAATAAAAAAAGTAGATATGTTATAAAAAAAATTTTAAGAATTTTTAAGAGTTTTGGTTAATCATGAACACATTGTTGTTTATGAACAATTCATATTTATAATGTATATATTTTTTTTATTTAATATAATGTTGATAATTTATTAATGTTAAAGAAATAAGTTGCTAAAAAAAATTGAACAAATTAAATTTTAAAAATTGACAACATTTTTATGTATGAACTAATCATGTTTGAATATGTATAATTGATTATTTGGATATAAACAATGTAACAATGAGTTCATGATTAACAACAACTCACATATATACTTGAAAACAGAAGCTATAAGATATATATATATATATATATATATATTATATTTTTATTTTATTATTAAATTGCTTTAGTAGTTGAGTGACACACTTCATTTTGCAAAGCCAAGGGGTTAAGGATTCAAATGCCCCCTTAGCCCTTTGACTGGGATTGACCACTGGCCATCGGCGATGGCAGCCTCCTTGATGGCGACAAAGCTTTGGCAGCCTACACAGCATCTCCAATTGCCAGTGACGAAAAGACTTAAAAAAAAAAAAACAAAACAAAACAAAAGAGGCAAAGCGTCACTTTAATAAAATATTTAATTACAATTAAAGCGTTTGGGCCTAAAAAAGATTTCAGATTGCTTTAAAAATCTTAATCATGAGGGTCGTGACTAAAATTCTTTCTTCTTTTTTAAAAAGAAAACCTTTACCACTTTAGCTTTTGACTTGTGTTGTTTTAATGCAAGCAGAAGCTTCCTGTGTCACTATTACACTACATGCAAGTCGCTCTCACCATAACCCACTTTCACTTTATGCATTTCTTTTGAAAAATTGACTTCCTACCACTTTTCTCCCTCGCGCGCGCGCGCGCACACACACACATTTTCCCTTTTCATAACTGTTGGTTCGATCTTTGATATGAGTTATTTTAATATGAGTTATTTAATATTTACATAAATAAAAAAAATTTAAAAGTAGTTTGGATTTTCAAAATTGTCAAAAATCATTGCTAGTTTTAAGAGTACTCTCAAATTAAAATTAACCAATATTAAATTTTAATTTCTGTCTTTTATCATCTCTTTATACAACACAATTAATATGAGCATTTGTGTAAAAAGAAAAAAACTTAATATCAGCGGAGAGGTACATATATTTGAAGGACGCAAATGCACCTCCTCGTGAGGAAAATATGCATTTCAACTAATTCAATAATAGTTGATAATTCATTTGAGACACCCATGGTTGACGTGCAAAACAATAGTTAATTTAATAGACATATTTATCTATAAGTTTATTTTCTTTTAAAGTTAACAATGATTTTACATATTGTCATTGCAATGGTTAAAAGAAATTTTTATTTTTTTGCTCCAAAGGTCATGAAAATAGGTGGCACTATCAAAATAATATTTAGCATGACTATACTTAAGGAAATACTTTTAAAAAAAATAATAATAAAATCTTTTTAAAATATATAAATGACAATTTAAACTTTTAAAATGTCATAATTCTCCTTAAGTTTCTAGGAGCTTTTCTGTCATTAATAAATTTATATAAATTATCAAATTATTCTTGTTGAAAATAAATGATTTACAAGTTTTGTTTAGATATTCACAACTTTCTTTCTTATATTCACAATAATATAACAGCAAATCACAACTTTACATGTTAAATTTCTTATTTATTGTTGCATTGTTGTGAATATAAGAGGAAAAGTTGTAAATATTTAAACAAAACTTGTAAATTATTTATTTTCAACAAGAATAATTTAGTAATTTATATAAATTCATTAATGACATATAAGTCCTCAGAGATTTCAGTGAAATTATAACATTTTAAAACACTAAATTTTCATTTATATATTTTATAGGGATTTTATTATCATTTTTCCTACTTTTAACAACATTGGCAATAAAATTATTATATATACTTATTACAAAACAAAATCAAGTAGACGATAATTATAAAATACGTAATTAAAATTTTAAATTATCAGTTTAAGCTTTTAATTTTAAAAAATATGTTGCACCTCCTGGTCTAGGGTACTGACTTCATCAATAATTAAAATTATTGTTTCTTTCCTACACAACGACTTTTATTTAGAATTGTAGAGAGCTTTGTGATTTTAATTTTTTGATTTTTTGATTTTTAAAAAAATAATTATCTTCTTTTATCTGAAACATCATGCACCTTACATATTGGATATGTACATGGTTTGGATTATGTACGGCACGCGTATTTACAAATTTTGACAATTATAAAAATACGTCTTTAGATTTTTAAGGTGGGATAGAAGAAGAGTTTGTTGGTGTTTGTAAATATGGAATACTTCTCCATACATTTATTAACCAATTTTATTTTACATTTAAATTGAAAGATTGATGGTACATTTTTTGTTATGCTAGAAGTTTTTTATTAGTCTTAAACCTCTACCATGCGTTACCTATCTTTCTATCTTTTTAGGTAAAGTTACTGTGGATATTTTATTTATTCCTATATATAATTTCTTAGTATTTGTGCTATAACTTTAAAATATCCAACATTAAATTCTATTTTTGTATTCTAATTCTTTTTTTTTTTTTTTAAATCCATATCATAGATAAAAGTTGCATCGTGTCCACACACATACCATTGCATACACCATACCTGGGTTACTATGTCTAAAACTTGAATTTTTGGTGGCGTTATAAATTGATATGCAAGATTTTGAGAATTATAAGCGTGAAAAGGAATGAATTAGAAATCTAAATCATGCTGATATATATAAAAAAAAAATCTAAATCATGTTCATAATTTATGTTCGTTTTTTTTTTAAGTTGATTAGTAGTGTCACTTGATTTAAGACTACTCTTAAATTCTCTCCATGCTGTTATTTCTTATACTCCCACTGTTTAATATTACAAGGCATTTTATTTCAAAGTATTATATTAAAAAAAATATAAGGTATTTTAAATATTTTAAGATGTAATTGATAATATTTATCTAAAAATATTTTTAGTTAGGGATGAATTAATATGGTTATCTAAATAAGACACTCTGTTAAATAAAAATAAATATGGAAAGAGTGTCTAATTTTAAAAATAATTAAATAATTCATTAAATTGTGTAACTCAGTCAAAAGTAGTTATTCCCTCCATTCAAAAATGTAAAGTATTTTTTTAAGAAGTTAGATGTTAAAAAATGTAAGGTATTTATAGTCTTTCGAGGTATAATCATTACTTTTTTTTAAAGTGTCCCTATTGATAATGACTTTATATTTATTATAAAATGTTTGATAAGGGTAAATATAAAAAAATAAGATTAGTTTGAAAATAGGTCAATACTTTATTGAGAGTGATATTCAGTTAAAAATGCCTTATATTTTTAAAAGAAGAGAGTATAAGATTAGATGGAGCAAGTATATGATATAAATTTCATTATTAAATGCAATTAACCCATTCATTCTTTTCCTATATATCACTCTCACGATTTTTTTTCATTATTAAATGCAATTAACCCATTAATTCTTTTCCTATATATCACTCTCACGATTTTTTTTTTCATTATAAATGCAATTAACCCATTAATTCTTTTCCTATATATCACTCTCACGATTTTATTTTATTTTTTGGATAGTGACTGAAGCACTAGTAGTGCGCTGCGCACGCTTGCTTTTTTTGGCACAAGAAGAATCATAGAGTAGACTGGGAAAAGAAAAATCTGTTTCCTATGAAAAAGAAAGAAAGTAAAATCTCTTTAGAAAGATTTGCTTTAGATCTCATTTAGTTGTTATAAAAAAAAAGAAATGAAATAAATTAAAAAATTAAAAATAAAAATAAGATGATCAAAATATGAAAGGAGAGAAGTAAACCAAATTAACAAGGGAAAAGGATAATTTAATTTTTAAAATTAAAAGTTATAATTTAAAAGATCTTTAAAAGGTGTAATTATTATCACATTTATAATATATAATATTAAATTTTATTATGTTCATTACGGAAAAAGATATTGCTTTTTTCAATCCTTTCTAACAATTAAATGGGACCTCTTTTTTATAATATGTGCTTTGAAAGTAACTTCTAAGGAAGAAGAATCATATTTTTTGTTGCAAGAAGAGCCAGAAGGAATAGTCAAATTCAAGTATATCAATAACATTTGCTTTGAAAGTAACCTCTTTTCCATCAATAAGGACGTTAGGTTACATCTTTGATGTGGGAAAACCATTTTCTTACCATAACAAATTCTTTCTTTCTTTTTTTCTAAATATAAACTAAAATATCATTAATAACTCAAAACATTATAATCAAACTAAGGCAATACTAAATTTCTTGATAGTTATTTTATCACTTCTTGCTGAAAGGTGGGGAATAATTAAAGATACAATAATAAATTTTTATTTCTGCACTCCATTATGGGAGGGAAGTCAAATTCTTTAGTGGGACTTACACTCAAAATGACAACTTTGCAGTCGCCCCTTTTGCTCTAGCCACTTAACTGAAAGTTTTGATTAAATCTATTTAATTAAACAAAATTTTTTGATTTAGTACTGCTGATTATTACTAAAATTATCTATCTTACTACGTATATATGTAAGTTTTATTAATAATGGAAACTATATTTTTTTTATTATGTACATATATCTTCCTTTTAGAGATAATTCCCTTGATCTTTATTATTACTAGAAATAATTAAAATTATTTAACAATAAGTGCCTAGGTCAACTAGGACGGGGTAGATCTAATTTAACTAGAAGTCTTGAGTTTATGCTTAAGCTTGAGTTACTTTTTGGTCAAAGATCTAAGGTACAGGAGTGAGAGAAAAATATATATATTATTTGTTATATTTAACTAATAATTGTAATTATAAATGCTTGATTTAACATTTTGTTATAAGTAATAATAAAAGAATAATTTTATTATTCTCTAACATTAACGGCAATGTATATAGTCATTTACTCTTCATTATTTCCCTATCATATCACTAATTTCATTCTACTAAACACAAATTTAGTAATTTACCCATCAAACAATTTTGTATTCCATTAAGTTATGTTATCAAACGTGTTAGTTGTTGGGATTTCCGCTTTCCTTTTCTTTTCTTTTTCGTTTGCATCAAAATACATTATTTCTACCAAACAGGCCCATAAGTAGAGTTGAAAATAAGAGCCGAACCTGGTGGGCCGCCTATTTAAGTCTGTTTTAATAAGAATTTGAGCTTAGAAATTTAATATTTTTTAAGATAACCGGGCTTTAAAACCTGACCCTTTTAAGCCCTAAAAAAACGAGCTCGAGCCCGAGCGGCCCGTCAAACCCGTTTAACTTTTTTTTTCTTCTATGTTGGACTTTAGAGAATGGCCGAATTGGGGTTGGACTTTCAACTTCTAAAAAAAACCTACGCAGCACACTTGTATTCGGTCTCTCACTCTCTCACTCTCAGATCTGTGACAAAGTTGAAAATAACATTTTATTTGTGGATGATGATGAGGGAGATCTTGATTAGCATTGATGATGACTTTTGTCTTTATTTTATTTAGACTTCTAAAACTTGAGTTTATTTTTTAAATTATGTGAGACTTTGATTTGATGTATCTTAAATTTTATAATACTCTAAGTAAATTAAAATGTTAAATTTTATTTTATTTTTTTCGTAAATGGGTTTATGGGCTTGGCTTTGAGCCTTTTGAATAAGGGCCAGGCCTCAACTTTTAGGTGAAATTAAGGTAACCGAACTTTCAGGCTTAAGCCCATAAGGGCCGAGCCTATATAAGTTAGGCCCGCTCGTTTCCCGACTCTACTCATAAGTATATCCCATACTATCGAAGTTTCCATTTGGTGACCATATAACAAGAAAATTGAAACCAAAGTTATAGAAAAACAATAAAAAGAGCCGTTTCTTGTAGAAATAAGTTCAAAGAAGAGAAGAAACATATTCCCCTTCCCCCACCAGAGAGCATTTGAAGCTCCAAATATAAGTTAACTTTAGAAAAATATATTTTTAATTTTTAAATTAAATTTGGACATTAAAACTTATGTTTATATTTAAATATGTTTATATTTAAAAATTAGAATTTATATTACTTATTTCTAATTTTTGGATATTATAATTTGTATTCCAAATAAAGAATATATAATATTATAATATAAAAAAAGGGGGCTTACGGGTTTAATTTTAAGCCCAATCAATAAGAGTCAGACTTGAAGAAATGACTAATTTTATTGTAATAGAATTTTAAGGCTTGAGCTCATATAAGCCAAACTCTCCCATTTATAGGATAAATATAATAGTTGAATTGTTCAAAATATCTTTATTAATTGCTTCAAAATATAATAAATTAATGGTATAATTAAATATATATATATATATATAATCTATTTAATTTAATGTTCTAAAAAATATTTTATATTATATTCTGGAGAGAATAGATTATTTGATATGTGATATAGTAGGGCTGCATTAAGGATTGGACGGCACTAAATTTCAACCTAACTTAAAATTTGATCTCTTTTATGAAAAAGATTAAGTTAGACAACTTGTAGTTTGATCTTGTTCAATGATAACTTAAATATTAACGAGACTAGATTTGGTTCATAAGATTAAGAAATGAGTCTTGTTAGTCTAATACTCACTTAGCATTTTTTTCTACGAGAAGCAATAATCCATTTCAATTTAATAAAATCAATTAAAATAATAAACTATTTAATTTAATATTATAAAAAAAATTTTATGTTATATTCTGAGGAGATTGGATTATTTGGTGTGCGGCACATGATGTTACTTTTATAGTTACGATTTTTTAAGGAAAATAATTGATAGTGCTTTTGACTTTGTACATGAGATTAGATAGGTCCATAACCCATTAATTCTACACCTATGAGTGTCGTGGACTTTATTGATGATGAGTTATGACTGAAGCAACATTGCAGCCCACCATTTTTTTAATAAAAAAAAAATGCATAACATGAATGAATAGAGTAGTGCCGTAGGGGAAGAAAAATCTCATAGAATCAATTATGGAAGAACTATCTCTTCTTCTTTTTTATGCACGGCATGTGTTTGTTTTTTTTTTTTATTAGAAACAATTTCATGAGAATGCTTGAATTTGATATGGTAATAGTATTACAAAATATATCTAATATATATTTTTCCTCAAGAATAGCATTTTGTTCTTTTAAAAGAATGATAGTTAGGTATTAAAAGAGTGAATTAATGATAGTTAGGTCTTTAATAAAATATTTTATGAAATGAATTGTAAATATCAATTTAAACAATTACAAATAAAAATTTATATTACAATTTAAAAATTATATTTAATATTTATATACTTATTCACAATTAAAATTTTTAAATTTATAGCTATTTGAATTGATATTTTTAACATATTTTTTAAAATATTTTGTCAAAAACTTAATTATTACTATTAATTTAATATTCTAGAACATACCTGTCATTTTTCTTCTTCTTATTTTTTTAACATAAAAGAATCGAAATGAGACATGCAAACTTCTCGCAGCCTTGGCCTCTCCTATTTTGTCGAAATTAAGGGAAAAAACTAAACATTTTCGGCCAACCCAAAAAAAAAAAAATCCCCATGCTTCATCCTTTAAGAAATAGAAAATATTTTTAATTGAAACTTACTTTCAATAAAATAGTTAGTTATTCTCAAACTAGCACACTTTTTTCATATTTATCTCTATTTAACAGGATATTTTATTTTAAACTAAGTATAAAGTGATTTATTTATTAAGGACACTTTTAAAAAAATATGTTAATTATACTTTAAAATACTAAAAATATTTTACATTTTTTAACATTCAATTTTTTAAAAAATACTTTATATTTTTAAATAAAAAGAGTATTTTATTATGACATTGACGCACTTATTTAGATATCTTTTGTGTGACAAAGGCATCTATGTGAATAAGTAATTGAAATCCACCAGATACTTGATGTCAATAATTAAAGTCTCAGCGAAGTGAGAATGAGACCCTATTTAATTGCAGAGGAAGGGAGAGGATCCATTTGCTAAACCCTTTGTTTGGCAAAGTGAAGGGGAGGGATCCTCTCCAAAACCTCGTTTCTAGATTGAAGGGATTGGGAGATATTTCTCCCTCTCCCTCCCCTTCTCTTTGCTCCACTTTGTTTGAGACACTTGTGATTGATTTGCATAACAATATTTAATTTAATAGATATATTTATCCACAACTTTTTTTTTTTAAGTTAACAATGGTTTTACATATTGTCATTGTAATGGTTAAAAGAAACTTTTATTTTTTACTCCAAAAATCATGAAAATAGGTGGCATTGTCGAAATAATATTTAGTATGAATATACTTAAGGAAATACTTGTAACAACATTGACAAAAAAATTGTCATTATTTATTGCAAAACAAAAAAAATCAAGTAGATGATAATTATAAATATGTAAATAAAATTTTAAATTATTACTTTAAGCTTTTAATTTAAAAAAATACATATTGCACCACTTCACTTAGGTCCTGCCTTTGTGGCTACTTAAAATTATTGTTTTCCCTTGCATAATTACTTTTATTTAGAATTGTAGACAGCTTTGTGATTTTGATATTTTGATTTTTGAAAAGAAATAATTATGTCCTTTTATCTGATTATGTATGGGTTGGATCATGCGCCTTGCATATTGGATATATGCATGGATTGGATTATGTACGGCAGGCGTACTTACAAATTTCGACAATAATAAAAATAGGTCTTCAGAGTTTTAAGGTGGGATAGAAGAAGAGTTTGTTGGTGTTTGTGAATGCGTGATACTTTTCCGTACATTGACTAACCGATTTTGTTTTACTTTTAAATTTAAAGATTGATGGTACATTTTTTGTTTTATTAGTATAACCTCTGCCATGCACTGCCTACTCTTACTATTTTTTTAAGTAAAGTTACTGTGGATATTTTATTTATTCCTGTATATAATTTCTTTTAGTATTTGTGCTATAACTTTAAAATATTCAACAATATTAAATTCTAATTTTTGTTTTGAAAAATGCATATCATACATAAAAGTTGTATCACGTCCACACACACATACTATTGCATACACCATACCTCAGTTACTATGTCTAAAACTTGAATTTTTGGTGGTGTTATAAATTGAGATGCAAGATTTTTGAGGATTATAAGCGTGAAAAGGAATGAATTAGAAATCTAAATCATGTTCATAATTTATGTTCCTCTTTTTAAGTTGATTAGTAGTGTCACTTGAATTAAGACTACTCTCAAATATATTCTCTCCATAGTCCATTGTATTACTTCTTAATTCTTATACTCCCCCTGTTTCATATTACGAGGCATTTTATTTCAAAGTATTATATTAAAAAAATATAAGATATTTTAAATCTTTCAATATGCAATTAATAATATTTATTTAAAAATATTCTTAATTAAGGATGTAATTAATAAGGTTATCTAATTAAAACACTCTATTAAATAAAAATAAATATAAAAAGAGTGTCTAATTTTAAAAACAATTAAATAATTCATTGAATGTTGTGTAACTCAGTTAAAAGTAGTTATAAGATTAGATGGAGCAAGTATATGATATAAATTTCATTGTTAAATGTAATTAATCCATTAATTCTCTACCGATGTATCACTGTCGTGAATTTTTTTTTGATAGTGACTGAAGCACTAGCAGTGCGCTGCGCACGCTTGCTTTTAGCGATAGGAACTACAAGAAAAGTCTGTTTCCTATCAAAAAAATAAAGAAAGAAAAATCTCTTTAAAATATTTATTTTAGGTCTAAATAAAATTAAATGAACTAAGAAATAAATGTAAAAATAAGATGATCAAGACATGAAACGAGATAGATAAACCATATTAACAAGAAAAAAAGGTAATTTAATTTATAAAATTAAAAGTCATAATTTAAAATATCTTTAAAGGATATAATCATTGTCACATTTGTGGTATATAATATTAAATTTTATTATACTTATTATAAAATGTGTTGATTTTTTCAATCCTTTCTAATAATCAAACAAGACTTTTTATTCATGATATGTGCTTTGAAAGTAACCTCTAAAAAAGAAGAATCATATTTTTTATTGCAAGAAGACCCAGAGAAGGAATAGTCACTTTCAAGTATATCAATAATATTTGCTTTAAAATCTTCTGGCTAGCATTTTCTCACCACAACAAATTCTTTCTTTTTTTCTAAGTATAAACTAAAATATCATTAATAACTCAAAACATTACAGCCAAACTAAGGCAATACTAATTTTTGAATAATTCTTTTATCACCTGTCGTGATGGAGAATGATTAAAGATACAATAACAAATTTTCATTTATGTACTCTATTATGGGAGGGAAGCCAACTTTTTTAGTGGGATTTACACTCAAAATGACAACTTTGCAGTCGCCCTTTTTGGTCTAGCCACTTAATTTCTATAGATTATAACAATATTTTTCAACTTAGAAAAAAATAATTGAAAAATTCGATTAAGGCTATTTAATTAAACAAAATTTTCTTATTTAGTATTACTGATTGTTACTAAAATTATCTATCTTACTCTGTATATATGTAAATTCTATTAATAATGGAAACTATCTTTTTATTATGTACATGTATCTTTTTTTTTTAAGAAACAATCCTCTTGATCTTTATTATCACTAGAAATAATTAAAATTATTTATCATTGAATCCTCAGGTCAACTAGCTAGGGGAGTTTAAGTGTTTAACTAAAAGTCTTTAATTTGAGCTTGAGTCTGCAGAAATGATTACTCTTTGGTCAAAGATCTAAGGCACGGGAGTGAGATAAAAGAAAATCTATATCATTTATTATATTTAACCAATAATTGTAATTTTAAATACTTGTCTTAGCATTTTGTTATAACTAATAATAAAAGAATCATTTTATTATTCTCTAACATTAACGGCAATTTATATAGTCATTTACTCGTCGTTATTTCCCTATCATGTCACTAGTTTCATTCTACTAAACACAAATTTACCCATCAAACAATTTTGTATTCCATTAAGTTATGTTATCAAACGTGTTAGTTGTTGGAATTTTCCCTTTCTTTTTCCTTTCTTTTTCATTTGCATCAAAATACATTATTTCTACGATAAAAAGTAAGAAACCAAAAGTTACAGAAAAAATGATAAAAAGAGCCGTCTCTTGTAGAAAGAAGCTCAAGGAAGAGAAGAAACAAATTTCCCTTCCCCTGTCAGAGAGTGTTTGAAGTTCCGAATATATGCTAACTTTTAAAAAAATATATTTTAAATTTTTAAATTA
Source organism: Prosopis cineraria (assembly GCF_029017545.1). NCBI lineage: Eukaryota > Viridiplantae > Streptophyta > Magnoliopsida > Fabales > Fabaceae > Prosopis > Prosopis cineraria. The sequence continues at coordinate 11,745,415 of NW_026555337.1, read as the reverse complement.
AACTTGAACATTAAAATTTATGTTTATATTTAAACATTAGAATTTATATTATTTATTTTCAATTTTTAAATATTATAACTTGCATTTTAGATAAAGAATATGTAATATTATAATGTTAAAAATTAAAAAAAATTAAAAAAGCACTTACGGTCCCAATTCTAAGTTCATTAATAAAAGTCAGGTTTAAAAAATGACTAATTTTATGATAATAAAATTTTGAGGCTTGAGTTCATATAAGCTTGGCCTGTTCTTTTACCAGCTTTACATTGAGTATGATAAATATAATAGTTGAAGTATTCAAAATATCTTTATTAATTACTTTAAAATATAATAAATTAATGATATAATTATATATATATATATATAAAATCTATTTAATTTGATGTTCTAGAAAATATTTTATATTTATTATGAAGAGATTAAATTATTTAATACTCCATTCATTTAAAAATATAAAGCCTTATTAATCAAATTTTATCTCTCAGTAAAGTAGTTATTTACTTTCAAACTATCTGTGTATTTTATATTTATTTTTATTAAATATTTTATAATAAATATAAAATTATTATTGATAAGAATACTTAAAAAAAGATAATAATTATATTTTAAAAAATTAAAAATATTTTATATTTTTTAATATTTAATTTTTTAAAAAATATTTTATAGATGTATAGTTCGTTAACTTTTAGAGTTATGATTTTTTTAAGAAAATAAATGATAGCGCTTTTGACTTTGTAGATGAGATTGGCCTTTAACCGTTCTTCACCAATCACTGTCGTGGACGTTATTGATGATGAATGATGACTGAAGCGACATTACAGCCCACCATTTTTTAATTAAAAAAATCATCCCATGAATGAATAGAGAAGTGCAGCAGGGGAAGAAAAATCTCGTAGAATCAGTTATGGTTTTGGGAGAACTATCTCTTCTTTTATCATGCACGGCATGTGTTTGTTTGTTTTTTTTTTTTTCAATTAGAAATAATTTTATCTAAAAAAATGATTGAATACTAAGGACAAGTATTTTTTAAGTAGGAATTCCAACTTTAGTTTATCATAAATACACTAGACTTAACACGTCAGAGAGAATTATTTTTATTTATTAGACATGAGAATGCTTGAATTTGATATGATAATAATATTACAAAATATATGATATTTATTTAAAAAAACATAACTTTTAATTTTCACGCTTTGCCCGTAGTTTATTATAGATTTTTATATTTTTATTTTTAGATATTATAGATCTCTAAATGAACAGAGTGTAAGGAGTATAAAGGGACTTAAATATTAAAAAATGAAAGTTTTGGAATTTAGAATACTAAAAAAAATGTAGAGACCTATTGAAAAATATGAGCAAAATGTAAGGATTAAAAGTTATGTTTTTTCTATATATTTTTATGCCATCTTATGATCTTTTCCTCAAGGGTTGCATTTTATTTTTTAGGAAAAATAATAGTTAAGTTTTAAAAGAATGAATTAATAACAGTTAGATCTTTAATAAAATTTTTTACAAAATGAATTGTAAATATCAATTCAAGCAATTACAAACAAAAATTTATGTTATAATTTAAAAATTATATTTAATATTTAAATACTTATTTACAATTAAAATTTTTAAATTTATAGTTATCTAAATTAATTTTTTTTACTTAATATTTTAAAACTTAACTGTTATTCTTCCCACCTTTCTTTATATATATATATATATATATATATATATATATATAAAGAACTGCATTGAGACATGCCAACTTTTCGCTGACTTCGTTAATCGGCCTTGGCCTCTCCTATAAAACTAAACATTTTTCAGCCAGCAAAAAAAAAAAAATTTCCCCCATACTTCATCTTTTTAAAAAAATAAAGCAATTTTAATTAAAACTCACTTTCAATAAAATAATTAATTATTTTTAAACTAACATAATTTTTTTATATTTAATTCTATTTAATAGGGTGTTTCACTTTAAAATAAGTATAAAGTGATCTATTTATTAAGGACACCTTTAAAAGAAATATATCAATCACACCTTAAAATAATAAAAATTCTTTCATTTTTTAACATTTAATTGTTCAAAAAATACATTATATTTTTGAACGAAAAGAGTATTTTACTATGACATGGATGCACCTATTTAGATATCTTTTGCTTGACAAGAGCATGTGTGTGAATAAGTAATTGAAATCCACTCAATACTTTATGTCAATAATTTAAGCCTTAGGGAAGTGAACACGAAACCCTATTTGATTAGAGAGCAAGGGAGATGATCCATTTTGCCAAACAAAGGAAGAGGAGTTTGCCTTATCCAAGCTCCTCTCCCCTTATTTGGCAAAGTGGAGGAAAGAAAAAATATTTTAAAATTTTCCATCCCATCCAAGCCCTCATTTCCAAATTGAAGGGATTGGAAGAGATTTTTTTTTTTTCTCCCTCCCCTTCTCTCTACTCCATTCCGTTTGAGACACTCATGGTTGATATGCATGACAATATTTAATTTAATAGATATATTTATCCACGAGTTTTTTTTAAAGTTAACAATGATTTTACATATCTTCAATGTAATGGTTAAAAGAAAATTTTATTTTTTGCTCCAAAAATCATGAAAATAAGCGGCAATGCCGAAATGATATTTAGTTTGAATACAATTAAGGAAATACTTGTAACAACATTGACAATAAAATTGTTATTATTTATTACAAAACAAAAAAAAATCAACTAGATGACAATTATAAAATATGTCATTAAAATTTTAAATTATTTTAAGCTTTTAATTTTAAAAAATATATTGCACCACCTAACTTAGAGTCTTGGCTTCATGACTACTTAAAATTATTGTTTTCTCTTGCATAATGGCTTTTATTTAGAATTGTAGAGAGCTTTGCGATTTTGATATTTTGATTTTTAAAAGAAAAATAATTATCTTCTTTTATCTGAAATTTCATGCACATTGCATATTGGATATATGCATGGTTTGGATTATGTACGGCACGCGTACTTACAAATTTTAACAATAATAAAAATAGGTCTTTAGATTTTTAAGGGTGGGATAGAAGAAGAGTTTGTTGGTCTTTGTAAATATGTGACACTTCTCCATACATTTATTAACCAATTTTATCTTACCTTTAAATTGAAAGACTAATGGTACATTTTTTGTTATATTAGAAGTTTTTTTTATCAGTCTTAAACCTCTACCATGCATTACCTACTCTTACTATCTTTTTAAGTAAAGTTACTGTGGTTTTTTTGTTTATTCCTATATATAATTTCTTTTAGTATTTGTGCTATAACTTTAAAATATTCAACAATATTGAATTCTAATTTTTGTTTTGAAAAATCCATATCATACATAAAAGTTGTATCACGTCCACGCACATACCATTGCATACGCCATATACATTTTTTGTTATATTAGAAGTTTTTTTATCAGTCTTAAACCTCTACCATGCATTACCTACTCTTACTATCTTTTAAGTAAAGTTACTGTGGTTTTTTTGTTTATTCCTATATATAATTTCTTTTAGTATTTGTGCTATAACTTTAAAATATTCAACAATATTAAATTCTAATTTTTGTTTTGAAAAATCCATATCACACATAAAAGTTGTATCACGTCCACAGACATACCATTGCATACGCCATACCGGAGTTACTATGTCTAAAACTTGAATTTTTGTTAGTGTTGTAAATTGAGATGCAAGATTTTGAGAATTATAAGCGTGAAAAGGAATGAATTAGAAATCTAAATCATGTTCATAATTTATGTTCGTTTTTTTTTAAGTTGATTAGCAGTGTCACTTGAATTAAGACTACTGTTAAATTCTCCCTATAATGCTATTTCTTATACTTTATACTCCCCCTGTTTAATATTACAAGTCATTTTATTTCAAAGTATCATGTTTATAAAATATAAGGTATTTTGGGTCTTTCAATAATAATATTTTTTTTCCAAAAATATGCTTAATTAGTGATTTAATTAATTAAAATATCCTATTAAATAAAAATGAATATGAAAATATTATCTAGTTTTAAAAACAATTAAATAATTCATTGGATTGTGTAATTAAGTTAAAAGTATGCTATAAGACTGAATGGAGCGAGTATGATATAATTAAGTTAAAAGAAAAATGAATAATAATGTCTTTGCAATTGACCCATTAATTGTTTACCTATGTATCACTCTCATGATTTTTTTCTTTTCTTTTGTTTTTGGTTTTTTTTTTTTTGATAGTGACTGAATCACTAGTAGTGCACTGAACACCACATGCTGTTTTGGCACAAGAATAACTATAGAGTAGGTTGATAGCTAGCGGGGCAAAAGAAAAATCTCTTTGCAAATAGTAATTGTTTTAAGTCTCCTTTAATTATTAAAAAAAATGAAATAAAATGAATTAAATGTGAAGAGAGACTAGTGAATTATATTCATAAAAAAATAAATAATTTAATTCATAAAATTAAAAATTATGATTTATGATCTTTTTAAAAAGTATGATAATTGTCATATTTGTGATATATAATATTAAATTTTATTATATTTAATATAAAAAGTTTAAATTTGTTTTATTTTTATCATTTCTAACAAACGAATGGGACTTCTTTTGAAAGTAACCTCTAACCTCTAAAAATGAAGAATCCTATTTTTGTTGCAAGAAAGGAATAGTCACTTTCAAGTATATCAATAATATTTGCTTTGAAAGTAACCTCTTTTCCATCAACAAGGACGTTAGGTTACATCTTTGATGTGGGAAAACCATTTTCTCACCATAACAAACTCTTTCCTTTTGTTTTCTAATTATAAACTAAAATATCATTAATAACTCAAGACATTACAACCAAACTAAGCCAATACTAATTTCCTGATAGTTCTTTTATTTTTTGTCACATCTCGTAAAAGGTGAAGGATGATTAAATTATAATAATATTTTTCAACTTAATAAAAATCAATTAAAAAATTTGATTAACGCTATTAAATTAAATAATTTTTTATTTAGTACTACTGATTTTTACTAAAATTATCTATCTTACTATGTATATATGTAAGTTTTATTAATAATGGAAACTGTATTTTTTATTATGTATATGTATCTGAGACAATTCCGTTGATCTTTATTATTAATAGAAATAATTAAAATTATTTATTACTGAGTTATTGGGTCAACTAGTTAGGGGCTGGATTTAATTTAACTGAAAGTCTTGAGTTTAACGTGCAGCAATAATTACTTTTTGGTCAAAGACCTAAGGTATCAGAATGTGAGGGGGACAAAAAGTTCTATATTATTTATTATATTTAACTAATAATGTAATTATAAATACTTGCTTTTACATTTATTATAAATAAGAATAAAAATCATTTTATTATTCTCTACCATTAACGGCAATATGTATAGGCATTTACTCTTCACTATTTCCCTATCATATCACTGATTTCATCTTACTAAACACAAATTTACCCATCAAACAATTTTTTATTCCATTATGTTATGTTATCAAACAATTTTTTTATTCCCTTTCTTTTTCTTTCCTTTTCATTTGCATGAAAATACGTTCTTTCTGCTAAACAGACCCATAAGTATATCCCATACTATCGAAGTTTCCATTAGGTGACCATATAGCAATAAAATTGAAAGCAAAGTTATAGACAAACAATAAAAAGAGCCGTTGGGTTGTAGAGACAAGTTCAAGGAAAAGAGGAAACATATTGGGAAAAATGATAAAATTCCTTCAAATTATATAAAAAAAATTTGATTCTTCAAAATACTATAATTCTATTAAAGTCTTTAAGTACTTTTTTATTAATAAATTTTAAATTAAAAAAATTATTTTATTCTTATTGATAAGTTGTGATTTCTTGTTCAACTTTTATGAATTTGTTAAATAAAAGATGTGATTCTTTAAATAACAATTTAAATGGAGTTTATTTTTTAAGAATTTATTTTTAATAATAAAAATTATATTTGATAAATTATAATTTCTTATTCAACTCTTACAATTCACAGAATAAAAGTTATTATTTTTTAAGTAAAAGTTATGATTGAGGGCTTTTTTTTTCAATAATAGAAATTACATTTAATAAATTATAATTTCTTATTCAACTCTTGCAATTTACAAAATAGAAGTGACAATTCTTTAAACAAAACTTATTATTGGAGCTTGTAATTTTTAACAAGGGTAAATAATTTTTTACACTTTATAATTTATTGACATGAAGGCCCCAAGAGACTTTATTAAAATTATGATATTTTGAAATATTAAATTATCATTTATGTAATTTAAAAAAAAATTTGTTATCATTTTCTCAAGCATATATCCCTTCCCTTATGAGAGAGGGTTTGAAGCTCCAAATATATGTTAACTTTTTTTTTTTAATAATCTGGACCTGAAATCAAATAGTCCTTCTAATCAATATAGTGTTCTTTAAAAGTCTTGTTTAATATAAAATACAAGGCATTGGGTAGGTTTATATATACTTTTAATTATATCCTTATTTTATTATATCTCACTTAAGTAATTAATAAATATTATATTTATATTTCACTTAAGCGTTAGATTAGAAAGATGTAAATTTTTTTTAAAAAAATAAGATTTTAACTATTTTTTTAAGAAATGTAAATTAATATCTTAAATATGATGAACAATAACAACAGCTTTAATGATAATGGACAATGACAGCGATGGCTATGGAGATTTATGGTAGATTGAAGCACGACGTTGAAGAAGAATGAGAGAGGCGTCTGACGGGTAAGTTCATAATGGGGGAATACCCGCCATATTTGACACCAAATATGACATTGCCCGTCATATTCACCACCTCACATTTATATATATGATGTATTTAAATATAAAAATTACCTGTCATATTTTAACCTCAATTAACCTTGACATTACCTGCAATATATTATTTCTTAAAAATATAAATTATTAATATTTAAAAATTAAAATTAAGTAATATAATTTCTAATGTTAAAATATAAACACAAATTTTAAAGTTCAAATTTAATTAAAGATTAAAAAATATTTTGTTTTTTAAAGATTAAATAACATAAACAAATGCTTAAATGGCGATTTGAGCTTCTCTACATTAAGTGGAATAAATATAATAGTTGATTTATACAAAACTACATTAATTACTTCAATGGAATATACTCCTCTCTAGGTTAAAATATAAGCATTTTTTCAATTAATTTTAGTTTAAAATATAAGTAACTTAGTACATGTAAAAAAATATTTTCTTATTTTACTCCCTGTATTTATTAGCGTAGATTTTTGTGTAAATACACATCGCTCATTATGGACTGCAAGGGTAATTAGGATTAGGGGTAAAAGGAAAAAAATATATTTTTATGGGAACAAGAACTTCATCAGTATGCAAATTTTTTCCCTAAAAACTTCTTAAATTTTAAATCAAGAAAGTAATAAATTAAGAGTATAATTGACACTGAAACTGAAAATATAATAAAACCTATTGAATTTTATATATTTTAAATTAAGCATGATTTTTAAAAAATATTTCATATTACATTTAGGAGAGAGTAGATTATTTGACATGTGGTATACGATGTAACTTGTATAGTTACGATTTTTAGGAAAGTAGTAAATGATATTGCTTACGACGACGTTGTACATGAGACAGGTCCATAACCCATTAACTCTGGTTTTTTTCTTCTGGGCCTGAATAACCAATTAATTCTTCACCTATTACTGTCATGAACTTTATTGATAATGACTGAAGCAACATTACGGCCCACCATTTTTTAAAAAAAAAAATCATACAATGAATGAATAGATAGTGCTGTAGGGGAAGAAAAATCTTATAGAATCAATGATGGTTTTGGGAGAACTATCTTTCTTCTTTTTTTTTTATTGTACACCGTATAATTTTATCAGAGATAATCTTATTTAAAAAATGATTGAATATTAAGAACAAGTATTTTTTTTTTGGGTAGTATACATACACCAGACTCAACCAATGCTTTAAAGACTGATCGTGCGATGAACAACAAATATTAGTGGATTATGGGTCTCATAATATAACTGATTAGACCAGTAGTTGAACCCAGTAATATGATAAATTAAATAAAAAAATAATATTTGTATACATATATATTAAAAAATAGGTCAAAGTAGTTGAACTGCTCTGAGTATTAGATTTTTACTTCAAGTCTTTAAGAACCACTCGGTTCAAAGCGAGCTAACCTAATTCAACTATCAGAATGGAGTCAAATGATTGAACCAAATTTTTTTTTTTTCGAGTGACGGTTCAATCGGTTTGACTATTGAGGTCGGTCTAAGTCTGAAAGCAGTGGACTCAAGCTGTTAGAGAGAATTACTTTTATTTATTAAACATGAGAATGCTTGAATTTGATAAGATAATAGTATTACAGAATATATATATATATATATATATATATATAAAAGAGAAAAGAAAAATGTTGGAAATTAAGATTTGGTTTAATTTGATTGGAAGTGGTAGGAGAAGAAGAGACTGAATGGTTGCTATCAAGTACGAATGGTGACAACAATAATCCAAGCAAAGTGCAATAATAAATCGAAAACGTATCACTGTTGAATGAATGGTTACGCAAAAGTGCCTCTTGTTGCCGTCCAACGGCAATATGGTCCCTTTGCCTGTGGGTGTCATGATCATCAATTAATTCTCATAAATATCACTCATGTGCTTCCCCCATTCTCCTTCAAATCATGCTTTAAAATTAGTATGTAATTTGTTATATATCGCTGAAAGTTAAAAAAATATTACCCATATATAAAACTTTAAAAATGATCTAGTAATAATAAAGATTACACCCAAATTTTGTTAAACTATAATGTAAAAATTAGAAAAATTGCAAACTATAATTAAATGTCAAATTAAAAAATCACTAAACTTTTAGGATTAAAGTATAATTTCATTTCAATTATATCATTCAAATATAACTGAGTGAAAGACAAAAACTTTATCAAAAAGAATTAAATTAAAGATAAGTAATGAATTAGAAGAATTAATTACAATCTTCTTATATCATAGAAGCCAAATAAAGAAATAGAGTAAAAAGTACAGTTCTTTTTTTTTTTAATTCATTATATGTGCGTTAATAACAAAGTCAACCTGATACAATTTTTTTTACTTAATTAAATCACAGTTTACATTAATTTCAAATCTTAGAGGAGAATCACACATATAACTAAATAAAAAATTACATAAGAAAAGTATGAAAATCACATTATTAAAAAAATTAAATAAGAATGGTATGAAAATCACATTATTAATAAAACATGAAAAGTGTTATCCATCTCCTACTAATACACTACGCCTTGCCTCTAATATAACAAGAAAATATTAATAACAAAATTACATAAATTTTACCTACCAAAAAATATATAAATTTTTATAGAATTCACACTATATTTATGAATTATAGAGAAAATCTAATTGTTGGTCACTATGTTTTGGCATGTTTTGATATTAGTTCTTATGCCCCCCCTTTATTTTAAATCGTTGCTCCTAGTCTACTAAGCTGACAGGTTAAGTTTGTTGGTGTTTATATATACATATATAACTTTGTTAATTCTATTACTAAGTTGATAAAATTATGACATGTTGAACATTTCAGGAGAAAAATATCTACTAATCTTTTTGCCTTTCTGGCCTAGTCTTGTCACACCTCCTCCTGAAGGTTCACCCATCTTGCATTTGAGGATTTTAACTAAATGTGGTGCTTGTTTCTTTTTATCTTTTATTCATTTTTTTATACAGCTTATATAATCTTAACAAGTCAGAATGAAAAGTAATGAAATTTATATATGCATATTAGCCACTATTAAGTCTTTTATGATTTTATTTAAAATATATGAGCTAATGTTATAGACGAATGAAATTAAGGGACTAGGAGCAATGTAAAAAAAAAAAACTAATACCAAAACAAGTTAAAAATATAAAAACCAAACAATTATTTTTTATTTATAATTATACTCCTTCCGTTAAAAAATGTAAGGCATTTTTAATTGAATCTCATTCTTCAATAAAGTAGTTACCTACTTTTCAACTAACCCTATCTTTTTATATTTATCTATAGTAAACATCCTATAATAAATATAAAGTCATTATCAATAAAGGCGTTTTAGAAAAAAAGACATGATTATACCTTGAAAGATTAAAATTTTTTAATATTTTTAAATAAAAGGAGTATAGTATGACTCATTTGGTGAAGCTAAAAGCACATGGATAGCTACTTGGTAATAATAATGTCAACTTGCAGTGACATTATTGGATTATTATGAGGAAGGAATTCTCTCAAAGGGAGCAAGCCTGTTATCTGACAATTGAAGCATAGGCTGATTTTTTGTATTCAAACCAAGAAAATTCCTTGTAAAGGCTTTGTTGATTCCCTTGTTTGGTTAATGAAGGCAATGGTGCAATTCTCTCACTCAAGGGTGGAGCACCAAAGTATATCATTGACACTCTTGATTTCAATCCATTTGCCATAACCCTATGCCTTGCACTCTTCAATCTTCCATTGCTCATCACCTTCATGTTATTGTTAAAACAAGATAAAAAAAGTAAGTTGATAATTTTAAAATTCAAAACCTTTCTTGAAATTAAAGTCATGGGAATGTAAATTAATTATGATTTTTTTAAGCTGATATTTATAATAGAACAAAATCTCAAAAATAATGAAGTTGCCACGTGACTTTAAAGAATATGGATGATAATTTTTCAAAACACCACCACCACCAACAACAACAACAGCAATTTATTCTATAGTTTTCAGAGAAATCTTATTCTTTCACTTCTACACCGGAAAAAAAAAAAATCTTACTTAGAAGAAGGGAAAAACAAGCCACTTGCACATCCTAATTTAAGAAGCTACCTAAAAAACAAACCAAAACTATTTTTGAGTTTGGGACATCTAATACTTCACTCTCTAATATTTTTAATAATACCCTAATCTTTTAATTATTATTTTTATTTTTTATTATTAGATTCTACTTAAAATAAGACATATTTTACTATTTTAAAGGATAAAACTGTGCAAATTTTTTTTATGGTTTTTCAAGGAAATGAATTAACAAGGCATTCAAGAACTTGCATGCTTATGTTATAAAACAGTATCAGAGTCCATATTACATAATACCTGGAGAGAATCTCCAACATTGATGAAGAGGACGGATCAGGTGGCACGGAAACCCAAGTTCCATCTCTGAGACAAACTTGAAGTCCTGAAGCGTCATTGGATCTCAACACAGTAATGATTTGTGGGTCCGTGTGCTCTCCAAACCCCACCACGTTTCCGCCATTGTTGGAGCCAGCAAGCTCTGGGCATGGAGGATAATGATTCAACCTGAAAACAGAGTCACTCTGTTCGTTCATCAGCATCTTGCTCCACACATCCTGGGCTGAATCATGAGTCCTTCAGCCAACAATTCCAGAACCTCACACGCCATCTTCCTCACATACGGTATGTAATTACTCAACGCACGTCTGAAACACATACATACAGAACACCCAAATGATCATCAGAACGAACGAGAATAGATAAAGATTGTGATGTTTAGTTTTGCTTACTGGAATTTTTCCTGGTTTGTGCGAAGAACAGGGGAGAGTCTGAAAGAGTTGTAATCTGGTTTGTGGTGAGATGAAGGTATTCGATCCAGCCAACGTCGCCGTTTGGGCCGATATTTTGTTGCCATAGCCGAATGGATTGGGAGGTCCAGCTTTCTGTTGAGGGTAAGAGGGAGAGAGAAGAAATCGAAAGCTGAGACTCGAGCTCAGCGATGGCTTCCATGGGGACTCCATGGTTGGTGAGCTTGAAGAAGCCGAAGTCTTGGCATGCTTTTGCTATGAGGCTCTTGGCTTCGGGGATTTTGAGGTCTATCTTGGGAATCCCAGAAGAAAATTTGGCTGCTTTGCAAGGATTATTATTGTTGACACAGGAATGTTGCTCTGTTTTTGTGGGCTTCGGCAATCTTCCCATTGTTGTCGGCTTTGGGATGTTAATGGAACAGACAGAGAGAGAGGGGATTAGAGTCGATGGATGAAAGACGAGGAAGATGCTTATAGGGGAAAATGGTTGTGTTCGTGGCTATTTATATACCAACAAAATTAAGAGAGAAATTTGATGTCAGATTCTCTGTAATCATTAATACGTCAACTAATAATACATTGCAGAACCGCAGGGGAGAAATGGAAAAGAAAACAAAAAACAAAAAACAAAAAAGCAAATTGTTATTGTGCTGTTTGACTTATTTATCATTTTTGTGTTTAAAAATTATTTTGTAATGCAGTTCCAAAAATTATTTTTTAAAACAAAACAAAAATTTGTTTATTTATGTTAATTTAAAATAGTTTTAGGATTAAAAATAAACTGACAATAATCGTTGTTATAGATGATTAATGATGGTGATTTGTGATATAATTAGTTAGGGTAACTGTAATTTTCAATAATCAAATGTTAAAAATATTAATATTAAAAAAATTATTTTAATATCCTTAAAGTAAATTATGAAGTGAGATGATAGGCAAATAGATTATAATGATAAATTAATAACTTAAAATTTTTGACCATAAATATAAATAATAAATTAAATATTTTAGAATATTTAAGATAATATTCCTAATAGTGTTAAAAATGATATTTTACTTTATAATTTATTTTTGAGAAAATAAAATATAAATAATATTTTATTTTAAAATTTGTTATGTTCAAACATATTAAGAATATAAATAATAACTTGTTATATTTTAAATGTATTGTCCTGTGTAAATTAAAATTTAAGAAATGACTTTTTTTTTTTCCAAATTATCTTTACAATTGGATTTAATAGAAGGATATCATACCATTCCCATATAAATTGTTTTTATCTAAAACATGTCATCCCCATGCAAATATAGCCCGTGTGATGCGTGGGAATGTTTTAATTTTTAAGAATAAAAATAAAATAAATATTAGAAAATTATTTTAGTATCTTTAAAATAAATATATTACTTTTCCTTTTATTTTATCTTAATTATAAATATTTTTTAAATCTTTGTGAATCCCTCTTAAGATCAATATTTAAGAGTTATAAAATACAAGTATGTCTTTTACTTTTAAATTTTTATTTTTATCTATCCAATTATTAGCTGACAATTACATATATGTTAGGCTAAAATACCATTTGTGATATATTCTCATAAATTTTTATTTTTATTTTAGTCATATAGACTGATTTATTTAGTATTTTTTAAAAAATAAATACATACTCCATCTTTAAAAAATATAAAGTATTTTTAATTAAATTTTATCTCTCAATAAAGTATTATTTATTTTTAAACTAACACCATCTTTCTATATTTACTATTTAATTGGATGTTTAACTTTAAGATAAATATAAAGTGATTTATTTATTAGAGGTATTTTTTTAAAGGGAAATAATTACACCTTTAAATACTAAAAATATATCATACTTTTTGACATCCAAACCCCAAAGAAATACCTCCTAAAAATAACTTATATTTTTAATGAAGGGAGTGGGTTTACTAAAATAATATTTTAAACACATATTTGCAAAAAAAAATTAATGAAATAAGAGATAAATTAGTTAATATAATTTGCATTTATGTTTCTTTTAATTTTAATACATGTCTAATACCTATTATTTTTACTAAGAATCTTGTATCCACATTTAATTTTTACTATGGATAGTATGTAAATTACAGGTCCTACAATCATTTTTTTACTGTTGGTAATTTCTTTGCATATGTAACACATATTATTTTTATTAAAAAATTTATATTTACCATTAATTTTACCATGAATTCTATATGATCTTTTAAAATATAAAAATCTTAATATTTTTAATATTGTCTAAATTTTTAACTTGTATAAATGTTGGTCCCATACCCATATTTTTTAATGGTAGATCACATATCCACTTTTTTATTGAGTCCTGTAACTATATTTATTTTTTTAACAAAATCATCTATTAAAAAATTTAAAAAATTAATTTTTTAAATAATTACTAATTTAATTTTATTAATTAAATTTTAAGTCCCACGCTCACTTTTTCATCATTAGTAATTTTATATATATATATATACCATCTATTATTTTTACAGTAGGCTCCCAATCACATTTTTTTAACATTAGGTTCACACACTATTTTTTTAAACCACACTATTCAAATATTTATAAAAAATTAAATTTATTAAAATCTTACATTCTCTCTATCCCCATTAGATTCTCAATTCATAACAATTTTAAAATATATAAATATATAAAAAATTTATAGTCAAGCCCAACTCTTAACACCTCTAGTTTTCAGATTTATTTGGGTTGGTTTAACTACCCCAAATTATTAAAAATTATTTTATTTTATTTTTATTTTTACTAGGTCCATAAATTGCATCTTTGAATTTTGTTAGCCAATTTATATATTTAATTTTTAAAAATTTATAAAATTATTTTTTTGATAATTTAAATAATTTTTAGGCAATATTTATATTTAAATAGTGGCATTGTAGTTCAACACATGTGACTTAATGATCAACTGATGGTTAAGTGAATGAAAATAAAATATTAAAAATAAAAGAGAGGCTTGTATTTTATAACAATCTATCTTAAAAAAAAATGTTCATATAGGTTTTAAAAAATAAAAGAGAGATATCATTGATTAAGATAAAATAAAAAAATATCAAAATATTTTACTCATTTTTAATTATAAATCTTATATAAAAATTTAATTTTTGTATGTCTTACATGTACCTCTTTTATTATAGGGCCAATATAATTCTTTATCTTTTTTATTTTTACTATGTCATATTTAAAAAAATAACAATATATATATATATAAAGAAAAATTCGGATCCGACGGCTACCGACCTTAAAAAATTAACAATTTTTTTTAAAAAAGAAAAGAAGTCAAAATGCTCAGCTCACACAGGAATAAAACAAAACGAGAAAAAGCAAATTAAGTGGATGTCATTGTTCATTCACTATTCATTGGAAGATCCCAAATTTATATAGATATAGATTATTTAGAGATCCTTCACAATATATTTAAATATCACAAGGTGATTTTAGTTTGTTAGATTATCAATGAACCTTCTCATTTTTTTCTTTGATCCCACCATGTCTAGGACTAGGACATGATTGCCTGAACAGGAAACATACATCCATTCACCCAAAAAAAGTGAAATATACATACTATGGTCAAAAAATAAAAAAAAATGAAAGTCATTTCACGTTGACATTATTATCTTTAGCATGTGATTGCATTACTAGTGAAATTAAATTCAAGATTTGCATGCATATATTCATTATCCAGGCAATTTGTTGATCGTGGGATTTGATCGTGGTACAATTTCGTCATATTCTATATTCGAGTGAGATCAAATCTTGAAGTAAACTTGAAAAGATACCATAATATATACTCTATTCTATGTCTCACATTTTATTTTGTCTTGCTCATATATATGTGGAGGATATGTTTAATGATAAATGTGCAGAGTATATTTGGATAAGATAAAATTAAAGACTAAGTGAAAAGAAATTTTGGTTCTAAACAATTCAAGTTCCTTTGAAGTAAGAAAAACTAGAGTGAGTGATATTCCAAGGAATAGAATATTTGCAAGAGTAATCTTCTTCTCTTGGGTCCTATTGTTTTAAAAGAATATTCAAACTGAAATGAAAAGAGGGAAAGCAAATTCTAGATCCTAATATTCTATGCTGTCACGAATAAACTCAAAAAGAAAATCACATGCCCTTTTTTTTTGAAAAAAAAAAGAGGGACGAGTGATGAGGAATCATAATCTATGTTTTTTAAGAAGAAAATATAACAGTAGTTCTCCATATTTTAATTGTGTTTTACAACCTGTTTGGATTTGCATTTGAAATCGATTATTTGTAAGGAAATCACGTTTTCATAAAAATTCCCCAAACACCTCTAATTTTTATATGATCGATTATCTTAGCCCAAACCATGTTCTGTTTGAAGCTGATCACTCCTACTTTTCAGGATTGTTTATAATTGTTAGGATATCTATTATTTGTTAAAAATTTGAATCTACCTGATATACCCCTTCCATTGGGTGGCTTGTGACTAAATCCCTGTACCCATCATTCTTCAATTTTAATGTGTGTCTTCAATAGAAAATGCAAAGAGAGAGGTGGCTCGATGGGCCAATGGGAGCCAAGGTGTTGGTTGTGAGAAAGTAGGTGAGATGATGTACAGGAAGACGATGCTCCTCTTCTATTTGGGTGATGCTTTCCTTTTCTTTTTATATATTATTCATGTTATATTATAATATAATCTAATTTAAATTTGTACTGTTAATAATATATATGTGTGTTAAATAAATTTATAAATATGGCAAGTACCAGTATTATATTTTTTTGTTAAATAAATAAAAATAAATTTAATGATATTATAAGCAATTTTACTAATAGTTATCCTAAAACTCATGTCAATTATCCAAACATCTCAATTTTTTTCAAAATTAATTTCAAAAAATATCATCCAAATATTATCATGTTATGATATAATCAATTATAATTAAAATCTATTCTATCAATCAATTTTTTTACAATTAATTATATCCAACTTAAATTCAAACACACTCTTCTTTTTAGTCTTGATGATTTTATTTTTTTGTTTACCATCCCATTAGTTTTATCAGTCTACAATATTAGTATCTATTATATTAAAAACGTACATAAAAATTATGAGTAGCTATTGATAGAGTTAATTTTGTTATAACTCTAACAACTTCTTTGTTGACATCGGAAAATATTTTGATATGAAAATAAAGTAACCAGTATGATTGAGAATAAAATGGAAGAGAACAGACTCTCTTTTATATTTATGTGAGGGACAAATGTGAAATTAAGTACAATTCAATAAAAGAATTAATAGAATTAAGTCAGAAAAATTAATTATGTTGGTGTCAGTCCAAGGTCCTTGCGTGCATTTTCAAAATTGTAGCCAGTGACTGATATTTTAGACAAATCAAACTAAAGAAATTGAAAATAATAGAATAATTATAGGGAACTAAAAACAAAATATAATCAAAGTGCACTTACTCACGGTTGTATTTTCTCTCTTTTTTTTCCAATCAATTTTAATTTCTTTCTTTTTTAAAAACTTCTCATTTCGACTTTACTTGATACGTTTGATGAATAAACATAAATAATTTCAGTTCAAAAGAAACTATAAATATTTCAACATTTTTTATGATAATATATATAGTCATGTAACATAAATATAAGGAAGCGTTTCTAGTCGCAATGAAATGTAAGACCATTTTTTGGCCAAAAAAAAAAAAGTAAGAGCATTCCCTTATAATCTTAAGATTTGTTATCATTAATTCATTATCACAGTAAGGACCTGCTTGGTTATGTATTACTTTTTTTTAAAAAAAATTGTCTTACAATATAATTTTTAAAATTATTTTTCAAAACAAAATAAAAAAAAAAATGTTTTGTTGTGTCAATTTAGATTAATTTTAAAATTAAAAATTAGCCGATATTGATGGTTGCTAATAGATAATGGTAGTTGCTTATGGTAGTGATTGATAAGGTGATTGAAGTTTCTAATAACCAAGTGTAATGTATTTTAAAAATTTAAAAATAAAGATGTTTATTTTTGTTCTTGAAAACAAAAAATGAGAATGATTTTTAAAATAATAAAATATAAAATAAAAATCCAAACAATTTTTTAATTTTTTTTAATTTTTAAAAACAAAAACGAATCATGCTCTCATTACCTAGATTCCTCCTAATCCCTATCAGCCAAGGGCGTTGGATTTGTTGCTTTTTTCACTTCATTTCAAAAAGTCAAAGATAATCCTCCTCTTTTCACAAATCTTAGGATACGCATCATTAAAGACTTTGATGATCAAATTCTTTTTTTTTCTTCCCTGGCCAACGTGATTAAATTCCTTTATGGAAGTTGAATTTTTATATGACGGCATCGGTTGGTCCACAGAGTTAAAAATTTAGAGAATTTTAACATCTAAGATATCCCTTATTGCTCTTGGCTAAAGAAACGCAAAAGCAACCCACGTTTGTAAAGTGATCTTTAGGAGGCATATTAACCTAAATAAGTAAATATACTCTAGGGCTTTTAAGTGTCTTATTGGCAATTTTTTGTTGTTTTATTTTTAAGTGTCATTTTACAATTTCAATGCAAAATTAAATATTTTATATTCACTTTTACCCTTATTAAGTAATTATTCTAGAAAGTATAAGTTGTAGCCCCCAAATTTTGAGTTAAAATAACCCAATTTTTATAATTTCTTGATTTGAAATGACTTAATTTTTATATTTTTTTTACTCCGTGCCTCAATCTTTATAATTAATTAGCTATAAAGATTGAGTTATATTAAATTAAAGTTTAAGGATTAAATTAAAAATTATATTATCTCTTATTAATGTGAAGTTTAATGTATGGTATTATCTAGCTCACAAAAAGAAGTCCAAGATACAACCAGGATAATTTAGTTAAAATTAAGATTAAAATATATTTTTAATTCTTTAATTTTATATAAGGTTTCATTTTTGTTCTTTAATTTTAAAAATATATTTTTAATCTTTTAATCTTAACATGGTTAGTTTCATCACAAAAAAAATTGCATTGAACTTTTAAATATTAATAAAATATTTTCAAATATTAATTTAACAAGTTTAATTTTTTAAATAATAATGATTGGCATAAAAAATAATTATTTAAAACTAACAGTGTTATATTAAATGAGTAAAAATATATTTTATAAAATTAAAATATTAAAATAAAATCTTATATAAAATTAACAGACCAAAAGTATACTTTAACTTAAAATTAATAACTTATTTGTTCATAATGTTTCTCAATCCTTGTATCAAAACCTTGAACGACAATATCGGATTGAGGGAGCATCTGCGAATAGATAATATTGTTCTGATAATATTCAATTGGGTTGGGCTTTGGCTGATATGACATCCTAAATATGATGGTTGATGCTCTCCTCCTTATCATAATGTCACCCAAAAATAAAAAAAAAGTGGAGGATTATTTCGACGGATGAACGATTGAGACAGTTTCTATAATAAGACAACAAGAGTAAAATTTAGAGAAATATTAATTATTTTCTTAGTATTTTATCATTTATTAATATCTCAACTTGCTCTTTTCTTTTTGTTCTATATCTCAACCTAGATTTAGAGGGAAGCCCTCCTCCACACCTCTGTTGAGGAGGTGTGGAATCTAAACTGTCCAATAATCAAGACAATACATATTTAATATTTTTTATTTTCAATTTTTTAAAATAAAATTATATAAATTTTATGAAATTTTAATCAATTTATTTATCTGTTTGTACAGTCTAGATTTAATATAAATAATTCATATTTAATATCAAATGTTTTATAAATTAACTTTTTAAACATATTTAATATAAAATTTTTTGATGAATTTGTTCACCTGTTTGTACAGTCCATATCTAATATAAATGATTCATATTTAATATCAAATATTTTATAAATTAAATTTTTAAATATATTTGAAAAATTTTAATAAATTTGTTCACTTGTTTGTACAGTCCAGGTTTAATATAAATAGCTCATATTTAATATTTGATATTTTATAAATTAACTTTTCAGATATATTTTAAACAGCATAGGTTCAATATTAAATTTTTTATAATTTTATAAATTAAATATGGACTATTTATATTAAATCTAGATTATCTAGACTAATAAATAAATTTATTAAAATTTATATATTTTTTATTTTAAAATATATAAAAAATAAAAAAATAAGTTTGGACCATTTGGGTGGTTCAAATTTAATAAGGGGGTAGGAGGAGGGAAACCAAATTCATCTCAACCCACTCTTTGTTATTGGATGAATAAAAAAAAGAGGAAAAGAGAAAAGTGAAGCGAGATGACCAATGAAGATTAGGTTTAGAAAAAAGGACTGATATCTTATAATTTGACAAACTAAAATTTAAATTTTTACTAAAAAAAGTGCCTACATTTAGTGCTTCATTATAACTCGAATTAAGTTATCTTTAATAGAAAGATATATATGAGTCATAAAAAAACAAAGAAAAGTGAAATGATGTGATTTTTACTCATTATGCTTCGTTGAACAAGAGAAAACAGGAAGGCAAAAAAATTGTTAATGTCATATGGATAATAATAATTTTTTTATGTGTATGAAAATATTTTTACATTATAAAACTTAATATTTTAACATATTATTTATTTATTTTCCATCATATATTATTAACATGTTAAAAATATAATTTCAAATTAGTCTATCAAAATTTAAATTTTATTTCTAAAATTAAAAATATACAATAAGTTAAAAATTTTAAATTACAATCAAATATAAGAAAATGGATTAAGGTAGGGTGGGAAATGAAAAAAAAAAATTGTAGGTAAATGTGGAATTGAAATTTTATCTCTGAAATCACCCCATTTTTGGATAGAAAAATTAGGAGAAAAAAACATTTGGATCTCAAATGTTATCCTTCTAATTTCCTCTTCCTCCCATTTTTCTTCTTTCATTGTTATTATTGTTGCTCTTATCATTATTGTCAGAACTAGTAGTAATAGTAGAATAAGAAATGCTTATTTATAATTTTACATTTTTCAAATTTCTTCTTATCATAATGATGATCATACTTTAATTTTTCCTTATACTTGTCTTAAGCAGATTATTAGGGAAACACAAATTCAGAATTATAGATGCAATGTGCATTCTTGATCCTTCCTTAGATCAAGATGATAATTCTTTTATGAAAGAAGAAGATCGAAGTGGTAACTGGCAACATCTCATACCATAAGAAATTGCAGAATCAATTTTAGATTGACTAAAATAATTTTTTATGTCATTTTTATTGTTAAAAAATTAATTTTGATATGTCAATAAAAAATATTTTGTGAACATTTAAATGCTAACATTTTTTGATGATGAAACTAACTGTATTTGAGTTAGAAAACTAAATTTTTTTTATAAAATTAAGAAACTAATAATTAAAACTTTTTGAAGTTAATTAAATGACCAAATGTGCACTTTTGTTGGTTATTTAATCTTCTTCTTCAACCACGTGTCAAGTATCAAGTTAGTGATATCATCAAATATCGATGGATATGGATTATGATGATCACTTTCAGGGGATTATATGAAAATAGAGGCCTCTTCTGCATCACACAATAATTAATCACCTTGATGGCTCAATTTCTGTGCTAGGTTATTCTCATCGTTACATTATTTTTACGTGCATATATTGGCAAAAAAAATTACGTTCAATTAATTTTTTTAAAGTATTAGCATATTTTGGTTTGGATTAAATTCGTGGCCAGATAATTTGTTATGTGCGTCTTCATATATAAACGTTATTTAAAATGTTTAGCTATTTAACAATCAATATCAATAGTAAATCTTAATTAACGTGCATGGCCGCGCATTTTATTCAGATCATATCAAATCAAGACAAGATAAACAAATAACAAAACCTTGAATTATCACATAAATTGAAATAAATCAAATCAAATCAAATCTGATCTGACCAATAAAATCCTTCTAATTCTGCAGTCATATATATCCTCCACTATATACAAATAGCGAAACGATAAGTTGTCTAACAAGATTCAGAAAAGAGATTGAATAATCAAAGAGTTAGAATAAGGAGTACAAAGTATTTGATATTCAGAAGTACTTTTTTTCCCCTACTTTTGATTCACTCTGTTCTTAGATTCTGATTGCAAGTTAGTTCTGAATTTTACATAATGAATTTTTAATTAATGGGGATTTAAGTTTATATATTGATCCAATCGTGGTAATTGTTCTTATGCTCAATTGTTTGCATTAAGCTGTTGTGAGTACCTCCCCTTCTCGTGGTTTTAATTAATTTGTAGAAAGAAAAATTCTTTTCATCATATCATATTGCTAAGTTAATTAGCAGTAAAATTTCATCGAAAGCTCAACAACTTATTTATGATCCTTTTGTTCAAAGGATAAATGAAAATAGAAAAAAATTATGCATTGGTTACAAGTAAGTTCCACAAGATAGTGAGAATATTTTCTAATCTCATATGACTTGACTGTGATTAATTTTTCTTCTAAAATGGCACAAATACTTGTATGCTATTTTTGGATGCATAAGGATTTATATTTGAATTTGAATTTGAGTCAAATATATTGTTTGGGGAATTAAAAATGTATGGTTTTGGATTTAAACCAAGTCCAAATCTAAGTTTTACCTCAATCTTTTTGTAAAATCATTTTTAAACCCTTATTATTTTAAATCTTACTTCAATCTCTTTGTAAATTACTAGTCTATTGATGATGTTGAACAACAATAGATTGCTAGCAGCGACATGATCGGACCGCCATTGCCGTTGATCGGGACCGAATCGTTGTTGGCCACTGAGACCAGATGGCTGATTTCCATCTAGACCGAACCACCAGCGTCAACTGAAATTAGATGACCAACTTCCATCGAGATTAGACTACAGGCAACAAATGAGACCAGAATCCTAATGGACTGAAAGTTTGACTTTCATTGAGACCAAATTGCCAGCATTAATTGGGACTAGAGTACAAGCGACGATTGGGACTGTACGGCTGACTTTCACAAGGACTGGACTATCGACACCAACCAGGACAAGACAGCTGATGTTAACCAAGACAAGATCACTAGTGTCAATCGGTATTGGGTAGCTGCTTATGACCAAGATTAGACGACCGGATCCTATTGCGACCCAGATTGATGACTTTGATTGAGACTGAAATGGTGACCTCTGCTGGGACCGGATTGCCATTGCCAACCAAAACAGGACCACTAGTATTAACCAAGACTAGAGTGTAGAAGATGATTAGGATTGAATGGCTGACTTCCACTGAGATCAAATTGTTGACTCCAACCAGGACAAAAGTACAAGCGATGACAGATTAGACAGTTGACTTCCACTAAGACCAGACTACCGTCACATATTGGTCATTTGTCTTAAACGTGTTCAATCCCATTTGGCATTGGTGGTCTTGTCCCAATCAATGCCAACAGTCTTATCTCGATTAGCACTTGTACCCTGGTCCTATCAGTGTTGGTAGTCAATGGATGTTAGCTGTCCAGTCCCAATTGTCGCTTGCATTTTGGTCTCGGTTGGCGCTAGCAGTCTTGTTTTGGTGGAAGTCATTCGTTTTGTCTGAATCTTGTTAGACAGCTTAAATTATATGTATAAATTATATTATATTAATGTTATTTATGTATAAATTATATTATTTTTTTCCAGGATGTGAATTGTTAATAATTCAAGCAAAAGCACAATCAATGCAAGAATTTAATTAAAAAAGTTATCACCAATTATTTACTATTTTTTCAGAGACATTTGTAAATTATTTTTTATTATTTGTATAACTGCTTTTCTTAATATAGTTATGATTATTTTAGCTCAAACAAACCATGAGGCTTTCTGATTAATTATAAAATAATAACAATATCTTTAAAATACTTTTATAAGAATATTTTAATTGTTTATTAATAAGTTAGCCTTTAATCATTAAGGTAAACAAATGATCATTATCGTTTACCAGCAATTTTAATATATACGCATACACACCTTTATATTTTATTAATAGTAGGTAAACTCTTTTGATTTTATGTTATGAGTTTAGAGTTCACCTTACTCTATAACGAGTTTACTTAGAATCATGATTTTGACAACCTTGGCCCAAGGGCATTTTGATTTTTTTTTATTGGAGAAATTAATTACAATCAAGTTCCATGGTCTTGAGAGTATTTTCAAAAATTCATGAATTTTTTTATAAATAAATTCCTTATTTGGGATTTATATGTAATTTTCCCATAAAAATATACAAATATATGTAATAACCAAAATAACATGACCATTAACATTCCCTAGAACATACCACAATTTTAGATTACATGCAATCTTTTTTCTCTTCATAATTATATTCAAATTTTTCTCATCTACTGTGTTTATTAGATTTATATAAGGGCTCAGATTCGATCCTGTAAACATTACATTGACGACATGACCATGGACGTGCAAAACAACACAAAAAAGCATAAACATAGTCGAAGTAGGAATTGGCAACATCTCATACCAGAAATTTCAGAATCAACGTATCTTACGAAGATTATGCCGCAGTGATTACTTGAACTTCGGTTTAGTTTGTTCATTTTGGCAAACTATGCTTTCTAATGCCATCGCAAGCAAACATTAATGCCATATCCCATTCCCAAATTTCACTACTATTGCTTTGTCATGGTTTGAAACCTAACCTGGATCATTGCTTCTTTGATCTCAACAAACAAACAATTCTTTACCCTGCAAATAATTTATTATATCCAAGAAACCAGTAAGTTCTTGGCACAATTGATGGATGGTTAATGATGTCTCAAGGTACATGTATTAATCCTCGATGATTGTTCTTCAACCCTGTTTCTAGTGCCAAGGTTATGTTACCATTAAAAATGGGGGCCTCTTCTGCACTACGAAATAATAATTGTCTTAATGATCCTGTTTTTGTGGTAGGACCTAGTCTTAGCAATATCGTCTTTTGTAAATTTACTGAGAAGTCATGGAAAATATTTGTTCTCGGAGGACCAAGACTACTGTGTCTTGACAAAGTAGTCACTGGCAGTTTACTCTATCTCTTATTTGATAGAAATATATAGAAATGCTATTGAAATTTATAGTCCTCGTGCATGACTTGGATAAGACGAACGAGAATAATCCTCCTAAGACTAAGAAACTTGTTGTCCGTATCCCCGAACCAAAATTAGACGTTGTAGAAGTTGTATTTAGAATGAATAATAACACGGTATATTTCGATCCCGAAACTCTTAGATTGGCTCATGTTGTTTCGGGAGATCCAATGCTTGTTGTGATTGAAAGTAAGATTTCTAGTTCTATTGTTCATGGCGAGGAAGATTTAATTTGGTTGTTTCAACTCAGATAAAAGGATTTACGGTGTTGAAGCTGAACAAAACTGGAGATCGACAATCAACATCAATGGGTGGAGGTTGAAGATTTGGGTGACAGTTTCATGTTGTTTGACAACATGAAGTATAGGTTAATTTCAAGTATTGGCTTCCATGGAAATGTTAGAAGAAATTGCATTTACTTTGCAATAATTCAAGAACATGATCGTCCTTCATGAAAGCTTGATAGTGGGATTTTCTGCTTCGCTGACAAAAGCATTCATTCACCCAATGTTCCAAAATCTAATAGTTGGCCCAGGTGTTTGTGGTTTATGCCAAATAATCTTTTGTAGTTTTCTGAATTTCTTTCCTTTTTTTTGATTTTTTTTTTGCAATTTACTGTTAGAAAAATGGAAAGATTTTGCATATTACCTGGTCATATCACTCTCATAAAAAAAATAAAATAAAATTGTAAAGTATATTTAATTAATTTTAGTATGTAAAATTTTGTCAAAAAATTTATTATAAATTAGGATGAGGAAGTATATATGTTAGTAGTTGGGAAGAAAATGGTCCTTATTCTCGAAGCTTCTAATTTCTGTTTCCTCAATTTAGAAGAGACATGAATGATTTCACAGTGCTATATTTGGCGAGGTGGAAGAGGCTTGGTGTTGTTGCTAGATTTGGAGTGGAATGTCAGTTCAAGTTGTGATTGCCGCAGAGATGGGAGGTTGCATTGATTTCAACAGCAATGGAGGGGATGAAGATTGTCGGTGGGTTCCTTTGGGGATTGTAATTTCGGTGCAAGGACTGTGAGCAAAGAAATTTTTGGAAGGAATGAAGTGGATTAGACAAATTTTCAAGGATTGGGGGGCTTCGACTTCTGTGATTGGGTGGCTAGTGTTTTTAACTCATCTAAACTAGGTACTTTCTTCATTGTGGATCAATGTTGATTGGCAGAGTTTGATCTTGGTTTTCACTATTGCTATCTTACTGTAATTTGGAGAAGGCTCTTGTGGGATATAGATTGGTTGGACTGATTTTATTTGATTTGGTGCCTTATTGAAAATATATTTTGCTTGTTGATATTTTTATCTCTTTACTACTGTGGTTTGTGGGAGGCTCTTACTAATGGAGGTGGTTCTTGTAATTTTGTCCTCATCCATATTATGACCATGGTGGGCATTAATTTGCTTTTTGCTTTTTGCCTTGGGTGGCCCTATCTTGGCTATGTTTTGGCTGATTTCTTTAGGCTTATAGAGGGAAAAATAAAGGATGATCTAAGGTGGGTTCCTCTTGAAAAACTACTGTCAATTTTTGATTCTCTCTTGTGGAGTTAAAGGGAGTTAGAGGAGTTCGTATGTGTTCCATTAGTGCAAACTGCTTTCGAGGATACATTATGCGTTGATAGGAATTGCTTGGCTCTGGTGGATTTCTTTTTTAATCTTGGCAATGCTATGTGGCAGTATAGCGTCAAGTGGCAACCAAGTTTGTTTACAGCTATGGGTGTTATTTCCTGCATGGCTCTTGAAAGGATGTGCCTAGTAATTGATTGGGTTCTTACACCCCGATCTCTACTTGTTCTCTTCCTAGCTTCTGGTTTTGAGATAGCTAGGATTGCTCGTTGTCTTTCTCTCTTTTTTCTTTGCATTCCATTTGGCTGTTGTGTTTATTTTTGGTATTTTTGTTCCCTTCTTTTGTTTTGGTTTGTTCTTGTTTTGACTAGTTTCAAACTTGTTTAATATTAATTTCTTCTTTTGTGGCAAAAAAAAAAAAGAAAAAAGAACATAGATATTGTTGTTAAGTGTCAAGATTATATTAAAGATAAAATCTTTCGAGATGTTAAAAAGAAGATACTCTCTTCCCGGTTCTTATTATAAGGTGTTTTTTTAAAATTTTTTTTACTCTTAATATATAAGACACTTGGTGGTGTGTTAATTGTATTGTTTTAATATTACTCATATTTAAAGCCATTAATTATGAGAAAGAATGTAATGAGAATTTGAAAATTTTACATTTAAACAAGGATAAAATTAAAAGTTTATTTTATTTTTAGACAAAGTTAATAATTTGTTCACATTTTTATAATTCTAATGATATAATTAAACGTGCCTTGTAATAGAGACTGAATAAGTATATGTTATGTGCAATGCAAAGTTTTACAATATATTTTTCCAGCCTATTCTACTCTGGAAGAAAACCAACTATAGCAAAGTATGTCAGGTATGTATGAATGAATCTATTGAACAATGGAGGCAGTCAGGATTCTTGTGTTTACCAAAAAATGGGCTCGAACCTCCTTAAATTGATATTAATAAATTTCTATAAAAATTTTATTTTCTTTTCTTTTTTTTTGGGATAATTTTTCCTGATTTTATTATTTTTAGAAAATATAAAATCTTTTTCTTTAAAAAATGGTAATTTTATAAAATTCACATATTCTCAATTTAAGGGGATTTATTTTTAAAATAACATAGTGGATAGACTTATACAATGTCCCATCACAATACAGCCAAACACAACAAATCACATAAAGTCTCCTTACTTGGTAGAAGAGAGATCACTTAAGATTTGAAGTGGAAATGTAAGATTAAAAGTGATGAGTTTATTTTTATTTTTAAATTGGAGAAACTAGGACAGAAGATAAGAGGAGAGATGAAAGTAATAAAGGTATCGATAATGAAAGTGTGAATAAAATTAGAATGTTGGAGTAGCTGAAATTTTAAATAACTATGATCCAAAAATAATTTAAAATTATAAATAAAATATAATAAAACAAATTTGGATTTGCCCAATTGATGAACTTTTATGGAGGGAATTTGGTTCAAGTCAAATATTCATGCATCGCAGCCTAAACCTTTTCTTGTTTTTTTTCTTTTTCTTTTCACTCATTTTCAACAGGGAAAAGATGAAAAACTATATAAACAAAATGAAATTAATTAATTACTATCTTGACAACAATGAGCTCTCCCTTTGGATCACTTCTTGTCTAAGCGAGGGAAGAACCCAATTCACTAACTATGGTTTCTCTATACTTTTACTTTTATCCATTAAACATTCCAATATATAGATAGATGACTAAAAATCATTATATTTATCAAAATAGACTAAACAGACTTTTTTTTTATAACAACTAAACAGACTTCTTTGAAAGGTAAAGATTAAGGACTAAACAGTACATACATATCATGTATACTATAAAAATCAAAACAATATCTTAAATATTCAAATTCTAAAAAATATGTAAACCAATTAATATGAAAGTAAAATATTTTATCAAAAACATTGAAGGAATATTTTAACCTATAGATAAAAAATTAATATCTAATATAAAAAAGGAAATTAATTAAATCATAAAAGATAATAAAATTTACCCTTTTAAGTACATTCTTCCTCCTCGGCTTTTTTACTTCTCTTATCAGTTATTTTTTATGAAAAGAAATTTTAGATATAACTGATAATAAAATCGTCCCCTGCATTGCATCTTTGCTTCGGGTGAATTCTAGGATTTTGGACGAGACTTTACTTGACTTAGAAGTGTTGACCCATTTAATAGAAGTTTCAAAGAATTATTATAATTGTCCAATTAATTATATAATAAAAATTAATTAGAAGGTCCTTCTAATTTTTATCAATTTTGAATTAAGTCTCTATAATTTATTTTATTTTAATTAAACCCATATAGTTTGATCAATTAAATATATTTGTCCTTGAAGGTTAAGAATATTAATGAACGATTAATTTTTCAAAAACAAAAAATTTTAAAAATTTATAAAAATGAGTTGATTTAATGCTTTTAGCCTGAAAAAGAAAAAACAAAATTGATTTTAATACAATCTTTACATTTCATTAATTTTTTATTAAAATGATACAAATATAAAATTTAAAAAAATAACATAATTATATAAATTTTGAGCAATAAACATTATGTAATTAATTTTAAGTTATATATTTTTTTAATAAAAAATATAAAAAATTTTAATTTCATTTTTAAAAGAAACATTTAACAATTTTAATTTTTCAGAATTAACATATTTAATCAATCAAACTATAAAGATTTAATTAAAATAAAATAAATTACAGATACCTAATTTAAAATTTAGGAAAACTAAAATTATCTAGAGGTTAATTTTCCTCATTATATATGATATGATTGTATTGGGTTTTTTTTTTCTAAAATATACATTTGGTATTCTAATTTTATAAAAGATTTCAGTTTAAACCCTTAATTTTATAAATTATATTTTTAGTTCTCTAAATATAATAATATTAGTTTAAATATTTATTTTTGTGCTAATCATTATTAATTTTTAAAAAATTAGACTTAATACATTGATATTTGAGAATGTTTTGTTAATATTTAAAAGTTCATTATAGAAATTTTTTTTTAATGAAACTAATAGTGTTA
Source organism: Prosopis cineraria (assembly GCF_029017545.1). Lineage (NCBI taxonomy): Eukaryota > Viridiplantae > Streptophyta > Magnoliopsida > Fabales > Fabaceae > Prosopis > Prosopis cineraria. The sequence goes on along the minus strand of NW_026555337.1, from coordinate 11,716,109 downwards.
GGATTAAAGGTCTAAAAATATACTTTATAAAATTAAAATATAAAAATAAAATTTTATATAAAATTAAAGAATTGAATGCATACTTAATTTTTTTTTTTTTGGGTTACCCATTGTATTGGTATTAATTGGTCTCGGTTTTGATTAACAGGGACATTGGGTCAGCCAGGTTTATTTCTGGGATTTTAACAGGAATCTTGGGCCAATCAACTTTATTTTGGGCCTTGGGCCAATTGACATTTCCGACCCAATTTTGCCCTAATCCTTCTTCAACTCCGTTTTCCCTGATGCGTCTGGTATCGTCCCGTTGTGCCTTTCCGATCCGCCTGCGGTATCAGTAATATTGCTTTACTAACAATTGGCCTCCTCAAGCGGCTGAGGAGGAAGAGGCAGAAATTAAATCGATGATGAGGAATCCATCTCACAAATGGGCATACATTCGGATCATCACCGGTACAATCGTCGGAGGGATTCTCGGTTTCTACGTTATGCATCGCCTTGAAACTAATTATAAGGTAATCTCTCGCCTCCTGCTTTCCATCCTTCTGGAATGAATAAGATTTGAGATCGATCGGATTTTTAAGCTACCTGATGGCATTTGAAATCATGTGCTTTTTGAATGTCTCTTTCTGTTCTTGTCTTGTTTCTAAGTCTAATTAATGGTTGATGACAGGAAAAAATGAATGAAAGACTAAGAAATTATGAAGCTGAATTGCAGAGGAAGAAGCATGAAAGACTGAATGAGTTTAAAGAAGAATCGTCCTAGCTCTCCCACTGAGTGACAAGCCTCTTGTTTAGTTTTCTGAAATTGAACTGTAGAACAGGCAAACTTATTAATTATATGAAAAGAAATTTTAAATATAACTTATAAATAAAAGCTTTCGCGGATTGCATCCTCCTTAGAACAGGGAAGAAAAGGTTTGCCCATCGAGACGCCTGGGTGAATTCTAGGATTTTGGACGAGACTTTCATGCTGACAATTAGGAATGGGAAAGAAGCGACCAGATGATCCAGCAGAGCAAGGAGAAGTGTCGGTTCCACAGGAATCAGCAGAAGAACATTTTGGAATCGGTTACAGAGGTCATCGACATTGATGCCATCATCGAACAAGCAGACGAGGCTGGGCGTCTCTTCTTCTCCAACCGCCTGCCCCTGACCTCCCCATTAGTCTGTGAGTTATTTGCTATTCAATTTGTGACAGCGAGAGTGCGTTATTTCCCCTTTCCCCCCTATTTTGATTGCAAATTCATCTCGATAACTAAGCTGGTTATTTTAACGGTAAAGCTTGGAATCTACCCTTTGGCTAAGTTAACGTTTTATTTTGATGCTATTGAGTTTCTAGACCGCTTCACTTTTCAAGATTGAGGGGTGAAAGTTACGGTTCGTGTGATTACTTGATTGATAAGTTATCTTAGCTAATTTGACTCGTGATGGTTTCGTACTAAAGATGACTGATTTATCACAACTCAGAAGAATAATATATGAGGAACGTTTTTTGTTTCACATATGTTGAATGATTACGTTTCAGACTCGAGGAAATGAGAAGCATGTCCTCACACCCATTGTGAAGAATCTTGGATATCTGGAGACAGCTTGGGCGAGTTGTTGAGTAGTGATTTGGTGAGTTGATATCCTGCATCACAATGACTTAGTTACTTGGGATAAGGCTGTGTTGTTTTTTGTTTTTGAGATTGGGGGCTCATTCTTTTGAGTAGTAGTTGAAAAATGTTCAAAGATTTGCAGGAGAAAAAACATATTGACTATTGAGCCCCAAATAAAATTAAGGGTGTTCAGTCTGTACCCGTCTCGATTGGCCCAGTATCGTCCCGATATCTTGTCCCGGCCCGAAAATAATCGGGATGAGATTTTGCGGGACGAGACAGAAAAGGGGTTCGGGACGGGACGGGACACTGGATTACCATCAGGACATCCCGTCCCGTCCTGAATATTATATATATTATTTTTTATTTTAAATATATTAATTATATTAATATAATTTATACTTATATTAATTATATCAATTATAATTTTAATACTTGCAATTCTTATTTAAAACTAAAGTTTTTTTATATTGATAATTTTAATGGCATGGAGTAAACATGGCGATATCTTTCTTTATAATATGTTAATTATATTAATATAATTTATTCTTATATCTATCTATTTAATAACTTTTATTTACAATGTATTTTTTGCTTATTTTTAGAAGAGTAATTAGCTTAGTACATCTTCACTAAAGTAGAAGAACAATGATTTGATGTTATGTTTGACTTTCCTGTTGTTATTAATCTTATAGCATAAAGATCATTTATATTTATTATTATAATGTGTAGTTGTAATTAATATAATTCAATAATTGATTTTAAATTATTGTTATTTCTATACTTGTGTTGTTTTGATTTTAAACTTAATAAATTATATGATTTAAAATTTTAATGAACGTTATTATCCAGATCTTTTTTTGATATTATTCCATTTATCGGGACGGCGGGACATCCCAATCTTGTCCTAGTCCCGTCTCGACTCTTAACGGGACGAGACGACTTTCGGGATGGGACGGGACACAGGATCAAAATTCAGTCTCGATCTTTTTTTTGGGACGGAACACGGGACCGGGGTATCCCGGTCCCGTCCCGTCCCGTGAACACCCCTAAATAAAACTATTGGTATATATGGACAATTAGCCTGTGGATAGTCACGAGTTACCTTTTCATTTTGCAAATAAACTGACTCTAGAGGTAGAAAATATTGGCATGCTACAATTGCATTTGCTTTTCACTTCCTATTTACTTTCTTCTCGTGACTTACATATTGAGTGAATGTTATGTATTGACAAGTTGAAGGCAAGATCCTCTTTATGAAGTCTTAAATAATAATTTTTTCCTGTCTTATTTTTTCAAATTGAAAAATCTCAAAACCTATTTTGAAATCATTATACGGATAATTTAAGTTTGTTTTCCTTCCTGACATTTACAGTTGATTACTGCAATCTACCCGTTATTGACTTCTGTCTATCTCTGTTTTCAAGACCATGTAATTCTTTAAAAGCCAATTCATTATATTATTATTGAAGATGCAAATCTCTTGTATTTTCTTAACCAGCTTGTGATGGTTGTTGATTAGCGAGAGTCCACTTTTTTACCGCTGTCCTGATCTCGAGGTAAGGAGACTATTTTTCTTGATTGATGAGTTTTGGATTGTGAACTCAAAGTAAGCTGACAAATCCAGAGACTTGAGATCTTTCTTGTCCATGGCAACTCTAAACAAAATTGATGTGTAAATGCTTTGCGTTTGCAAAAGTGGAATGAGACCTCTTTAAAAGTGATGCATACATTGATTAACAGAATATAATGATGTTTGGGGTTACATGATACTTTACCTGGTTTTGCTTGATGGAAATTAAGATTTGCACTCTCCTTTAAAGCTCATCAAATCATGTTTATGAAAGCCACAAATTATTGCTTGATAATTCTTTTAGTGCCTCCTTGGCTACTTCTTGAAAGTCACGGATGCTACTTAAAAAACAAAACTAGCTATAACCTTTATCTTTTACCAATTCAACTTTTACTATTTAGCCTTTCCTTTTTTTTTTTAAAAAAAAAAGCCTTAAATACCTGTGGACATCTCATATTATCATGTTTAAAAGAATTCCATGAGAGCTACTCAATCCAAGAAATAAATTTTTGCATGCAATTGGTGCACCATGTCATTCATACTTCATCTGATAAAAATATGACATTCAGAGAATATTAAATTTAAATTGATTGTGCCATTAATGGTAATAGAGAGAAAGTAAAAATTTAAATATGCATTCTATTGTAAAGATTTGAATAAATGAGTAAATTATCCTTTGAATTTTAGATCCAATAGTACAATAGGCCTTGAACTTGTTTATTGTGTGAATTATTCTTTCAACTTTTAAAAATAATGTAATTTGACTTTTGCCATCAGCAAAAGTTAATTTTAATAGTTAGTTGGCAGATAAAAAGGACCTCAAAAAGTTACAAAGAAAGATCAATTTTTTTTGTCATTTTCTATAATTTTTTAGACTTTGTTTATTATTTTTGTATCCTTTATTATAATTTTCTTATCATTTTCTATAATCCTTAAAGTTATTTTTTGGTCAATTAACTGTTAAAATTAACAAAGAGTTAATGACAATTGCCACGTTATATTATTTTCAAAAATTAAAAGAACAATCTGTATAATATGAATTTATGGTTTATAATGTTATTGAACTTAAAGTTTTGAGAATAATTTGGTCATTTAGCTTAAAGATAAAGTCATTAAAAATAATAGCATATAAGATTTTGTTTGATTAAATTGGTACAATTTTATTGGATGAAGCATTGATATTTTGATACATGGGTTTATGTAAGAATTTCTCCATAGAGATGAATATGAATAAATGTCTAGGTTGAAACGTTGTTGGTGTAATTTTGTGATTTAAATAAAGTCAAGAGAAAATGAATATAATTTCAATAATTAACAATATCATATAACCACACCTTATTTCTCTTGCACAATTCATTGGGTTAGACCTTGACACAACCTGGCCATTGATAATGCATCGATCAAGTGTCATATATTATAAGTTAGGCAGCGAACAACTAGACGGAAACCAATGTGATGCAATATGAGTTTTCTAAACAATGGATGTTCAATTTGATCAGATTCAGAAATATTTGTAAAAACCAAAGGTTATTAGTACTTTATCTATCTCAATTTATAAGATACAACAAAAATAAACTTTATTTCATTAGGTGGGTTTGCTACATATATTATACGATGTTATTGTACTTTATCATTTATTAAGTCTTTAAAAATGTTAATTAAGAGGTCTTGATTAACAAATCAATTTGTAAAATATTTTTAAACAAAATTATACATATTAACTTAATAAAAAAATTATACATATTATTAAAGCTTATTAAATATATGTTATGACTTTATTCTTTCAAAACAAAAATTTAAACTCCAAAAATACCCTTAATTTAACTATTCATTTGTAAAAGAATATTAAAAAGAGAATATAATGGGAAGGAAATGTTAAAAAAATATTATTAATGAAATTTTATTTTATCGAAGTGTTTTACATTTTGACGTTTTAAATATTTAAAAAAATGTCTAATTATTTGGGAGAAAGGTAGGATAACGTTAATGTATCTATAAATGTTAATCAAGAACTCTTAGAAAATTAATGAAACAATTATAACTTATTTTTTTTTTAAAAAAAAATGTTCTTGTCGCTTACACTCTTAGCCTAAATAATATATTTAATTTGATTAAGGATAATTTTGAAAAGTAATAAAAATTATAAATTTAACTATTTTCTTTAATATCAAGAAAGTAGTTAAGAGTAATTCTTATAAGTCGTTTAACGTAATCCTCCCAAAAACGCATGATTCTCTGTGTGTGTGTGTGTGTGTGGTGAGTAATTTTTAGTTAAATTATAATTAATATATGAATTAATCATAGAGAACTGTGGGAGAAGATATTGTTAGATTTATAAATGCTTAATTCCTGGATATTTTGTTATTTTGAATCATAAACATATAAAATAGTTAACAGTTTAATAATATTATCATTATCATTAATAAATCTTGAATGAAGTATACCAGCGTATTTTATTCAGATTTTATCAAATTCAAAATAAGATAAAATAATAAAATCTTGGAAAAATGATAATAATTTTTTTGAATTATATAAATGATAATTTGATATCTCAAAATATCATAATATCAATGAAGTTCTTAGGAATTTCTTTGTCAATAAATTTTTTAGGAAAAAGATCACTTTACCCTTACTGAAAATAACATTACTCAATCACAATTTTTTTTTTTAAAAAAAATTACAACTTTGGTTTTGTAAATTGCAATAGTTAAATAAGAAATCATAACTTATCAAGTGTGATTTTTATTATTGAAAAACAAGCTTTAATCACAACTTTTGTTTTAAAAATAACAACTTTTGTTTTATGAATAGTAAAAGTTAAACAAAAAAATCATAATTTATCAAGTTAATTTCTATTATTGAAAAATAAAATCTCAAAATAATAAACTCTATTCACAATTTTTATTTAAAGAATGACAACTTTTTTTTCAAAAAATCGCAAGAATTAAATAAGAAATCACAATTTATCAATAAGAATAAAATGGTCTTTTTCTAAAAAAAAGTTATTGACAAAGAGGTCTCTAAAAACTTTATTAGTATTATGACATTTTAAAGGATTAAATTATTATTTATATAATTTTAAAAATTTTTTATTATCATGTTTCCTAAAATCTCAGCTCATCACATAATCACATAAATTGTTTCCCCCCCTTTTTAACACAAGTTCGTATCTCGTACAAAATTGTTTGGGAAGGTCGATCATTGGGAGCTTAAATGTTTTTCACCTAATAAGCTAATAAAATCTTTTAACTAACACTTGGGGGCTTCTTTCTTTAAAAGAATAATAAAGAGGTCCCACAAAAATTAATTAATTTAAGTTTCAAGTATTAAACTCAAAAAATTTGTAAGTTTATTTCTCAATTTTGTAATTGTATTGTGATAAATTTATAATTTATTTTTAAATTTTAACATGATTGAAGAATAAAAAAATTTATTTTTCCTGTTAAAATTTAAAATACAAGCTATAAATTTATCACAATATAATTACAAAATTACGAGATTGAGTTATAAATTTTTAAAATTTGATACTTGAAACATAATATAAATTAATTGATCATTTTAAAACTTCTTTGTCATTATCCCCTTTTTCTTTTGTGTATGTAAAAAATAAAATTTATTATAACTACTTCATTTTTGTCACATTACATATTTCATCATTGTCATCCATAATGAACCAACTTCTAGGAAGTCTCACACACACACACATTGAATTTCTGGCAAAAAAATATTTCTTTTGAATTAAACAATAAATACAATTTATAACTTATTTAAACCTTCCTGCTAGCAAGAGGTTCCACACACATGGAATACTCACCCACCCAATATACAGCACACAGCCCACCTAACTACACCCCACACACCTATCTAATTTAATCCCACGTATTTTTGGGCCCATAGCGATGGAAGTCACAATGCTTTACATCAGAGGGAAAGGCTCATGCCATTAAATCAAATGATTTTTGATATCAATAAAAGTTAGATTTAATAGAAAGAGTTAGTCTCTCACAACGTAATAAATTCATATTCAATTTCTTGTTAGGAGAGATGCCTATATTTAATGTTCGACAGCGCTTTCAATAGAAGAGACATGTGTGTGGAGCTCACGCACATTGATAGATAGGGTTTTAACAGTCTTGTTAAAAAAAATTTAATAAATACTATTAAATATTAAATATTTGAATATTAAATAATTTAAATATTATTTATAAATATTCAAACAAAATTTATAATTTTTTTAAATATTAACAGCTCAAACTTATTTTAAAACAAATTATAAATGACTTGTAAATTGCATATGAAGAATTGTAAATAGTAAGTATATTTATAAATAAATGACAAAAAATAACCTTATAAGAAAATTAATATTGATTAAGTCGTTTAAATTTTTTAGGTTATTTTTATAATTTTTTGGTTAACTAATGATCAAATTAATGAATATTTAAAAATGAAGTATCATTTGCTTAACTTTTCAATTAGGCTAAAAATATACCCCTCTAGTTCTTATTATAGGATATTTTCAACAATTTCACATATTTCGGCAAAAAAAAAACAGTTTCATGTATATTAATGATATTATAAAAAGTAAGATATATTTTTATTTTAACTTTGACTGTAAATAATGATACAACCATATTAAATACCTTCAAGCTAATAAAAAAATAAAATTAAAAAAGGTAATTTAATTATAACAATATATCCTACATTTCAAACAAAATAAAAGAGGTCTTACAAATAGGATCAGAGAGAGTATTAATTATAATATATCTCACTAATTGTAGATGTTCATAGAGGTTTATTATCTCCGTTTTTAATGCAAAATTATAAAATATCAAAATATTTAAATATTAAATTTAGGTGGTAAATATGTTAGAGAAATGCGGTTAATACACATTATTAACTTATTGTATATGTTATAGTTCATGAATCAATAGATTTTAGATTATGGTATAGAAATTTACCATCTCAATGACTCGGAAAAATGCAATCGTAGTACTCCTAAGCCTATAAAAGAGTTATCATCCTTGATTTCGTATATTTTGTTGATTGTGAAATCATTTGGCTGGCTTATGATATTGTTCTGAAGATTAATATCTAATATGGATTTGTATCCTATCTATACCCTCCACTTTAGTACCTCCTTCCGAATATATCCAATTTAATCTGTTTATTTATTTATTTGATTTAATAGTATAAAATTGTTAATTATTGTATTAAAATAAATATATTATTGATCATCAATATTTAGTTCAAGTTTATCTAAGGGTTTTTTTTCCTACGAAAATAAATTATTTTTCAATAAAATATTTTTTAAAATTTTATAATGTTTGTTTAAACTTTTAACAATAATCAAAATATAATCTTTTTTAATTATTTTGAAAAGCTACTTTGAATTCATTTTAAAAATAATATGATGCAATAGATAGGGGAGAGTGCAACAAAAATAGGAAATACACAAAGATATTATGAAATTTTAAAAACAACAAATTAATAATTTTTTTATAAATAAAGATATGTGAAGATAACAGAAAATCTAAAAATAACTAAAGAATAATCATTTTTATTATGTAACCAAACCTAAAATAATATCTTTTTAAAAAAAATATTTATAACATAAATCACTTTTTTTATAATATATATATAAAATAAATATCTTTTTATAAAATCTTTTAACTACTTAAAAATCATTTATTTTTAATCTTAAATAAATAGCTCCTTAAATGCTTTGAAAATAAAATCATAATATTTTTTTTATGGTATTCATTAAACGAATAATATAATTGCATCAATGCTATAGTTAACAATTTCATACTATTAAACAAAATGAATAATTAAATGGGCAAATGTGATTGGATATGGAAGAAGCTATTAAGAGAGAGTATGATCGATGGAGAGATCCAAGTCTGATCCCATGCTAATTTTGCTCATCAATTCAATTTTTAAATTAGCATCAATTTTTTATTCAAATATTTTAAATAGTTGACTTAACAAATCATAAATTTCTCCATATGATTACGTACATATGTTATGATCAAAATGTTCCACGCGATGCTACCAAATTATGGGATGTCCCAATTGCACTTTGCTTGCATGTACACACACTGGCATAAATTTCATGTGTTATATCATATGCCCAAAAATAAGCTAAATATGGTTTCTCAGAATAGATATTTTTTTTAATTTTTTGACATTGGTTAGAATAGATATGTTTTATCTTATAAAAAATTAATAATTATTATATTATTTACTGTTATATTCAATATACTATAATATATTATAAATTGAATATGATAACCCAAATTTAAAATTTCTATCCGATTGAAAAGATAAGATAAAATATTTTGTTTTCATATCTACTAAAATGAAATACATCAATTCAAATCCCCTTTATAAATAAAGGGAAGCGTGGATACACTATACCTCTTACACTCAGCTCTAAAAAGGATACATCTGAAAGTAGTTGCGGAAATTAGAGGTATTTCTCAACAACGAGAAACTTTTATTCTATGTTTCTTTACTCATTAAACTGTTTGCTATAATTTTATTTTATCTTCGAACTCTTATGACTCATATATACCTCACCCAAACTTTTTATATATGATTGAGTTCCCACCATACGGCTATATAAAATTATTCGTTATGTTCATTATGTATCTAATTTTTTATCTTTTTTTTTTTAAAAAAGTTAGATAGTAAATATACACTAGCTTTATTGTGTTAGTGGCTTTGTTATGCTTTTGTGTTGGATTATTTTATCGTCAATTTCTTTTGTCCTGGCAGACGTTATGTACCTCTTTGTTTCAGTTTGGAATGAAGTATTCCTTGAGTCCCAAAATATATATATATTTTTTGTGCTTAAAAGAGATATTTGTCATATTGGTTTAATTTGAGGTAATTTTTTTCGCATAAATATAATTATATATATTTGATTAATTTTCTTTTTTCTAAATATGATCAGTTTAGTTGAAGATGCAACTCATTCAATTAGATCGACATCTTTCTTGTATCTCTCTGAACTCTCATCAAGAACTAAAACAAAGAAATAATTGGCAAGATAATCTCATCCAAGATATTTCAGAGTCAATTTTAAGAAGATTAAGTTTGAAAGACTTTTTAAATTTTGGCTTAGTTTGTTCATCTTGGCAAACTAAACTTGATATCGCCATCACAAACAAACACTGCTACCCTGTCCCTCAAATTCCCTTACTCTTGCTTTCTCCTTCTATGAAATCTATGGATTCCATTTTCTTTGATCCAAACAAACAAATCATTCTTCATCCTAAATATCAATCACGTCTTAGAAGCAAATTGATCCTCGGTACAATTGATGGATGGTTATTGATGTTTGATACAACAAAAAATATTTATTTACCTTTCTTCTACAACCCTATCTCGGGTGTCAAGGTTATGTTACCATCACAGATTCAAGGTCAAGATCAGGATTACTTTCTAAAGACTGCAAGAGTTGAGGTTTCTTCTGCACCACATGGTAACAGCCATCATGACTCAATTTATGTTGTGGGTCTTATGAAAGATTATTTTCATGTTATTTTTTGTAAAATAACAAGTAAGTCATGGGGTGTCATGGGAGGAAATAAAGGGTACAGATTTTTAGACATTACCATCATTGGGGACTTGTTATATGTTCTTATTGGTCCGACGAAACTAGAGATCGACATTTATAATCTTCATGACTTCGATAATTTTGATAAGGAAAATGTTCCTAAAGCTAAGAAACTTGTTGTCCTCGACCCAAAGCCAGAAATCAAAAGAATTATAATTTTCAGAAGACATGATCATTATCAATATTTCCAAAATTATGAATCGATTTGCTTAGGTTATGATGTTGTTTCTGAAGACCTAATGATAGTCGTGATCTCATATTACTCAATATTTTCATTCGAGGATTCGGTATGTCGTAATATAAAAGGATTCAGAGTGTTGAAATTGGATAGAACTATGGATGAGGGGCTTCGATGGGTGGAGGTTCAAGACTTGGGTGATCGTTTGATATTTATGGACTACAGGAACTGTAAGGCCATTTCTACGACTGGTTTACAAGAAAGTTTCAGAAGAAATTGCATCTATTTTGCAACTTTCAAGAATCCAGAAAACATTTATTCTGGTGTCTTTTGCTTGTCTGACAAGAGCCTTCATTTTTATAGTACAAAAAAAATAAATAGCTATGCTGCAATAAAGTATCCTGCAGTTTGTATGTGGTTCGAGCCACGTATTTTTTAATTTACTATTTTTATGTGTCAGTGTTTTATAAGTTGCTATTGAAAAGAGCGCGCGCGCGCATATATATATATAAGATTGAACAGTTGGTATATTTATTTTTGTGGTTTTTATGTAGGTATGTGTTTTTTTTCCCCTTAATACATGGCAAGTTATATTGATTACTTTCTAAAGTTTAATTTACGAGGAAAAATTGACAAGTCTTGCGTTCTTGATTGATTGTGGGAAAGTTGTGATTACATTCGCATCAAATTGTTTGATTAATTTAGTTGATTGATCAATTTATTAGTTGATTAATTATATGAAAGTAATAACGGATTAAATGATGTCACGCATAACAGAATCTTAATAATTCAAATCTGATTTGAGTTCCCTCCCCCCACCCCCAAAAAAAAAACACACCACAAGGCCCCCACCCCCCCCGCCCTCATTGACGGAACTGCACCTCCACAAAGACGCGCTTGATTTAATTTCATTATATTATTATAATTGTTCTAAATTTCTAATTGCTTGTTTTCATTATTCTCAAACTCTCGAGTTAACTCTTTAAATTTATTATATTTATATTTTTAATTTATAAAATTATATTAACTTACTCATAAATTTAGACTAGATAAAATTTAATTAAACTCATAAATTAACTTTTTGAGTTTACTATTTTTACATTTTTAGTTTATAAAATTATGTTAACTTACTCATAAACTTAGACTAGATACAATAAGTTAAACTTGTTAAACTTATTAATTTTTAACTAAGTTGAATGAGTTAGGTATATGTTGTAGGACACAGTTCAAAGAATAATAAAAATAAAAAAAAGTTAACTTTTATAAAAAAAGAAAAAAACAAAAATAAGTTGTCATATTTTAAAATTTTTATATTGAGTATGATAATTTATTAATATAGGTAGATTTAATTTCAATAATTTATGTTTAAAATATTTTTAAATCAGAATTAGGATTATATTTTATATTTTAATTATTTAATCGTATACTTTTAATGATTATTTATTAACAAAAGTAAACTCTTATGAGTTTACGATCTAAACTTACAATTCAAATTTACATCCCTATCATGAGTTTATTTAAATTCATGAGTTTGACAACTTTGCTTGTTTTAGTGAAGATATTAATATGAATTGATATGAACTGGTAAAATATTAATTAAAATTAACATGAAGTTACATTTAGTTTTGTCTAATCATATCACATTAAAAATTTAAAAATAATGATAGGGTGTCAAATTATAAATAAAGCATTTAATATATATTGAAATTTAAAATTTTTGGCATGTGATAATGGTAGCCAAATTTGAAAATTCAAAACATTAAACTTGATGAGTTAAAAATTTAATTGAATTGAAACACAAACTCTTTTTTTTTTATCTAGAAAAATGTTCAGGTGAATTGTGTTCTAAGAGTTCATTAGGATTAAGACAAACTTTCAAACTTAAAAAATACTTATAGACATATTTACAGATCGTCCACTACCAAGTTTCTCACATCGGTAGTGGGATTTTAGATGGTGTGTGTGTCTATGTCTGCGTGTATTATTTAAATTGTCATCGGATGTAAATCTTTTCATATAGAGTAATTAAAATTTAGATTTAAATTTGAACCAAATCTCCCATTTGAATATATAAAAGTCAATGGATTTGGATTTAATCTGAATCCATATTTTTATTATAACTTCTTTATAATTTCAAATGCCTTTATATCTTAGTTATTTGAAATTTTAGCTATTTCATCACTTCCATCATTTTTGCTTTGAATCTTAGAGCATCTCTCTTTTACCTTCAAATATTTTATATTGTCCAAAAAAATGATTTTAAATAGGGAAAATAATAGAACAATCTCTCTAAAATATGCAAATAATAATGAAGTCCTTTGAAATATGATAATTCTTTTTAAGTCTCTTGGGACCTTTCTGATATTAATTTCTTTTGTGAAATGATTATAATGCACCCCAAGTATTGTAAACATAAGTGATTACTCTGATTTAAGTACTAACTACTTTTCTTTTGGAATTGACTAAAATGAGATAACAAATGACAAGTTTGGCTTTACAAATAATAATTATTTTTCTTTTGACAAAGATTAAAACAGAATAAGTAGTTGCAACTTTTCCCCTATAATTTTTTTTAATCACTAAAGTCTAAAATATTATAGTCAATGTCGTTGGTCGTTAAAGCCATCTTGTTGACCACCAGAGCTCTTTCATTGGTGGGGAGGCTGCCAAAGCCCTTTAGTATTAACAAGTCATTGTTGTTCAAAATGAATTTTATCATTGAACCACCGAAGCCCTAATTAATTAGATATTGCAACATGTAAGATATATCATAACTTTTGTTTTCAAGTATTTATATTAGTTATTGTTAATCATGAACGCACACTACTATAAAAATAATAATATTCAACGGTTATTTTAGATAATATTCAACGGTTATGAACTATTGAGTAATCAGGCACTGAATATTTTCTAAACCCTTATTCAATGGTTTTTAACCGCTGAATATTTTACCTTTATTCAACGGTTTTTTTTCAAAATCGTTGAATATATGGCCGTTGGATTTTTTTTAAATAACTACAAGAAAATATGCAACGATTTTTATTTAAACCGTTGCATATTCTTAGTATATTCAACAGTTATACATTTTAACCGCTGAATATATAACTGATATGCAACGGTTTTTTAAAAGATTGTTGCGTATTCTTAATATATTCAACGGTTAAAAATTTAACCGTTGAATATATAGTGCAAGTTATTCAACAGTTTTTAGATATAACCATTGAATATTTTGGGTTACTTTTTTCATATACATGTTTTACATTTCTAACAACCCCCTGCATTAAACATTTACAAATACAATATCCAGCATACCTATAACAAAATTTCAACAACCAACAATATTATCCTATACGTAAAATGATGAAATTTACATGGTGCATTACTACATAAGTTATGTACAATTTGAACTAGCTTAAATTAAACCTATAAGTGGCCAAAATAAAGCTTCATATCTCAAAAAATTGACTAAGTAGGTATAACTATATGTATGTCAACTTTAAATATATACCAACATCATCTATTCCTTCACTGTTGCTGGTTGTTATAGCTAAACCATGCTTGAAAAATGCCACGTGCTAGCTCTTTAAGGACTTCTTCCATTTGAGCCTCAGTAAATGTGTCACAATATGCGTCCTTGTAGTACTGATTGCAAAAATAACAAACTAAAGTCATATTAATTACTGAAAATATTAAATAATGAAGAGAAGGTTGACAATATATATACATTGTCTGGAAGAGTCCCCACAGGAGCTTGTTGAATTATATCCTTCATATATCTCATGATAGCGTACCCACAATCCCTAGCTTTGTCATGTTGTTTTGGGCACTATGATCACACATTGGATAAAAAAAATCTGATCAGTTAATGACATGATGTAACTTATATTTATGTTGTAAATACACAATAAATAATAAATACATATACCTTGATAATTGTCTATGATGTTGCTTTATCAAGGCGACCGCTACCCATTATTAGTTGTCGAGATTGCTGATTGACCTTAGTGCGGTACATGACAATGGCTCTAACATGTAATAGAAAAGTTAATGTGAGAAATATGCATATAAGAAGAACGAATTACACACACACACACCCACGCACCCACGCACACATATATATGCACAAAACTTAGTAAACTTGCTGATTAATCATCTCTACTATATGCGGTCTGTTGGTAGGATCATCACCTCTAATAGGGTCGAGATACCATACTCTCCCTATAATTGGATTGATCACAAGTATCATCCAATACCTCCTATGATAATGATTACAATTTAGAAATGTCATAATTTAATTTTAAAGAAAGTAAAGTATCGTAAAATGATTTACCTTTCACAATAAGGTGCCATGAATATTTTATTCTTATTAGTGCCACGTTGCTCGAAGTATTCAGAAAGCTTCTGAGCTATTTCTAATCCTTACTTAGGACTCATTGTTTCGTGGCCATAAGGAGAGTCCAAGTAGGGACTGACAAGTATAACCCTCTTCGCTCCATCTCTCCCGGCAAGCATGGTGATGTACAGGTTTCTTAAATAATGTCAACATAAATTGATCAATAAATGACTAAAATATAGATATTGGTAAATGTTTAATACAAGGTTTTAGAAACATACCTCATATATAAGTTACACAAAATAGTAGTAGCCTGTACATGGTTGAATAAGTCACTCAAAACCTTATTGTTAACTTGATCGACAGACTCTGGATCTCCATTCATTGTTGCAGGGAAAGGGAGCATTACTCCTTCTTGCGTCTCTACATAAGTCTTAAGAAACTTTCGGTGTTTGTCGGGTGTGACTAGTTGACGCTGAGGTGTTGATTGAGAGGCTTTAGGCACATGGGTTTGTGGGAGAACCTTCGGTGCATTCTTGGGAAATGTAATGGACTCCTTGGATTTGTCAACGGAGTTCTTATCCTAAACAAGATGCAATCATTAGGGCAAGCATGTATCTTCTTATAACTCAGGCCAACTGTGCGTAACACCTTCTTTGCATCATATAGCCGACTTGGAAGGTTGTTATTCTTTGGTAGCATTAGTCTGATAAGAGAGAGCAAGCTTGAGAAGCTAGTATCACTCCACCCACTTGTAGCTTTCAAGTTGTACAATTCTAACACAGTGGACAATAAAGTGAACTCAGTACAACCCTCATACAAAGGTGTCTCCGCATCAATTTTCAACTTCTCCAATTTCTCTGGAAAATTTTTGAGTTCTCTGTCCATCTCATTAGCTAATTCTTCAAAACAGCAGTCAACCTTATATGCACTTGTGTCAGAATCCGGTGATGATGAACAACTTTTCATATATGCCCAACTACTATTATTCACATCTTTAGGTATCTCTCCATGCTTTACCCAACATTTATAACTTTGATCAATTCCATACTTAAATAAGTGAAGTTCACATGTTTCAGGAAAAACTGACTTCATATTACCATAGCTTAAACAAGGGCAAACAATTCGCCTGCAGTCTTCTGTATTATTTACTGCAAACTTAATGAAGTCTGCCACCCCATTCCAATATTCTTTGGATAGACGGTTAGCAAACATCCACTCCTTATCCATAATTAATGCCCTTGTTTAAGTAAGATAATAAAGATGAAAAAGCATTCAGTGACTACAAGTTGATTATTTTAAAAATTTAGACAATTTTAGCAGCATAGCAGCTTAAATTCAATGTTCCTCGAGCCTTATTCTCTATTTATACTAATTTAATCAAACTAAATGTTAAACTACTTCAAAGAAAGCTCAAACTTGTTCTAAATAATCGCAAAATAAAAATTTAAAAAAATTTCGGCAGCATAACAGCATGAAATTGAGTACTTCCCAGGCTTAATGCCCTCTTTTCACAAATCCAATATTAAAATAATAAAAATTTCAAATCAACATATACATAGATCAATCTCAGGTCAATTTTAAAATAAAATACTACTACAACTAAAAGGTTAAGCAACCATGTAATATAATAATTATAATATATAAAGAAATAAGTCCAGTTTCCAAGCTCAACAGGGGGGAAAAGGAATCAAATAACTAGAAAAATACAATATTTAAGAAAAAATTGAAAAGCATTGGGTAAAAGTGACAAGGAACATGTCTACTAAGTCAAGACATATATCTTATTGTTAATAAAAAATTAATTTATCTTAATAAACTAAATAATCACAACCTAGCACACATTGAACTAAATATTTAATAATCACAAGCTAACCATATATTGAAAAAAATTAGTTTATCTTAAAAACACGTTTACTAAATTTTGTGCAAAACTAAATATCTTAAAAAATTAGTTTATGTAAATGAAAAATATGTTTACTAAATTTTATTCAAGGTTGCCCCACCACATATTAAACCAAATTTAAATAATTAAAAGCTAACCAAACACTCTGATCTTCTCTCTTGTCTTTTATAGAAACAAACTACTAGGGGCATGAAACAATAAAATCAATCAACAAAATATCACAATTAAATCTCAACACAGCCCAGCAAATTGTCACAAACTCAAACCAATCCAGTTAGCTAATCTAAATTCTAAGTTAAAAATCAACGTTATCAACCTCAGAAGCTTCCTCTACAGAATGAGATACCAAATGAGATAGAGAAATACCTTAAAAATCACAAAACAATAGTGTGAGGCTGCTCTTGATAGAAGAAAGGATGAGATAGTGACAACTTCAGAAGCAGATGGCAGACCAGGAGGATTGAGGGCTGGTCGATGGTAAGAGCAAGAATAAATGTATCTCACCTACTCTTGAGAAGAGAAATAGCAAGAGGAAGAGGAAGAGCAAGACAAAGAGGAGCTCACGAGGAAGAGGAAGAGGAACAGGGTTTGGCTGAAAATGGGTCTCAGAGGAAGAGGAAAATGGAGGAAATGGGTGGCGGCTGTTACTGACCGAAAATGGCTCTCTGACTCTCTTTACTTGCAACTGTGTTGATGCTCAGAGGAAATGAGTGTTGGCTGGATATGGGTCTTGGAAGAAATGGGTTTGCTCTGCTCTCATCTCACTCTCACATGCATCCCTGTGATAGCTATTCATTTTTGCTGATGGAGGGAAGATGCTTTAGAAATCAATATATTCAACGGTTAGATATTTCTAACCGTTGAATATATTGATATACCCAACGGTTGAATGTCACATCGTTGAGTATTAATATCAAATACTCAACGGTTATTTGACATAACCGTTGGGTAATATAATATATATATATATATATATAATATTCTAATATTATATTATATATATATATTATTTTGCTAAAAAATATATATTCTAATATTATATATATTCGAATAATATATATATATATATATATATTATTTTGCTAAAAAATATATTTGAATAATATATATAATATATTATTTTGCTATACATACATACATACATACATATATTCAATGTTTAAATCCAAATAAATGTTGAGTATCAAGATATTAAAAAAATAAAAATTAATTGACTCAAGTAGTATATATATTCAACGGTTTAATTTTAATAACTGTTTAGTATTTAAATCAATACTCAACGGTTTTTAAATTTTAATTGTTGAGTAAGAGGTGGAGTGTAATATCCTTATATACTCAACGGTTATATTAATAAACCGTTGAATATTATCACGCAATATTAAACAGTTTTTTAAATAACTGTTTAATATGTAATTTTCTCTTTCTTGCCTCCCAATATATAACATTTTTTATTATAACCATTGAATAAATGCTTTTATATATCTAAATTTTTGTAGTAGTGGCATTATTGTTAATATTTAAATAATTACTTTATAAATATTTGTACATGACTTGTTAATACACAAAAAAAGTTTTAAAATCACTCGTAAAATCAAACAAGTTGGCAGCTTCTCTACCTACAACGAATCTTCATGGGCCGATGCAGTGGCACTGGCGACCAGCAACAAAAAAATAAAATAAAATAAACCAGGGCATGCCACTTCGCTTAAAATTTTAATTACAACTAAGGCCTTTAGGGTTATAGAGTAATATCATATTATATTGGGCACTTTTTCTAAATATATTGGTTTTGAGAGCCTCTAATAATATTTTTCTTATTTTTTACATAGGGTTAATATATAATTTGGACCTTAAATTATAAGTTAAAGGACAACTTAAATTCTAAACTCATATTTGATACATTTTGAATCCTAAATAATTGAACTTAGAATAATTTTACTCCCACATTAAATTAACACAAATGTTCGTTTCTTTTTAAGAAAATGGGTCTTGATGTGCAATTTCCTTTAAATTCCACACTCATGCCCAAATATTCCAAATTTCTGTGCAGAGAAGACGAATCTACATCCACCGGCCGGCGTCTGACAATAGAAAGACTACGAGAATGATGGATGGTAAAGGGAAGAGGAGAAAGAGCCGTCATCAGTGTCTCCTCAAGCAAGTCGTCCCCAAATACGACGATGCCGTGTGGTTCATGGCCACCACGGTGGCGCTGTTCCCGCCGGGAATCTGAACAAGAGCGGGTACTCATAACCACATAACATAGAAGTGCCACTCCCACACCAACCATGAAGTTCTTTTTCATGATACCCAGTGCCAGACATGGTAGAAAGACATTGGGCGTACCCACCTCGAATCCAGGTTGTGATTGTGCTGACAAGTTCATGGACATCAATGCAAATGCTTCGAAGTAAATCAGTCTCAATGTAATGTGCTCCGGCATCCCTTCTTCCCTGTTTTCCCCTGTTTGCTTCGGTCTTCATGATCAGAGTACAGAGAGGTCAACATCAAAACCAAACAAGCTGCTTTTGTCTTCAAGGAAGGAAATCGCTGCCGGATGTAGTTTGCAGAGAGCATGGTGACAGAGAACGTGAAGCTCGCAATGCAGGACACTACAATCTTCAACAAGTTCCATGGCTCAAACGATCCCACTGTACTTGATAGGTCCTAGCACCGCTTCAAACAGCTTCACTTTGTCAAATCCATTATCCTTCAACAGCCGCATCAGGCAGACAAGGCAAAATGGATTAAATAACGGACATTTATTTTGATTTAACAGTAGGATGAAATTATTCCAAATTAAATTGTTTAAGATTCAAAATGGATTAAATACGAGTTTAAAATTTAAATCATCCTTAAACATATAATTTGATTCAAATTGCAGAAATATATGTGCCGTGGAAACTGATTGAAGCTAGCTAAGGGTGAGTGGGAGTTTTTAGATAAAACAATCATTTGCAAGGACAGGTTATCATATATGTTCTGATTAATGAATCAACTAGTGGTATATGAATTTACAATCTTGATGACTCGGAAAAATCCAATGGCAGTATTCCTTAGCCTATAAAAGATAACAAGTTATATAGTACTCTTGATTTCGTATATTTTGTTGATCGTGAAATCATTTGGCTAGCTTATGATATTTGTATGAAGGTCTAATACGGTTTTGTAGCCTCTTTATGCCTCTTCTTTAATTTTTTTTCTCCTTCCAAATATATCCAATTTCATCTGTTCATTTGTTTATTATGGTATTAAACTAAATGTATTATTCATTATCACTACGTAGATCCCATTTGTTTAAGATTTTTAATTAAGAAAATACGTTTTTTTTTTATAAAAAAGTTATATTTTGTGAAATTTTATAATATTTTCAGACTTCTAAAAATAATTGAAATCTACACATTTTTTTATTATTTTGAAAACCTACTTTAAATAAATTTTAAAAATAATCCAAAAAATTCTATAAAAATGCAAAAATATACAAAGTTATTATAAAATTTTTAAATAACGAAATAATAATTTTTTTATAAATAAATATTCACAAATATATCATAAAATTTAAATAATAATTACTTTTTATTGTTATAACCGAACATAAAATAATATTTTTATAAACCCTATAAAAATTTTTTAAACTATCTAAAAATTACTTACTTTTTAATATTAAAAAAATGATGCCTAAAAAGCTTTTTCTATGGTATTCATTAAACGAATAATTTAATTAATTTAATTTCATAATTAAAATTTTACACTATCAAACTAAATGAATAGTTAAATGGATGTTTGTTGGGGGGAAAAGAAAGGAATAGTTAAATGGATGGATATGGATCAGGTAGCTGGCTATGAACCATGTAGAGATCCAAGTCCAATCTAATGCTATTTTTGCTCATCAATTCAATTTTTAAATTAGCATCAATTATTATTATTATTTATTCAAATTTTAAATATTTGATTTAACAAATCATAAATTTCTCCATTTGATTATGAACATATGTTATAATCAAAATGTTCCGTGCAACTAAATCCTGGGACGTACCAAAATTTACAATTGCACCTTGCTTTTTAATATACACTCGCGCGCGCGCACTCAAATAAATTCTATGTGCTATATAGCATGCCCATCAATAAGCCGAGTATGGTTCCTTATTTTTTTTTATGGTCAGAATAAGTATATTTTATCTTATAAAAATATCAATTATACCTCTATATATATGTAGAGATATCGAAGATTCATGTATTTTGAATTAAAAAATAATTGCATTTATCATGTTTATAAATTTATAATCATGTTTATCTAATTTCATTAAAATTTGAGTTAATTTTATCATTTTAAAATATATATATAAACTTATAAAATAACAATTATCATATCAAATCAAATATAATAATTAATTTTTTGATAAAAATTATTGCTACTACTATTATTATATTATTTATTTTTATATTTAATAGTCTATAATATATTATAAATTATAAATTAAATATGATAACCCAAATCTAAAATTTCAATCAGAATGAAAAGATAGGATAAACATGATTTCTTTTCCATATTAGTTAAATTGAAGTACGTCAATTCGAATCCTCTCTATAAATACGGGCCAGCGTGAATACAGTATACCTCTTACCAGTCACCTACACCAAAGAAGGAGACATCTGAAAGTAATGTGTAATTAGAGGTATTTCTCAGCAACAAAAAGCTTTTAATTTATGTTTCTTAGTCATTAAACTGTTTGCTTTTATTTTATTTTATCCTTGAACTCTTATGACTAATACCTCACTCAATGTTAAAAAAAAAAAAAAAAGAACCACTGCCAAACTAGTGGCGACATTTGTTTTGGCGGTGCTTCTAGAAAATGCCAAGCTCATCTTTAGGAACGTTTTCTAAAGCAAAAAAAAGGAAACATCCCGAAAGCATCATTTTTTTGTAGTGACCCAAACATTTATATATGATTTGATGAGTTCCCATCATATGGCTATGCAAAATTGCCCAATGTGTATCGAATTTTTTATCTTTCTTAAAAAGTAAATAGTAAATAAATACTAGCTTTATTGTGTTTTTAGTGAGGTTGCATAAAGGACTGACGCAACAGAACTTTAACCTAACTCAAAGTCTGATCCCTTTTATGAAAAAAATTAAGTTAAACAACCTGTGATTCGGTTTGGTCCTAGTATAACCTAAAGTTGAATAAAATCGGACAGGTCCAATAGGATTAGAAAACTGGTCTCGGTCTTGTTTAGTACCTCACTTTGTTTTTTTTCTTTTTTATCTATGAGAGGTAGTAATTTATTTATTTTAACATAATAAATTCAATTGATATAATAAAATTACTTAATAGTTATGAAAAATTTATCACAGCAATTATAAATCCACAACAATCTCTAACAACAAGAAAAAATATTTCAGTTACAACATAAATGATTCAAATTAAATAATCTTCAATAATAATAAACAACTTTCAACATATCTAAAGTCTATTATAATAAGTTAACAATAAATTTTACTAGTAAAAGAAGAAAATTGAGGTTGGTCAATGCTAAAATTTTGTTCAATATTCATAACTTCATGAATATAAAATACAAAAAATTACTAATTATTATTATAAATTAACTCATTGTGATAGTGATTAATAAATTTGTCATAATTATTAAATAAATTTATAGAATCAAACCAAACTAAGTGTTATAGATGCTTGGTTTTTGGTCCAATCAAATCTGAAAAAAGAGTTTGATCTTTTTGGTCCTGATAAACCAAATGTTATTTGGAATGGATAAGATTAGTTTGTCTCAAGTTGGATCGAACTAAATTAGATTGGAGGATTTTTATGCAACCCTAGTTTCTAGCTTTATTATGCTTTTTTGTTGGATTATTTTTTGTCTTGGTAGACGTTATGTGCCTATTTGTTTCAGTTTGGAATGAAGTGTTCCTTGAGTCCAAAACACACACACACACACACACACACACACACACACAAGCTTTTATTTCTTACTTATATAGTATGATGTAATTTACATTTTATTTATTTTAAATTTTACGTTATAAAAATCTTTTAATTATAGGATGATAATTAAATTTTTCTCACCAGAATAATGTTCTATGTGATGCTTCGTAGTTCATCAAGCCATTAATTTATACATATATATATACACATATTTTTTTTAAAATTCAACCTTAAGTTACATATAATCATATCATCATGTTCATTCTATATTTTCAATTTTATGAAAAGAAAATTAGACGATAAATATATGCTAATTCTTTATGCTTAAAGAGATATTTGTGAGGTAACGTAAACATTCTTTTATATATTTTATTAATTGAGTTTTTTTCCCTAAATCTAAATGCTCAGTTAAGTTGGAGATGCAAATCATTCAATTAGATCGACAGCTTTCATGTATCTCTTTGAACTCTCAAAGCAACATGGAGAAGGAGGAGCAAAGTAATCATTGGCAAGATCTTATCCAAGAAATTTCAGAATCAATTTTAAGAAGATTAAGTTTGAGAGACTTCTTAAATTTTGGCTTAGTTTGTTCATCTTGGCTAACTAAACTTGATATCGCCATCACAAACAAACAATGCCACCCTATGCCTCAAATTCCTTTACTTTTGTTTTCTCCTACCATGGAATCTTTCGATTCCATTTTCTTTGATCCAAACAACCAAACCGTTCTTCATCCTAAATATCAATCACATCTTAGAAGCAAATTGGTCCTCTGTGCAATTGATGGATGGTTATTAATGTTTGATACAACGAAAGAACACTATTTACCTTTCTTCTACAACCCTATCTCAGGTGCCAAGGTTATGTTACCATCACAGATTCAAGGTCAAGATCAGGATTACTTTCTAAACACTGCAAGAGTTGAGGCATCTTCTGCACCACATGATAATTGTCATCATGACTCAATTTATATTGCAGGTCTTATGAATGATTATTGTCATATTTTTTTGTAAAATAACAAGCAAGTCATGGGGTGTCATTGAAGCAGATGAAGAGTGCAATTTTTTAGACATTACCGTCATTGGGGACTTGTTATATGTTCTGATTGATCAAACAGAACTAGACATTGAAATTTATAATCTTAATGACGTAGATAATTTTGACGACGAAAATGCTCCTGAAGCTCAGAAACTACTTGTCCTCGACCCAAAGCCAGAAATCAATAGAATGATGACCAGGGCAGAACATGGTGATTATCTATGTTTCCACAATTATGAAGCGATTTGCTTAGGTTATGATGTTGTTTCTGAAGACCTAATAATAGTCGTGATCTTATATCACTTAGCATATTTATTCGACCATTTGGTATGCCATGATATAAGAGGATTTAGAGTGCTGAAATTGGATAGAACTATAGATGATGGGATTCAATTGGTGGAGATTCAAGACCTGGGTGATCGTTTGATATTTATGGACTACAGGAATTGTAAGGTGATTTCTACTATCAGTTTACAAGAAAGTTTCAGGAGAAATTGCATCTATTTTGCAACTTTCAAGAATCCAGAATTTTATGGATCATGGAAAATGTATTCGGGTGTCTTCTGCTTGTCTGATAAGAGCCTTCATTTTTATAAACCAAGAAAATTAAATAGCTATGCTCTAATAAAGTATCCTGCAGTTTGTACGTGGTTCATGCCAAGTCTTTTTTAATTTACTATTTTTATATTTGAGATTGAATAGTTATTTATTTTTTGTGATTTTTATGTGGGTATACTTTTTTCCCCCTTAATGTGTGCCAAGTTATTGATTACCTGATAAAGTTTAATTTATAAGAAAAAATTGATAACTCTTGCCTTCTTAATTGATTGTGGGAAAGTTATAATTACATTTCTATCAAATTGATTTATTAATTTAGTTGATTGATCAATTTTTTAGTTCATTAATTATATGAAAGTAATAACGGATTAAATGATGTAACGCATGACAGAACCTTAATAATTCAAACCTGATTTGAGCTCTTTTTTCCCCATTGACTCAGAGAGCTGTTTTGTTCTTCTAAAACAGAACTGCACTTCTACAAGACACTTAATTTAATGTCATTAGATTATTATGAATTTATGATTATGATTGTTCTAATTGCTTGTTTTAGTAAATTAAAAATATTAATATGAATTGAAATGAACTGCTAAAATATTAATTAAAATCAACTTGAAATTGCATTCAGATTTTGAATAATCATATCACATTAAAATTTTAAAAATAAATGATAGGATGTCAAGTTACAAATAAAGCATTCAATATATATTGAAATTTAAAATTTTTGGCATGTTATAATGGTGGCCAAATTTGAAAGTTCAAAACATTAAAATTGATGAGTTCAAATCAAAATTAAAATTTTTTATTGAATTGAAATGCAAACTCTTGATCTTGGATGTTGTGCATGCGTGGATTATTTAAATTGTCACTGGATATAAATCTTTTCTAATTTGGATTTAAATTTTTTAATGCTAAGTTTGGATACATTAAATTTAAATTTAAATTTGAACCAAATCCCTCATTTGAATATATAAAAATTTATAGATTTGGATAGGTGTTTTTATTATAACTTCTTTATAATTTTGAATACCCTCTATATCTTAATTATTTAAAATTTTAATTATTTTTCATTTTCTTCACTTATAAATAATAGAGGTAAACTTGTTATTTTTTAAATCTCAATATTTCATTTCTACTTTGAATTTCAAATTTTCTCTCTTTTACCTTCAAAATTTTTATACTATACAAGCAAAGGATTTTAAACATATAGGTTTTAACCAATGGCCTTATAGCTTTGTGGGAATGGTTTCCCTGCTCATCTCTTGAATGAGTATATGGTGCTCATCCTTGAAATAAAATTTGGACCATCCAGATTTTTATCTGAATGGTCCAAATTTAAAATATTATTTTATATTATTTTATTAAAATAAAATTTTATAAAATTATAAAATAATTTTATAAATTTTTAATTTTTAATTTGATCTAGATTTAATTTAGATGATCTAATTTAAAATTAAAATTTTTATAATTGAATATCTCAAATTTTTCAAATGCACTCTGTATAGTCCAGATATTAAATTAAATTTTTAAATTATATCTAGATCAGATTAAAATTTATTAAATTATTTTATAAATTTTATAAATTTTTATATTAATAAATTAATGTAAAATGATACTTTAAATATGGACCATCCAAATAAAAATTTGGATGATCCAGATCTTATTTTAAGGATGTGCTCATCCAAGAGATGAGTAGGGAAACCGTTCCCCTAGCTTAGTGGCATGGAAACTCTTCTATAAGTGGGAGGTCACGAGTTTGATTTCACTTATAATCTTAAACTGTTAGTGCCTGCCCCTTTAATTCAATATATATATATAGGTTTTAAGTGTGAGATTTTAAATTTAAGATTGTAAATTTAAAATTCAAATCTATTGATCTAAAATACTACCTAAAGTTAAAAATATGTGAATTTCACCAACTTTTCGTTTTTAAGAGATAGAAGATTTTATATTTTAAACAAAAATAATAAAATGAATGAAAATATTAGTATGGCGTTAATGTGTTTACATAGACACTTAGAAGGGTGGGTCCCAAGCATGAATGGTAAGTTTTCATTCTCTATTTAACCGTAAAAAAAAACTAATTAACTATAATTTCTATGTAGTCCATTAAAGTTTGGTCTTATTTATAAGATCTTATCTATTAATCTTTAATACAATATTCTTTATAAAAGTTAATGAAACAATTATAACTTAACGGTAATTTTGAAAAGCTGTAGAATTTTTTATGTTTAACTAATTTTTAATAATTCCTATAAGTAATTTAATTTAATCTCCCCTAAGGAGACACATGATTCGCTTATTTTTGATTTTAATCAAATTTAATAATTTTCAATTAAATTATAATTAATTTTTCAATTAAATTATAATTAATATCTGATTTAATCATAGATAATAGTCGGGAAGATCTTATAAGATATAGACGCTAAATTCCTGGGTACTTTCACTATTTTGTTATGTTGAATGATAAACATATAAATAGTTATTTAAAATATTAAAATATTTAATAATCATTAATGTAATCTTTTTTCAATTATCATTAGTGATGTTAATTGATGTACCAGCTTATGTTATTCAGATTTTGTCAAATCCAAAATAAGATAAGATAATAAAACCTTGCTTTACCAAAAAAAAAAAGATAATAAAGCGTTGGACTATTACAAAAACACATAGATTAATTAAAATAAAAAATCAAATCCACTCTATAATTAAAATCCTTGTCCCGTAGTCCTATGTTGTCAAACAAGACACTCAGATACAGAGATTGAATATATTAATGATTGATAATTAGAAGGTCTACAAAGTGTTTGGTATTCAGATGGATGAGGTACTTTTTATTTTCTTTTTTATTTTTTATTCTTAATTCTTTCAAGCAAAAAGAAGCACCTCCTGTTGCATACTTCAATCGGTCCTGTGTGAATTGAGTGAGATTTATTACGATCAAACATCTAGGGTCTATTTGTTTTCTATTTTTAAAACCATTTTTTGTTTTCAAAACTAAAATAAAAAATCAAATCCATTCTATAATTAAAATCCTTGTCCCGCAGCCCTGTGTTGTCAAACAAGACACTCAGAAACAGAGATTGAATAGATTAATGATTGACAATTAGAAGGACTACAAAGTGTTTGGTATTCAGATGGTGAGGTACTTTTTATTTTCTCTTTTCTACTACTTTTTATTCTTGAATTCTTTCAAGCCAAAAAAAAAAAAAAAAAGAGGAAGCATCTCTTGTTGTATACTTCAATCGGTTCTGTGTGAATGAATGAGATTTATTATGATCAAACATCTATTCATTATGATTCTTTTCTGTGGTTATTCTTCTTATGATATATTTCGTCTCTTTGTGATTGTTTTTCAACCTTTTTTCATATCTTGTGTGCTCAGATTATATGGAGACTCAAATTCAAACTTACGATGAATTGCAAAACAGCGCAAAATGCATAACGTAGTGTATAGTAGTGAGTGGCAACATCTCACCTAAGATTTTCAGAATCAATTTTAATTAAGAAGATTATGTCTTGTTGACTACTTAAACTTTGGTTTGGTTTGTTCATATTGGAAAGCTATGCTTAACATTGCCAGTCAAAACAAACAATGTCATCCACATTCTCAAATTCCTTTTCTTTTTATATGCTTTAACCAGATATTTTCTAGCATGCGCAGATCCTTACTTCATTGAAGTAAATGAAAAGGAAATTCTCCATCCTAAAAGACGTCCAAATCCCACGAGCCGTGAAGTAAATGAAAAGGAAATTCTCCATCCTAAAAGACGTCCAAAATCCCACGAGCCGATCTGTTATTAGTTCAATTGATGGCTGGTTAACGATGGCCCAATTTGCAGAAACTTATCGTTTACCCTTCTTCTTCAACCCCTGTGTCAAGAGCTATAGGGTTATGTTTACCCTTTTTAATGGAAGATCTTGATTGTATGCCCATCAAAAAGGTGGTGGCCACCTCTGCAACGAACAATATAGTCACCATGGTGACTCAATATTTGTGGCCTGTCTTGCTAACGACCAGAATCATTTATTGTAAATAACAGACAAGTCATGGGCACTTTATTATATGTTCTGTGGTTCATAGATCAATATTAGATGAGATAGAAATTTATAGCCTTCTTGAGCTGAACCTAAGGCTGAAAAACTTGTTGGTCCTTGATCCTAAGCCATAAGTTCATCAGAACATATGGTTTCAGAATAATGAAGGATTCACTTAGCTCATGATGATACATTTTCTGGAGATCTAAAGCTCGTCGCGACCCGATATGTGACTCCTTATTTGAATAGATCTTTATTTATATTGGTACTTATTTTAGCTTCATAAAAGATATCAGAGTGATGAAGCTGGACAGAAGGAGTAGTGACCATGTGGATTCGATTGGTGGAGGTTAAAGAGTTAGGTGGTGATAGTTTGTGTTGTTTTATGACAAAAACTGCAAGTTAATCTCAACCATTGGGTTTCAAGAAATGTTAGAAGGAGAAAAAATTGTATATATTTTGTAGAGGGGCTGATATTAGAGTGTTCTGCCTATCTTATCTCATAAGAGGTTTGGCTATTTCTATTATGGTAAATCAAGTGATTTAGTTCCCGATATTGGTACCATTAACCATTGTTTGTGGTTCAACCTAATCCTTGATAACTTTATTGGAAGGATTGTAATTTACTATGTGATATGGAGGATTGTGCACACACACATACACACACACACACATATATTTGGTCATGAATAATTACTTGTGGGCGGTGGTTTTTTTTTTTACATGCTTGTATTTTGCATGTATCCACTGAAAATGAGAAGAGTTATATTTACATTTCAATTACATAAATTCAAGAATGTTAACTTTAAACACAAACGGCCATGATTGCTTGAATGTTCACATGAATAAATGAGCATCATATTAATAGGAATGGATTCTCTAAAATTGAGAATATTTAAATTTTATTAAATTTATCTTTTTTTTAGAGAGAGAATATTTTATGTTATATAACATAAATAAATGAAAAATATTGAATAAGAAAAAATTTACTCCCTCCATTCTAAATTATAAGATATTTTTAGACAAAATCTCACATACCAATAAACCTCAATAATACACTTAACTTTATTTTTCAAAATAAAAATATAAACTTTTAAAAATATCCATAATTTAAATACTAAAAGAGAATGGACAGAAATTAACGATAGAGAGATAAAGGATAATATTAAAATTATATACATTTAATAAAACTTTAATCTATTTAAAGTGTTTATATTTTAAAATGAAAAAAACTCTTTTAAAGTATTCTATAATTTAACGAACGGGAGTATATAAATTCATGAATGTCAACTCCCAACAGGATTGCCTCTAATAATAAGGATCCAAATTAATATCATTAAAAACACCGCTTGCATTGGAGAATGGAGTGGATAAAACAAACTGAATTTATGCTTTTGTTTTTCAAATAAATAAAAAGTAAGTTATATAAAATAATTTACAATTTTTCTTTCACTTTAGATGAATATTTTAATTTAAATATTATTCTCTACATTTAAAAATATAAGACATTTTTTTAGATTAGATATTAAAAAATAGAAAACATTTTTAATTTTTTTAATATAAATTAATGAATTTTTTCTAAAAATACCCTCATAAATGAATCGTTTAACCCTTTATTTTTAATGAGTTTCCTTAAATTAGAAATTAAAAAAAAAAAGAGCACCAAAATTTGATCATCATAGCACCATCCTCTGATTCAACAGGAAAGCTGTATAGAAAGCAATATCACATTTTTTCAATAGAGAAGATAGAGCATATTCAGATAGGAATCAATCCAGAACAAAAAGTTGATAATACAAAAGATTAATAAATCAATCACCAAAAATATCACCTAAAATTATGCTAGAGAAAAACAGAGCACTACTTGGGAGAAAAAACTCCATCTTGTCGACGGAGGATAAGTAAAACAGAGCTCTCTTCACTGAAGAAAAATAAGAGAGCACAGTAATGTTAGTCGGGGAAAAAAATACCCTTGCATTGATAATCGACTGGAGAAGAAGAACAATAACATAACACTATTGAAAAAGTTATAAATTTTAGGCAAGAAATAGGGTAGAAATTATTCCATAATGTTATTTAAGAGATTTAGATAGATTTGAAATTGAGTGTTTTCTAATTTTGATTGCGAAAATATTAAAAACCATGATTTTAAAAAGAGCAATATTTTTTAAAGTCAGACTAGATATTAAACTGAGAAGATACATAATTCATGGTTTGTATGGTCCAAATGATCAAACTAGTGATCTAATAATTAATTTTAAAATTATATACTTATATAATAATCTAAATTTAAGAAATAAATATAAAAGTTCTTCTTAACTTAAAAACAAAATATTTTTAAATTTATCATGACTGGACAAGCCATATGATATAACATAATATCAAATTATTAGAAAAATTAATCATTTTTTAAAAATTTGATAAAATATTTTAAAAAAGAAAAAGGGCATTTTTTTAACAGTTTGTTTTTTTAAAATTGAATTCAGTTTTTAATCCAAAGCAGTCCAATCCAGCCCAATTCTCCAAATAATTTTTTGGGTTGATCGAGCCATTAACCTAACTATTAACAATCCAATTGTTTGGTTTGATCCAATTTTTTAATCATTGATAGAGAGCCTAAATTTTGTCATGTGGGGAAAGTTACAGAATGACTTTTAGTTGCTACATTCATGGGATCCAAATTCCCAAAATAAAGTTACAGATGAAAAAATAACGTTCAATTTAAAATTAGTTGACTAACTTATTGAGGTTATAATTAAATTAAAAAACGTTTTATATTTTTAATTTTTAATAAAATGAATAGTTTTATAATTAAAAGATCAGCTATTTTTCTATATATTTTATTTAAAAAAAAAGATTAAATTAATCATAACTGTTTTGATTACAAATTGATCATGACTATCAACTCTCAAACCAATACTTTGTTCAGTTTTTTGATTGGAACCTGTGAGTGGACGTCTAAATCCTTGAACCAATATCACAACTTTAGCATCTCACGTGATATAATAACAATTATTTATTTAATTTAATTGAAAATTTGTCAAAAATTTTGTTATATAATAATAAAAAAGCACCCAATTTTCAATTTTTAGAAGAGAAAGGCATCATTCATGTGATGAGTGTTCTAGTCACCCTGATTGTTTTGATTTTATTGAGAAAAATATATCTTGATAATTTTTAATTATTGAATAAACTCAAAAGTTATAATTATAACACTGATTGGCCAATCACCGAATTCAAATATATTCATTAATCAGTCGAATTTTTGAAATCATCAGTCATCTTTTTAACCAATTTTTCATTCTTATTTCTCTCTCCAACAGCACTCAGATTACTTTGATTCAAATGTGCTGTGCAGTGGGGGAGTGGGGGTGCATATGGATCGTTTATTTTATGAACGGTCATGATGGCTTAAATTAGCCATTGACATGAATAAATAAATGGCTACCATGTTTACGACAATGGATTCTAAGTGGCTACTATGTTAACGAGAATGGATTCTTTTAAGTCCAGGAATCTATAAATTTTATGAAATTTATTTCTCAAAAAAATTTATTTTATAAAAAAATAAAATAAAAAGTATTTAAATGAAACTTTACAAAAATCCATGCATGACATTAGAAGATTTCTTATCTATATGTATAGATAAATCATCTCCACACAGAATATCACAGCTCACATCTCAGCTTCATCCTTTTTCGAGAAATTGATGCTCTTACTGCTGTTGAGCCTCCTCTTTGCATCAATTTCAAGCTTCGCGAAGGTTCCCCAACATGCAACCGTATTGAGTGTCCTTCCTACGATGTGATTCATGTCGGGAAGGGCTTCGAAATTCGTCGCTATAATTCCACCGCGTGGACCTCCACCTCCCCCATTCCAGATATTTCTCTTGTTAACGCCACCAGAACTGGATTCCGAAGGTAAATTTCTTCCCTCGGAGTTTTGTTAGGGATTTCTCAAGTTCTGGGCTGGTTCTTCGTATTTGGTTACTTACTGACTGAACGGTGATGTTATATTGAACTATTTGATAAGTGAATTTCATTGGAACAGTAATTGCTTCAACTTGCCACTCGTATGACCATCGTCAGTCTAAAATGACAGAAAATGAACAAATGTTGAGCAAAAGACTTGAGAATTGAACGTGAACTAGATATTTGAAGTTTAACTGAATGGCTTTATAGGGATAATCGAATATTAACTTCTGAAGGTCAGTAATACTATTCGTATTTGATTAGTTCCTCTGCATAAAATGCTCCATAAATCTGGTTAGAGATTTGCAAATTGGAGATATGCATGTTTTAATTGTCGCTATTATAAACCTCTGATTGATATAAACTGTTCTCTACTCTAAGATGAGACTTTGTCAATAACAGTTCAGGAGTATCCAAAAGCTAGACTCAACTTTACATGCAACCATTGACATCTAATATCTGTATTTGATGCTACTAACCTTTCTTTATTAGTCACAACGCTGGTGGTTATTTTGATCAAATGTCACCTAATGTTTGAATTACCTCATCTAATACTATCCCTATATAAGAAGCTAACGAACAGAAGAAATTTAGCCACCTGTCTGTAGACATGAAAAATCGAACTTTCATGAAAGAGTCAATTGCTAGGCTCTAATCTTTTAAAGATATCAACAAATTATATATTCACTCGTGAATCCTATAACAAGACTTAATGAGTCTTGTTCTAATTTGGTCCTAACTAAGCACTAATTAGTCAAAGTACAGAAATCAACTCTTGATTTATAATCTTGTGCATTGTCTTCGCGTTTTTCCAGGTTATTTGATTATATTCAAGGCAAGAACGACTACAAGCAATTATTTGATTATATTCAAGGCAAGAACGACTACAAGCAAAAAATTGAGATGACAGCACCAGCACCTGTGATCACTGAAGTATCACCTAGTGATGGACCATTGTGCAAGTCTATTCGTGGTAAGCTTCTTTGTGCCAAAGAAGAACCAGCAAAGCTCCTCCTGCAAAGGATCTTCATGTCCAAAGATGGAAGCCTGTGTATGCAGCAGTAAGGCAGTTCAGTGGGTTTGTGAAAGATTCAAGTATTGGGAGGAAGCTTCAGCTTTGAAGGCCAGTATTGCAGGCACTAAGTGGGCTTCTGCCATTGAAAAGAGTCACAGAGCTGGGCATGCTTCTGTTTATATTGTTGCTCAGTATAATGACCCTCTTGAGTTTGATAATAGGGTGAATGAGATTTGGTTCTTGTTTGATTTAAAGATGCTAGCCATGTTATCTGAAGTTAATGAGAGCGGGCGAAGGCAAAGATCAATTTTTCTGTCTCTAGGTGACATATATGTATCATGTAGAGTCTTAATGAGGAGAAAGAAAAAGCTATGAGAAGACAAGGTTTTTATTGGCAAAATAATTTATATGGAAGTTTGTGTATTTTTCGAATTAGAATTGTGGAAGATTTCTAATAAATGCCTGATGAGAAACAAATTTATTTAAAAAAAAAAACAAGAAACCAGAACGGTTTTATAAAATAAGGGGATTCATTTATTTTTATAAATTGCATTGAAGTGCATTTTTCTCTGCTTCAATAAATGCTGGGCATCTTGTACTAATAAGTGTGACATTTTTTTTACTTAAACCATTTTTTGAAGGAAGAAAATTTTTCTTTTGACCTGTTAACTCTACTGTTTTTTCACTCACGTGACATGTTTTGATTTTAATTTATTTCTGAACTTTTTTTATAGAAATGTTGAGCATTTTAAAATTTTGTTAAAATAAAATTTAATAAATGTTGTTAAAATATTCATATTTAATGAGAAAATGATCTTTAAAAAAATTAATGTTGATTAATTTTTTAAATTTTCTAGGTTATTTTCTATTACTTTTTTGGGTTAACTAACGATTAAATTAACAAATATTTAGAATTGAAGTCTAACTTGTTCTTAATTAGAATTTTCATATAACGCAATATATTTTTAATTTTATTTTAAAATTAAAAAAATAAGTTACAAATTAATAAGATAAATTATTTATTTATTTGGAAGTTTCTTTCCTTTTTTTAATATAAAGTTGCAAAATATTAATTTGGATGGTGCAGTATTTTTGAAGACCATTAGCTTCCAAAAACATTACAGAGAATAAATTAAAGGACTTAATCATTATTAATTTTTTATAGTATTATTTTAATAATTTATTTAAAAATATTATTGTCATTATTATTTAAATACTCCACACATAATTTATAAGTCATCTATAAATTTCTTAAAAACTAATTCGAGCTATTAATATTAAACAATAATTTATAAATTTTTATGAATATTTTTATAAATAGTAATTTTAAAATTAAAATTTTTCAATGTTAAATATTTTAATAATCTTTATTACATTTTATTTTATAAAATATTAGGGTGCATGGCGCTCTTAAAAAAGAGTTCCAAGACAATTAGTAGAAAATAGCAAAGTTAAGAATTACTAATGGAGAAGGATTTTTGCTCTTTGAAAATAGTTTAGGGAGAAAAATACCCTACTTATTAGTATAAAGTACTTGGCACTTTTCAAAGAAAATACAAAGATAAAAATACACTTTAAGCCTTTACAAAAATATTCATAATAAATTAATAATGATATTTAGAACAAATATTGCCATATTAACCATAAAGTCTATCCTTATATTATTGAGTGTTTAAATCAACTGGTTAGGGATAACACAACTTAACTAGAAGTCTCGAATTTAAGTTATGGGTACATGATAGTGATTAAATTCTTAATAAAAGGTATGCCTCCAAAGAAGTATCTGCAAACTGTCAACTGAATTAGTCTGGATCAAAGAGATGGATATGACTGAATTATAGGGAAAAAATCTACTTTAGAATCACTCATCGGATAGTAAAAATATATGCTCTTTAAGGTGGGTGCAAGATGAACTTCTCTCTCTAGTCTCTACTTCTCAACTTCTGTTCTGAATATACTCTTCCTCAACATTCTTTTTTTATCTTTAATGTAATTTTGATTTTTGTAAAAAATTAGTATTCTCTCCATCTTAAATTATAAGATACTTTTAGATAAAATCATACATATCAATAAAAGGAGTTTGTTTGTGACTGTCTCATGGAGCTTCACAAGCTTTGGAGATGATCTATATTTCTAGTTGTCTTGATTCTTCTAAGATGCAAGTTCTTTGGGATAGTTACAAGACAAAGGAGTTTTCACCATCATGTGTGGGTAGGACACAGGTGATTCGATTTTTCTTTATCTTTTTGTGATTTATATTGAGAAACTGGCTCATATTATATAAGATGATATTCAAAAAAGAGAGTGGTGGCCTATAAGGCTTACCAAGAATGGTCATGCTCTCTCACATTTTTTTTTTTACAGATGATCTTATTTTATTTGTGAAGGTGACCGTTGACCAAATTGAGGTTATTAAGCCTAGCTTAGATAAATTCTATTTGGTTTTGGAACAAAACGTTAATCAAGCTAAGACTTTGGTTTTCTTTCATGCTAATGTGGGTCATGCCAATAGTGCTCCATTGTCTGATCTTTTGGGATTTACCTATACTGTAGATTTTGGAAAAATATTTAGGGGTAACCAATGCACCATAAGAGAGTTACTAATGCGACTTATTGGTATGTGGTGGCCGAGGCTAAGGAAGGTTTAGTAATTGGAAGGCCAAAAATCTCTCTTTGGCAGGTGGGAATATTCTTATTAGTTCTGTTTTGATTGCTGTTCCCCAATATCCAATGCAAACTATATTGCTTCCTAGAGGGCGTGTGATGAGTTAAAGAAACAGTCAAGGGCTTTTCCTTAGGACTATGAGAGGAAAAAATTCACCTTCTAGCCTGGGATAATATTTGTAGGGATATAAGGAAAGGTTGTTTAGGTATGAAGAAATCAGTGGCCAAAACCAAGCCTTTATTATGAAGAAAGGGTGGGGTCTTATTCACAAGAAGGAGTCACTTTGGGTCAATGTTATTCAATCAAAGTATAAGTATGGTGGCGATCTGATTCCTAAGATTGAACGTAAGAAGCCTAGGTTCAGATTCTAGAGTGGCATTAAATAGATCTGGGACCTACTTGAATCTAGTCTTCAGCATTTGACTTTGAATAATGGTCAGCCTATGGTTCATTGGAATTTTGAGAAGAATTGAGATTTTCAACTAAGTCAGCTTATTCCTAGTGCTGTGAGGACGACTTTCCACCTTCGGTGTTTTACAGGCAGTTGTGGAAGCCAAGATACCTCAGAGATGTAAAACTTTTATATGACTATCTCACAAGAGCATTTGTTGATGAATGATCTTCATAAAAGTAGAAATATTAGGATAGGGAAGTGAAATTAATAAATTCAATTATCCAATTAAAGCAAAAGGAATCAACAAGCAAAAAATTTAATATTTAATCCACTAGAAAACTCATAGTAAACCAAATATTACAACTATGAATTAGGCCAATTAAACCTATTAAGACCAATGATAGTTAATTTCAAAAGCAAATCTGAAAAAAATGTTTGAATTATTTAATGGAACAATTAAACAAATAACCAATGCAATTGAACAATCAAGAGGTAAAAGTAATAGTCACCAAAATAACAATTAAATCAATAATGAGAATTCAATCATTGATTTAATTGGCAATGCAAGGATATATAAACATAAATTTCAAAAATTCATTCAACTCAAATTCAATTTAAGTATCAATCTAATTCAAAATTTAAAATATTTACAACCTAAAACTAAATTGTACTCAAGAATTGTGACTTAAAATTATTTAAAACTAAATAATTACAAACTCTTGAATTAAAAAGATAAATAAAAATTACTTTTCAATAGTCTTCAAATGCAAATTCTAAATTCTAACTTTTTCCATATTTCTCTCAAATTATTTCGAAGCTAGCTTAAGCTTTTATGAAGTTTCTTCCTCCTCCTTGCACTTTTGGAATCTGCACGGCCATGAGATGATGATAAATGGAGATTAATAGGTGGGCGGATGAAATGTTTTTTTTTTTTTTTGGATGGTGCAGTACTTTTTGTGTCCACGAATCTGGTGGTGAAAAAAAAAAAAGGGTGAGGTGGCACAAGAAGAATGATGGAATGGAAAATAATGGAAGAGAATGATTGGAGTTGGAGTGATGACATGAATAATTGACTGAGAAGGAGAGAAAATGTGAATGTGATAATGAAATAAATGATTAAATTCAGTGAGTGGGTGTGTGATGAGGAGTTGGATAGCACGGAGAAAATAAGTTGAAACCACACAGAGAGGGCTCCTCTTTTCTTCTCTTCCGGCGGCTGTGTAAATTGGTGAGGGGAAGAGAGAGTTTGGAGACAAATGATCCGATGATTAGAAGAGTCAGAGTTTAAAAAAAAATTTAGCCATTAAATTTAAAAAGAGTTAATAAAAAAATTTAAAAAGTATGAAAGTTATTTAATTTTTTTGGTTGGAAATACTCATGATACCCTTAAACGTAATTTGATAATTCCTTTTTTTTTTATTTTTTGATAGCCCTTAAATACTCTTTTAATTTAAAATTTAATCTTTACCATTGAATTCTATTAATTTTATCTCAATGGTTTAAAAAAAATTAAATACACCTATTAGTATATGCTATATCCAAAATAAATCTCACGTCTTATAAAATATTTTTAAATTAATTTTTTCAGCATTTACAATTTTTCCACAAAATTTCCAAAAACTCAAATATTGTATAGAAAAAATTAATCTTTTAATCTTTCAACTTTTAACTCACTTGTAAGTCAATCCCTTAATATGATTCGTTGCAACTCAGTCCCTCAACTTTTGATTCACCTATAATTTGTCCTTATTTTTTAATTTTTTAAAATTTTTTTATCAAATAAGAGGGATAAAAAATGCTCATATATTATTCTAAAATATTCTCATCTTGCTCATTGATGTAAGATATAAGTTAACATGAAAAAAATTGACAAAAATTGGGGACTAATTTGTAAGTGATTCAAAAGTTGAGGGATTGAGTCATAAGTGAGTTATAGTTGAGGGACTGAGTTATAAGTGAATTAAAAGTTAGAGGACTAAAAATTAATTTTTCCTATTGTATAATAATTTAAATTAAACTCAACTAAAAATTGACAAAATTAAACCATGTTAAAAAAAATATTCATAATTCAAGCTCAAAATTTTTATAATTAATCTAAAAATGTATTATTTCTTAAAATTGGCTAAAAATTTAAATAATGTTTAATACT
This sequence comes from Prosopis cineraria, assembly GCF_029017545.1. Lineage (NCBI taxonomy): Eukaryota > Viridiplantae > Streptophyta > Magnoliopsida > Fabales > Fabaceae > Prosopis > Prosopis cineraria. The sequence goes on along the minus strand of NW_026555337.1, from coordinate 11,677,133 downwards.
TAAATTAACTCACAATTATCATTAAAATGCACGAAAAAATGAGATAAAATATATAAAATTTATAATTTCCCTGGTACCTTTGTAGCCTCCTTTGTTTTGAGCTTTCCTAGGCGTTGTTTTTTGTCTATTGTTGTTTAGCCTCTGGTTTATCCAAAAAAAAAAAAGAAGAAGAAGAAGAAGAAGGAAAAGAAAAGAAACTGGCCCATTTGTTTGAGTCAATCTAGCCTGTTTGATTAAATTAAATTATAGCATTATTTTAATAATTATCTATGCAACTTTTAATATGGATCACTAATTTTCAGCACCTTCCAAACGACAAATGATACTTAATTACTCTTTCTTGAAATCAGTGATCGCCTTCTTCCAATACGTACTAAGACCCCATTTTCCAGTCTAGCTTCGCTGCGCTAACTGTAATCTGTATTCACCACTTTCTAGATCTCGGAACAGATCTACTTTCTCATCAGAATTACGTCAGACTTCAGCCATGGCCGCCGCCACTCTCGCGAATTTGAAGTTCTCATTGGTGCTGGTGCTGATCCTCCTCGTCGCATCGGTTTCAAGCTTCGCGAAAGTTCCTCCGACGTGCAAGCGCATCGAGTGCCCTTCCTACGATGTGATTCACATCGGCGACGGCTACGAAATCCGCCACTATAATTTCACTTTCTGGGCTTCCGTCTACCCATTTCAAGACATTTCTTTTGCTAAAGCCACCAAAGCTGCATTCACCAGGTTAATCTCTTTCTATTTCTGGAAATTTCTCAAGTATTCAGTTCCGGTTTTGTTTGTTTGCTAAGTCCATTGGAAATTAATTGATTATAGACACACACTTTTGTGCGTATGTACTTATGTTTGTACGAATGATTTAGCTTTTGTGAACGAGGTTTAATTTTAGAAATGGATAATATGGAATTTGCGAAGATACTAATGAAAATTGAAGATTTTAAATTGTTAAAATGTCAGAGAAGGATATCTTTATTTGTAATAATTAAATATTTTTAATTATTAGAATAATTAATAAATATCACTCATGAAATTTAGGGAAGTTCAGTGTGAATTTAAGAAATTATTTTTATGAATAAATAAAAAGTAATTGTAAATTGATAAATATAATTCATAAATATATGCATCATGAATTCTTAAAAAATTATCTGTGAACTTATGAAAAGTCGATTCTGAATGAATATTTATAGAAACATGAGAGGTCCTTGTATCATTGATATATAATTAATATTATTCATATTCATTCACAACTATTGATTTATATATTTACTAATGACAATCCTTAAATTCGTTATAAATTGTCCCTAAATCACAAATGATGTATAAATTTATGAGAATATTTATTCATTCATAATTAAATTTTTATAAATTTAGCAATGATCTTCTTAAAATTTGTAAGTAACTATTTTCAAATTTATAAAATATCTATCATTCACAATTGACCTTTCATTAATTCACAAGTAACATTATTTAAATTCACAACTAACTTTATTTAAATTCATTAATTATATTTCATTAATTATTTTAATACTTATTTTTTAATTATAATTAAAGATCATGATCCTTTTATAACATTTCAATAAATTAATGTTTTTAATTATTATTAATGCCTTTACAAGATCTATATTATCCTTTTCCCTCATGATTGAGTCCTTTATGATTTTTGACTCTCTCCATGTTATTATATTGTCTGCATTTGGTTGCTGAAAATGCTGACGAATTCTCGCCCATTGAAGACTAGGAGATGCATATTTAATTACTTGATTACTATTGTCAATTGAACATTTATTTTGAAAATTCAATAACCAAATTGATAAGATGTGTGTTCAGATATATATATTTATATATATTTCAAGTAAGGTTGACAATATAAAATAAACAGTGCAGGGAGTGTCCGAAAACTAGACTCAGCTTTACATACATCCAACTGACATCTAATCTATTATCTATATTTAATACTACTAACTAACTATTTATTATTAATCAGACACTGTTTATTTTGGTTATATGTTATCTAATGCATGAGTTACATCGTCCAAAAATTATCTCGGCATTCAATGACTGCTCTTCGTTTTATGAGTGAGGAACAGAATAAACTTTATTTTGCTGTCTTTAATTAATTAAACACTGCATGCATCATTAATGGAAGAGTTCATGTGTTATGAATTTAACATGGAGAAGCTTCACAAGTAAAGTGAGATTCATAAACATAAATAGATTTTTCCACCCAACATATTAATCTTTTAAAATGTACTATCCTTTTATACTTATATTCGTACATTAGTGCTTTAGTGAAAGGTTGGTTTTATGGAGTTTTCTGCTCGGCAGGAAGCCGAAAGTGACTTCATTCAATCATAGATGCACATATAGATGAGGATGGGAAGTGTCCCCCCTCAACTTGAGTAAATTTACAAAAAGTAGGTTGAACTCACGAGATTAAAAATTTGCCCCCTTATTACCTCAATAGTTTTGAACTCACTAGATTTAAAGTAAAATATATCTGAGTTCAAAACATTGAGTAGTTAAATCCATCATATTTAAATTTAGATTATTTTTATAAAAATACCATTATAATTTTTCTTTTCTAATATTATTTTACAAAACTAAGTTAAACTAAATATTTATTTTATATATATATTAAATTAATATTATTATTATTATATATATATTTTATATAATTTATGCATCACTGGTTTAGTGTCCTGCATTCGCCACTGCCTTCATTGGTGCTCTGCTGGGAATGTCGGTTCTCGAATGGAAATGGTTTAGCGACTTGGTTTTTTCAATCGAGTCCAAAATAAGCGCACAAGTCCAAATATAGTGAATGAGCCTTTCATTAATCTTGCGCAATGTCTTTATTTTTACAGGTTATTTGATTATATCCAAGGAAAGAATGACAAGAAGGAAAAAATTGAGATGACAGCACCTGTGGTCACTGAAGTAGCACCTATTAATGAAACCTTATATGAGTCCTTATTTGTGGTAAGTTTCTATGTGCCAAAGAAGAACCAAGCAGACCCTCCTCTCGCAAAAGATCTCGTCGTGGGAAGATCGAACCCTGTGTATGCAGCAGTGAGGCAGTTCAGTGGGTTTGTAAGAGATTCTAATGTTGGGGAGGAAGTTGCAGCCTTGAAGGCCAGTATTGCAGGCACTAAGTGGTCTTCTGTCATTGAAAAGAGCCACAGAGGTGGATATGGTTCTGTTTATTGTGTTGCTCAGTACAATGCCCCTTTTGAGTATGATGATAGGGTGAATGAGATTTGGTTCTTGTTTGATATGGAGAATGGAAGGCATTCTACTTGAAGTTAATGGGGGAGAAATAAAGAGCTTGTTTGATTCTATTTTTGTTTTGTTGTTTGAAAGATCAAGGACTCGTTGTCGTTTGATTCTGTTTTCTGTTTTTATGTTATTAAAATAATTTTTGTATAACAGGTTTTTAGAATAAGTTTTGGAAATAAGAAATAAAAAAAAAATCAGTTTAAAGCATCATTTTAAAAAAAATATCTAAATTGATGAAATAAAAAGTGAAAGAATAATTTATTTTATTAACATAATTGTTATTAATGAAAACATGATTTTTTTAACTTTTTTTTAGTTTTGCAAAACAAAAATAACAAAACATTCAACAGATGTTTTTGATTTTTTTAATTCTTTAAAATAACTATAAATTTTTAAATAATTATTCGGGAAAATTAAAAGAGCTGAAGTGCACGAAGAAGACCGGAGATTGGATTGGGGAAATTGTTTGCATTGCTTATAAATTTGCCATTAATGAAAATGGGCTATTCTCCGCCTCCCTTACTGTTCTCTACAATAAAATGAAGCTGGCACATGGAAGAAGTTGGCAGGAAAAAAGAATAATTGATGTATATGAAATAAAAATTGTAAATTTATAGTGTTGGTATGCTGATAATGAAAATTATAAATTTTATTTATATTAATTATTTATTTTTTATCTATTAAAATAAGATCATTTTAATTATTTTTTAATTTTATTTCAATTTCTCACATATAACAGTAAAATCTTAAAATTTTACAGAGCTTTTGACTGAAATTAAATTGAGTGAACGTCCTTTCACTGAAATTCCAATTATGTTATATAATATATATATATATATATATATAATAGGTTCACTGAATCACTGGTCTAGAAGTGCTTGTCTTTTTACTTGGCTGGATGTGAACCGTCTTTATGGACGGCCACGATTGCTCGAAATCAGCCGTTTCCATAATCAGCGGTCACTGTTCGTTGCTTCTTCACGGCCATGGAAATTTCGGAGCTTCATCCATTTGAGCTTTCTAGGCTTTGTGAAGACGCACCGCGCGGAGTATAGTAAGTAGCGTTCAGCCATGGCCGCATTGAAGCTCTCACTGCTGTTAAGCTTCATCCTCGCATCGGTTTCAAGCTTCGCGAAGGTTCCTCCACATGCAAGCGTATCGAGTGCCCTTCCTACGATTTGATTCATGTCGGCGACGGCTTCGAAATCCGCCGCTATAATTCCACTGTCTGGGCCTCCACCTCCTCCATTCAAGACATTTCTCTTGTTGAAGCAACCAGAACTGGATTCTTAAGGTAAATATCCTCTCTCGGAGGTATTTCTTTGGGAATTTCTCAAGTATTGAGTTGGTTCTTGTTTGTTGCTATTGTCCGATGAAGATTAATTGATTAATTATGATTTAACTTCGGTGAACGAAGATTAATAATGCATGATTGAGTAATCCTTTGTGATTTTTGACTATCTGCACATTAATCTATTGTTAGTGTTTGGTTGCTGAAAATGGTGACAAATTCTCGCTCACTGAAGACTTGGATACTTATTTAACTGCTTGTTCGCTATATATTTTTTGCTTTATAGTTTACTTGGTACTTGTTTGAATTCTGTCACTGATTAGATAAAGTCATGTTGTGGGAAAAACTTTTCAAGAATTGAACATATGTATTTCTAAAAGTCAAGAACGAAACAGATAGATTCTCTCTTAATAATTTATTGGGAATTTATTAACTTCTCAAGTTCACTAGTATTACTCGTACTTGATTTGTTCTTCTTCACAATTTTCCCCCTCAATTTGGACAAAGCCTCAGCAAATTCAATAGATTTATATTCACTTGGTAACGCTTAGAAGCCTTCAATGAGATGACCTGTTCTGCTCTGTGAGATGAGAACTTTGCCAAATGACAATGCAGGGAGCATGCACAAGCTGGACTCAACTTTAAATACGTCCAACTGACATATAATATCTGCATGTAACACTAGTAAATATGCTTTATTAACCAGACGCTGGGGGTCTATTTTGATCAAATGTTGCCTAATGTTTGAGTTATCTCATCTTTTTTATAAACGAGGAACAGGAAGTTCAGCGGCATTTCTTTCATTGAAGCTTGGCATGCAATGGAACCAATTATGGAATAGTCAATGGTGTGGTGCTGATTTATGAAAAAAAAAATACCAATAAGTTTCATATGCATCCGTTAATTTAATGTCAAAGACTTGCGTTTTGCCTAATCTAGTCCTAAATAAGAACTAACAAGTGCAAATATAATGAACGAGTCTTTCATTAATCCTGTGTACTGTGTTCATGTTTTACAGGCTATTTGATTATATTCAGGGCAAGAACAACTACAAGCAAAAGATTGAGATGACAGGGCCTGTGATCACTGAAATATCACCTAGTGATGGACCTTTCTGTGAATCCTCATTTGTGGTAAGCTTCTATGTGCCAAAGAAGAACCAAGCAAACCCTCCATCAGCAACAGGTCTCCATGTCCAAAGATGGAAGCCTGTGTATGTAGCAGTAAGGCAGTTCAGTGGTTTTGTGAGAGATTCAAATGTTGGGGAAGAAGCTGCTGCCTTGAAGGCCAGTATTGCAGGCACTGAGTGGTCTTCTGCCATTGAAAGGAGTCACAGAGCCGGGCATGCTTCTGTTTATATTGTTGCTCAGTACAATGCCCCTTTTGAGTATGATGATAGGGTGAATGAGATATGGTTCTTGTTTGATTTGGAGAATGGAAGGAATTCTATCTGAAGCTGATTTGGGAGAAAGCAAAGATCAATTTGCTCTTCCTAGATATAGCATGTTAAGTTTCAATGAGCAAGCTATGAGCAGAATAACGCACCAAGAACTCTTGAAGTATTTTAGTGTGTTGACAGGATGAATAAATAAAGTGTTCCTCATTTTGCTCTAGCCATGCTTTGAAATAGAATGAGAACCTCTTCGCTCTTTGGTGTAGATGTTGGGGAGGGGAGGAAACCTTTTTCCCTCCTAATCAAAAAGGGAGAATGACAAGAGGTTTTAAAAGGGTTAATTAATTTTAGTTAAGTCTTAGGTGTTAAAGTTCAAGAATTTACAATTCAATCTCTTATTTTACAATTTTATTATGATGAATTTATAATTTATATTTAAATTTAAATAAGAAAAATAAATTTTTTATTTTTCAACCACGTGAAATTTAAAAAATAATTTGTAAATTTGTCACGATGTAATTGTAAAATTGAGAGATTGAGTTTTAAATTATTGAAGTTTAATATTTAAGATCTAATTTGAATTAATTGATTCTTTTAGGATTTTTTATCATTCTTGCATTAAAAAAAGAGCACAAATACATATTATTTTTAATTTTGCTATAAGTTTTTTTTCCAAAATTTACACAAATTTGTTTTAACACTCTTGAACATGACTTGTGAAAAATCATTCAAAATATCAACAATTTGTTTGTTGAATATTAAAAAGTCATGTTCAATGATTAACAAATTATTAGTTGGATATTAGTAATAACTTCTCCAAAATTAGTAATGACTCATGGAAATATTTGAACATGAAACTTATAATATATATTAGTTTACAGTTTGCATTATATATTTTAAAGTTAAAGATCATTCTTGTTTTCAAACTGTACATAAAATGTTACAAATGTATTTAAACTCAATTACTAGTTAATTTTGTCCCTTAATTTTAAAATTCTCACTGTTATTATTCTAACATTAAAAATACTAAACGTCCATTAGTTATCAGTGGCTCCTACTATTTTTAATATTTTTTGTCAAGTTAAGGATCATTTTACCCCTCAATTTAAATATTTTATAATAAAAAATATTAAACAATATAATGTGAAGTTTACTAACGGTCAATTAATGATGAGAAAATGGCACGATGATAATAGAAGGAATCTTTAATATTGAGGGGCAAAATTGACTTATAATTAAATTTAAGGACAATTATGACATTTTGTGTATAATTTATAGTTAAAGATGACCCTTAACCTTATATTTTGAAGAGATAATGTATTTCTATATCCTTACAGTTTTTCTTAATATTGAATTAGGTCTTTTCGATTTATTTTGTGTTTTGATTGAGTTTTATAGTTTGATCCATTAAATTTTTTATTTCCTGAAGGGTAAAAATCCTTATTTTTTTACTTTAAAAAATAAAATTGAGAACTTTTATATTTTCATTAAAATATTATATAACTTTATATTTAATTATATAGTTTTTATAATTAAAATTTTATATAATTGGTTGTCTTATAAATACTCACTTCGTTAAAAAATGTAAGGCATTTTTAATCAAATCTCACCCAAATAAAGTAGTTACTTACTTTTTAACTAACCTTATATTTTCATATTTAGCTCTATTAACATCCTACAATAAATATAAAGTTATTATTAATAGGGATTTTTTGAAAAAAAGATAATGATTACACCTTGAAAGACTAAAAATGCCTTATATTTTTTAACATCCAACTTCTTAAAAAATGCCCTACATTTTAAACGGAGGGAGTAATTTTTATTCATATAGAATTTTATAAAAAATTAATAAATATGCAAACAGTGTCTCAAATCAATTTTTTCCTTACAATTTAGCCAAAAGTATTAAATCAAATTTTTTACACTTCAAAAATATTTTTGTTTTGGAAAAGTTATAATTTATTATTAATTTTAACATTTAGGATTCACAAATCTAATAAATTAAATTATAAAAGTTTGATAGAAATAAAATAAATTGTAGGAACTTAATTTAAAATTAAGAAAAATTATAAAAACTTGCAAAGTAATTTTTCCTATTAAAAAGGTTTAGTTGATTAGTGATCTCCTATGTTTTGGGGAATCAATCGATCATGGATTTACACCCCATTGGCCTCTCTCCAGGATTTGATCAACTCTTGACAACGGGGAATTAATAAAGAAAGGGAATTTTAGTTATTGGACAAGAAAATTTAATTTCAATTGGAGACTTTGAACTTGCAGAGAATTTTCAAAATCAATTGAATCTGAAATACAATTTTTATCTTGATGTTTTGCCTATTAAAAAAAACTATCTAACTCATGTTAGATTCTCCTTCATTTTTAAATATATATATATAAAGAAATTCCGCGGGGCTTTGCTTGAACTAAATATTTACTATATAAAAGATAATTTGAGAATTGAGAAAAATAAATAAATATTTGTTAAATTTTATAATTTTAATTATAAATAAATAAAAATAAAGAGACGTATGTTAGTTTTTTCTTTTTTCTTTTGACCAACAGTTTTTCTTACATTCAAGGACGGAGTTAGTTTCTTGAAAAAAAAAAAAAAAAGAAGGGAAGAATGCTTAGAATTAGTATATAAATGCAAACCCTGCATCTTCACTGTAAACTTCTCATTGAAAATTGCCGCCGCCGTTGTCGTCATCTTGTAGAATCTCATGTGATGGCTTATCATCCGCTCCAAATGCCATAATCTGTTTCTCTGTTCTTTCAATTGTCCTGATATAGTGTTCCTAGGGTTCTTCCTTTTCTCATGGAGTTGGTGAACTCTGGGGCCTCCCTCTGTTTTTAATTTATAACAACCTCACAAGTAGTCCTATCCTACATTTTCTGTCGTTGGCTCAGTTTTAATTGCTGAAATCTATCTATATTTGATTGAAGATTCAAGGTTTCAGAGAAATTGATTGTTTTGAGCGTTTTCATTTCGTAATTCATGATTCTACTTGGTGACCGTTCTTTAATTCGTACGCAGTTGGTGATTTTTGTCTCTGCTGTGTATCACCTAGAACATACGCTGGTTGCATGTTATTGTATGTACTGCAATGTGCGGCGGTTGATTTTACTTAGACTAAAGAATGGCTTGTGAATTTTCTCAAGCTGGAGGGGGTGAAGTGTGTATCAGGAAGTGGCTCATCGTAATTTGTTTGTTTCTTTATGAAGGAGTTAATTTTATCTTTATATGATTTGTTAGAGGTTTAAACCTGTTCAGCCACGCACAATTGCACTAGAAACTATACACGACTCGCATCTTTTTTTGTCTGCTACTGAAATCTTGCTGCTAATTATAGTTTATTGTATTTTGTTTGCTGTTGTTTCCAGTTCTGGACCAATTGCTTTTGCAGCAATATCATTTGTATAAGTTAATTCATATTTACATTGGATTCCCATTCTTCATAGGTGTCTGTGTGGAATCCTCCACAAAACTTTCTATGGTTGAAGATGGCACTATCTAACTGACCCCAATTTCATGCCATATTGCCATTATATATAACTAGACAAGTTTGTTTTTTGGTACAATTTACGGAGTCTGAGAAATGAGTTGCATTGTTCATGGCTTGTAAATAACGTAGTTTGATGGAGATTTTACATTTTATATTGATATTGATATATTGATGATTACTTTCTTATATGTCTTAAAAGTTACATATTCATTTTCCTGCATATCCGGATCTTAGCATGACTCTGTTTTCTAGGTGCTACTATAAGATGATATTCATGTATCATTAATGCTTTTGCTTTCATAAGTCGTTTTCCAGCACACTTCCAACTTATTTTGTTGCTTTTGTTTGCGAAAATTCTGTGCAAGGAGGACAATGAAGAATCTTGTTGCAGATCTGGGTCTAAAGACTGCCCAGCTTGCTGCTGCAGTGCTGCTGGTGGTCTTTCTTGTCAGACTTGATGTTTTCCTTACTCATCTGAGATTCTCCTTGTGAATTTTTATCGTTTTTGAGAATTAGTTGAATGTTTTAACATTCCATTTTGACATAATGCTACTAAAATTGTGACCTTGTATTTTTTTGATTTAACAGCATCATTCTAGTGATGGCAAAAAGATTTTAAACAACAACAAACAACAACAACAACAACAAGCCTTTATCCCACTAGGTGGGGTCGGCTACAGGGATTGCAAGCGCCATGTGCTCTATCATTATTAAGCTGTTAGAAATATTATTAATTAAGAGATCACGTTCACAACTCCAAGAGTGTTCTCTTAGGCCTTCTCTACCTCTGAATCGACTCAAAGTTATATGTTCCATCCACTCTCTCACTGGTGCATCCCTTGGTCTTTCGTTGTAATGCCCAAACCATCTCAACGATTTTCTACATTTTTTCCTCAATAGGTGCCACCCTCACTTTTTCACGTAGTGCTCATTTCGAATTTTATCTTACGTGTATGTCCGCACATCCATCGTAACATTCTCACTCTGCTATGCTCTGACTCCAATTATGCTCTTGCTGTCCCGTTAGAGACCAGCATTCACTACTAGATAACATTGCCGGTCTGATAGCAGTACGATAAAACTTTCCTTAAGTTTATTAGGCACCTTACGGTCACAAATAACTCCTTTAGCTTTTCTCCAATTAACCACCCAGCTTGAATTCTATGTGAAATATCTCCACTGATTCGCCATCATTTTGGTAATGGCTCCAAATATATAAACTTTTTCCACTGAGGTATAATTTGATCTCCCATTTTACTTCCAAATTATTTTCGAATAGTCCTTATCAAATTTACAATATAAATATTCCGTCTTACTTCTACTCAGACGAAAACCTTTCGACTCCAATGTCCTCCTCCATAACTCAAGTTTGCATTAACCTCTTCTCTTGTCTCTGCTATAAGAACTATATCATCCGCGAAGAGCATACATTTCGGGATTTTGTTGAATATGTTCCTCAAAACATTAAAATCACAATTGAACAAATAAGGACTCAGAGATGATCCCTGATGTAGCCCAATCTTTATAGGAAAATCCTTTGTTTGACCACTAGGCTTCTTATACTAAGTTTTTAACCCCCTCATAACATATCTTTGTATGGCTTTAATATAAGCAATCCGTACTCCCTTTTTTTCCAAGTTTCCAGCACTTCTCTTGGCTAGGACAATATGTCATTAGCACTTCAACTTGGACACCGGGAAACTCCTGAGTTGATACAGTCAAATTTACCAGTCCAGGAAACTGATGCAATTGGCTTCTTTTATTTCTGATCTCCCATCACTCAGCTTGCTAAAAGAAGAAAAAATGCAGTTCTGCAATCAGTCACCTCAGGATTCCCAAACAACTGTTACAGTGCAAATTGTTGCAAGCCTCTTTTCCCCTCTTCCTGCAGCTTTGCAGCAAGTCTTTCAATTTACACGCTCATTTGATGATTCAGATAGTTTTGATGTTAAAATTGCGACTGGACATGTTTTCTTATGCATTGCACCAGTCCGATGGATGAGTCCTATGTGATTTTATAAATAATATGACTTGCTTTGATTTTATTACATGCATTTGACTGATATTGATTTTATGGCATTTGTGATTTTTAATTTTTTCTTACCCCATGCATAAGAGCGTGTGTGCATTTGACTAGTTGTTTCTTAAGCTATATATATCTTGATTCTTGAGTCAAGTTTATCTCCTAAGATTTGTGTAACCTCGACAACCATGATCAAAATATTATTTTTCTTTGAAGTATCGTGACAATGCAATGTGGATTTAAATGTAAACGATGAAGCAGAGGTGAAGAAATATGTGGAACAAACACTTTACTGAAGATTAATCGTCAAATTCCGCAAGCAAGATATTTTAACCCAGGCTGGTGTATGACCTGGTTAAGAACTCTAAAGCTAGTTCGAGTTGCATCGAAGACAATAATCTAGAACAAAGTTTATGGTTAATGATTTTAAGTTTTTTAACATAAGGTTTTTTTTTTTTTTGGGTCTTTTAAATGCAAACCAATGGTTTTGTGTTGTTCAAATTGTTCCTCGAGCCTTTTTCGTTGTGTTAGGCAGTCTTCAGGTCGCACTCAGTCACATTGGCATCATGCATGCATTTATGATTTTACTCTTTGAAGTGTGTGTTTTTTTTTTTATTCCACCTTAGTTGGATTCAAGTTTTGTCTGTGCGCGCGCGTTTTAGCTGTTGTGTTGGCGTATTGAAAGTGGAAATCAGGGAATTTTGGTCCACCGATCCGAATGTTGGTTTTCATAGTACGCTACAGGTGGTCAACTCTTATGAAATAATTATGAAATTTCATGGTATGTATTCCCTCATGTTCTAATTAAAATACTTTTTTTAATCATTGATTTTAAATTATGATATAATTACATTAAATACTTTCTTGTTAAGCAAGAAAGGATAAAATTAAAAAAATGGTTAATTATTATAATGTATGTTGCATTTTGGATCAAAAATTGCTTTTATAATGTACTGTACAAATGAGACTGGAGGGAGTGCTTTATAATGCTCTTAGTTGGCTTCTCCACGGAAGCCTCCTCCACAGCCCGCGCCTCAGGACTGTCCAAATTCAAATTTAATGTTTTTAATTTTTTTATTTACATTTATTAAAACAAAAATTGTATAATTTATAATTTGTTCACCAATCTAGATAGTCTACTTTTAATATGAATGGTTCATATTTAATATTAAAAATTTATAAAAAAAATTTAATATTATACCAGCATTGTTCATAATATATTTGGATAATCAATTTATAAAAATTATATAAATTTTAATATTAAATGTGGACCATTAATATTAAATTCGAACTGTCAAGATTGGTGAATAGATTTATTAATCTTTTTACAATTTATATATATTTTATTTTGATAAATAAAAATAAAAATATTAAATTTAAATTTAAATTATTTAAACTTAATCTGAACGAGTCAAATTAATACTTCCCTTAGCAAAGGTGCAGAGGTTGGAGGAGGGATGCGGACTTTGGCTAGCTTGACTCTTGTTATTTTAAGCCCATCTTTTATTAACAAGGCTCAAGCCAACCTTAAAAGTTGAAAGCCTGTGTGTGTGTGTATATATATATTTTGCTTTTTTAATACACATAAATTGCAAAATACCTTAATCAAATATAAATGATAACAATAACATGCAAAATATAATCAAATAATGCAGACTCTTGTTGAAGTATATCGAATAAGCCCAAGTGATTGTTACTAAATTCCAAAGAAGAAAGGCTCACAAACAGATTACAAATTCTCAGAGCCCATTTGTTTTTGTGTAGATATTTTATGTTTATTTTTTGTAATTATTCATTCATTTATTTGTATACATTTATTTTACCTTTTATGTATTAAGGTTTCTATTTCTACCTCTATGAGGCAATAAGTTTGAGGGGCTCTATGTGCCTTTATTCTCTCACTTTTTGATTTTGTGTCATTTCCTATCTTGATGTCAGAGCTACCATGGCTGATGCCAGCTCAAAATTATTTGCAAAAACAATGTCTCCCTCTTAAACGTCTCTTCTCTTAGCTTTAAAACCTTCCCAAAGTTTCTTTATGAGTCTAAGTTCTATTGGCAGAGTGTATATTTTCAAAAATGTTGAGTTTAATGAAAATTGCTTTTCCTTTGGGGAAGGTTTTATGAACAAGAGCTTACCTGAAGAGGAAGTTGATCCTCACACATTTTTCAAGCCTATGCTTAACTTCACCAATAACTCAGTGTAAGTATTCCAGCACTGCTACAACTTTAGAAACATCTCAATCATCACCTGCAACTTCTCTACAGCATGCTAATGAATCCAAGTCCGCATAATCAAATTCTGGATAAGAATAGAAGAAATCAAAGATGTCCAATCTGATCAGAATACTCAAGTCTCACCATATGTTTCAACAACATCATCTATAAAAGAAAGAGACGCAGAACTGGGAAATCAAAATGCACAAATTGCACCTGTACTAAATCAACATCCCGTGGTTATGGGAAGTAAATATGGTATTGTTAAACCTAGAACCCTTTATATTGGTTTAGTTACTTCTCAATCAATTGATTTAATTATTAAGCCTGTAAATGCTCAAGAAGCACTACAATCAAGCTTTGGAGAAAAGCTATGGCTAAAGAATTCAATGCACTTGTAAAAAATAAAAACTTGGATTTTAATACCTTATATTGGGAAAGAAAGACCTATTGATTGTAAATGGGTCTCAAGAGAAATTTGGTCCAGATCGTTCCTTCCTTAGGCTAAGGCTAGGCTAGTGGCTAAGGGATTTCAACAATACCTTGAGTTGACTATAATGAAACATTTAGTCCAGTTTTAAAGCCATCTTTCCTATATTTTGTATTTACCATAATAGTGTGCTACAATTGGCAAATAAGGCAATAAGACATTAATAATACGTTCTTAAATGGTCTACTGCAAGAAAAGGTTTTCATGAAATAGCTTGAAGGGTTCATTAACAAACGATTTTCTAATCATATTTGTTTGTTGAACAAGGCCATTTATGGCTTGAAGCAAGCCCTTGGAGCTTGGTTTAAAAGGCTAAAGAACACTCTGTTGAATTGAAATTTTGTGCACTCTAAATATGATAGCTCTCTATTTTTCCTAAAGCTCCATTCCAATATCATGTTTTGCCTGATTTATGTTGATAATATCATCATCACAGGCAATAGCTCCAAAATGCTAGCTCTATTTGTCAAAGAATTGAGTTCATTATTTCCTCACAGGCAATAGGCATCATTTTTAGGATTGAAGCCTATAGAGATGCTACAGGTCTCTATATGAGGTAGGAAAAATAATAAGCTTTTACAAAGATTTGGGTTATATAAGTGCTCTCCTGTCCCTACACCCATAGTTGTAAATTGAAGCCTATCCATTTATGATTGAATTCCTCTCACTGATCCTTCAATGTATAGAAGAGCTATTGGAGCCTTACATATCTAGTTAATACTAGATCAGATATTATGTTTGTTGTCAACAAATTTAGCCAATTTCTACAAGCTCCAACTACTATTCATTGGCAAGCAGTCAAACGAATCCTACGATATCTAAGGGGAACGAAAAATCTAACACTTCACATTAGACCAAGTAATTATCCTAATCTACAAGGTTTCTCTGACGCTGATTAGGCTATTTGCATCGATGATCGCAAATCATTCGAGGATTCTTGCGTCTTCTTCGAAAACTCTCTTATTGCTTGGTCTAGCAAGAAGCAACAAGTTGTAGCACGATCGAGTACCGAATTCAAGTATTGATCTCTTGTTGATCTTGCTATTAAGCTTGCATGACTTTAATCTCTAATAGCTAAAATCAGATTTAAGCTTAAGTCGATTCCAGTTGCGTGGTGCGACAATTTGAGTTCTTCAACTCTTGCATCCAACCTGGTCTACCACGCTCGAACTAAGCACAAAGAACTTGATGTGCATTTTCTCAGAGACAAAGTGATGGAGAAGAAGCTTCTGGTTCAATACGCGTCTTCCTCTGAGAACATAGCCAACCTCTTTACTAAAGCAATGACTCACTCAGGATTTTTGATACTCAAAGACAAACTCGATCTGATAAAAGGATCCAAGTCTTGTTTGAATGGATGTGTTGAAGTATTATCGAATAAGCCCAAGAGATTGTTACTAAAGTCCAAAGAAGAAAGGTCCACCAATAGATTATAAGTTATACCTTTAAAAAGCCCATTTATTTTTGTGTAGATATTTTATGTCTATTTCTGCAATTATCTATTTATTTATTCTTTTATATATGTATTTTATCTTTTATATATTAGGGTTTCTGTTCCTACCTCTATACAAGGTAATAAAGTTCTAGGGCTCTGTGTCCTTATTTCTCTTACTTGCTAATTTTGTATTATTTCCTATCTACTCTAAAGTATAATATGACGCACGCAGTTTTATCATTGAAATTGTAAATATTCTTTAGTCTCCAAATCTTTTTTTTTTTTCTCTCTTCAGCTAAAAAAAATTGCATAGGCTAGCTCAAGCTCTTTTTTGATGGGTTTAAAGGGTTGGACTTAAAAGTCATCTTATATTAAAATCTCCATTTTTTTAAAATCCGACTCTCAACTTTTATAATGCCTGTAAAAGAGTAGCCTGAGGAGTCTTGCACGTATTGATGCTCTCATACTATCTTTTATGCATCATTTTAGGTTGGTGAATAAAACCCACAGTAGATCTCGTCCAGTTCTTTTTTGTCATAGCTTGCTCAATCATTCTTTAAAGACCTGACTGTAATAAGAGTCATTTGAAGTTTGAAGGTCAACTTGGCTTCTCTTTATTATTGTGCCTCCATTACAGTTTGAACCGTTGAGATCAAGTTGAGTTTGAGGATCAACTTGGGTTTGCCCAGCTACTATGCTGAAATAAAAATCTTGAGGTATTCAACAGAAAAAAGAAGATACAAAATAAACAAAATTTCAAAAGAAAAAGTATTACTGTGTAGTTGTACAAAGATTTATGCCCCGTTTCGTATAGAGAATTGTTTTTAATAAAAGTGAAAGTAAAAATGAGGTTTAAAAGTTTATTTGGTATACACATGAAAGTAAGATAAAAATTTTATTTAATAAATTTATTTATATGTTAAAAAGTTCAAAATACCCTTAAAATTAAAAAAAGCAAATCATTGTCTTCCTTGACTCCAAGAATCTCTCTCTACACCACAAAATCTACAGTAGTGATAGTCACAAAGTGATAGATCTAAAAGTTTATGTTTAACTAATAATTAATTTAGGTGCTTGCGATTCAAAAGTGGGAGATCTAAAAGCTATGTTTAGGAGAAGGATCGTAGAATAAGAACAAAGCAACAAATCCAAAAGATGAACAATCACAAACGACACCACTTGAGGTCGGAGCAAGTGCCTGCAATCCTGATGGTTTGGCGGCAATTGACAAAGGAGTAGTAACAAGTCGTTCAGAGTGAGACATAGGAGGAGAAGGTGAAGAGTTAACAGTGGCTAGAGAAGGAGGAGAGTTAATGGTGGCCACAAATGGTGTCACCACCATGAGAGCTGGAGTTGGAGTTGTTGAAAGATTGATCACCATCTATAATCTTCCATCATCTTTGCCGTTGTGGTTAGACTATTCAAAGGAGAGAGGGTATTGGGGCATAATGATCAGCAAGTAGAGTCTTAGAGAGGTGGAACCCATATCCTTGGACTTGGTGGTGGAACCCAGCTCCATCAAATTTGGTGGTATTGGGTTCCATAATGAACTGGCTTCTAGCATACCAAACAAGCAGAAATATTGGTTTCACTGCTACTTTCACTTCTTTCTCCCCATTTTCTTGCTATCAAACGAGTCATTAAATTTGAGAGAAGAATTCATCCTGAGAGGGAAAAAAAAAAGAACTATCCATAAGTAATTTTGTTCCAATATATATATATATATATATTATATAACTATCTAAATTTTTTTTGATACAATCATTTAGTCTCTAATATTATTGAATTAAATTCAAGTATCGTTAGACTCAATCAGGGGTTATTAAATTGCCCTGCATAATTTTTTCACCTATAAAATTTAAAGCCTCAATTTTGTTTAAGAAAAATGGAGTTACTTTATTCAAATCAGTTTTGTTTGTTGAACTGTCTTGAAGTCCATCAATGAAAGAAACCAAATCCAATTTGTATAAGATGAAAGAAAATAAAAAAGAAAATAAAAATTCAAATCCTTCATTGGCAATCTCAGAATTGTAATATTAGGATGATAAAATTTGTTAGTTCCTCAAGTTTGCTTGAGTTATCATTTTGATCCTAAAAATAATAATCTTTATTAATAAAATTCTTAAAATTTTATAACCATGCGCAATTAATACTTATGATTTGAAGGGGAAATGACACCCTAGTAACCAATTGTATACGATTATGAAATTTCAATAACCTACTTGATAAATATTAAATTTGAAAAGATACAATTATTGGTTCCTAAATTTTGAAGTTTTATCGTATTTTGGTGTAGGTTTTTATAGTTTTTTTTTTATTATTTTAGGTCCATGTAGTTTATCCTATATGCAACATTTGTCCTTTTATTTTTTTAATATGTCACCAATGATGTTAAATATGCTGACATGTCACTCGTTAATCTTCATGCTTATATTTAAACAAATTGAAACCTTAAACATGTAACAGAACAATATGGGCAATGCTATTAATTTTCTGAATTCTAATTTCACTTAGCACAAATTAACGGTGTTAGTCACAAGTCAAAATACTTAATATTGTTATTGCTATCTCCTTATTCTTTTGGGTATATTAAAAAATAGAGGAATAATGTTGAAGATGAGATAACTAAGAGGGACCTAAAGCAATGAAAAAACTATAAGAACCTATATCAAAATACATTAAAACTATATGAACCAATAGTTATGTTTTCCTATTAAATTTCAAGAACTAAATTGATATATATGAAATAAATAAATTTGAGGGACTATATGTTTGATTATCCTTATAATATTTCTATGACTTGTTGAAAGCAAAAAGATCCTAATTAATGAAGGCGTCATAAGATCCTGCCAACAAGGTCACATGATTGGAGATATGGTGCAATCTAATTCTAATTTTAAATCAAAACGGTGTAGAATCAACCTAGCAATTGTTTCACAAACACAATATATAGTTGGTGTTGTGTCAACATTGGTACACTGGTCTCTTGTAGTTGTCATCTCTGTTCACATACATAGGACCTGCACTTGAGGCATTGTTTTGTGCATATTCATCCACATCTCATATCTCTAGCATTGATTTCCACTTAAAACAACCACATTGATTTTTTAATTTTAATATTACGTTTTCTTATTTAATTAAAATATCATACACGGTTATATCATTCCAAACCAAATGTATTGCAGCCCTAACTTTTTTTTGGTGAAGTATTGTAGCCCTATTTTAATGGGAACCATGTAGCGTGAATGAGCATGCAGAAACAACAATACATTTACCAAAAACCAAAAAACAAAAAGAAACAACATTACCCCACTAAGTGGGGTCAACTTCATAAATCATACAATGCAAACGTGTACTTATCGTGTTATGTTCGAAACCAATTTTTGATAAATCATAACACAAAAAATTCGATTGATAACTTCCTTAGTGTCTTTAAGTATGAATACGTGAGATCCAAAATCAATGTCACTCTTCATGAATAATGAATAATATAACTTATTGTTATATATATAAATTGAGTTTAATTGTTTAAACTTAACAAATGTGTCATTTTAAGATTGTTCAAAAATTTTATGAGAAGTGGAAATTGTTCTGTGTTTTGTTTGATTATATTATAAAAATAATTTTAAAATTTTATAATGTTTTCATGTATTTTTGTATTTTTATCAACATATACAAATTGAGTGAAATTTTGTAAAAGGTTAAGAGTCACTTATACTTTTAAATTTGTGACTTAGGGTTTGTAGATGCTCCAAACTAGGAGTTATTTTTGTCCCTAAATGTTTGGAACCTATGAGCTCCTGTGCCCCTACAATCCACACATCATTAATCAATTGTTTTGCTATTTTCTTGTTAGACTTGGGATGCCCAATCAACATTTAATAAGATCATTTTTTTCTCAAACTAGTTGTTCAGGGTTACTTTTGTCCTAAACTCAATTTTTTAACTTTTTTATTTTTAAAAAATAATTTTTACATTATAATATTACATATTATTTTTAAAAAATTATAATGTTCAAAAATTAAAAATAAGTAATATAAATTCAAATTTAAACTATAAACATATATTCTAAATTCTAAATTTAATTTAAAAATAAAAAATATTTTATTTTTTAGGGATAAAATAAAAAATGAGTCTACGTAAATAGCACGCCTGAGCCTTAAACCATTTTTACAGGGCTTAAAAGTCTAATTATCCCAAGCATGTCTATTTTTTAAAGCTTGAATTCTTATAAAATCAAGACTTGAACATTTTTTTTTGGGACAATTGGGATCTAAGACTAGATTTTATAAAGGTTTGGATAAACATCACGCTTGAGCCTTAGACCATTTTTACAGGGCTTAAACAGGCGAGGCTTAAAAGTTCAATTATCTCAAAAATGTCTATTTCTTAAAGCTTGAACTCTAATAAAATTAAGACTTAAACAATTTTTTTTGGGATAGTTGGAATCTAAGATTGGATTTTATAAAGGTTTGGACTTAAAAATTTAGACATTTTTGGAATAATTGAGATTTTAAACCAAGCCCATTTAAGCCTTGAAAATTAAATTTAAAACTTAAAAAATATATGTTTACACTTTAAAATTTGAATTTATATTACTTATTTTGGTTTTTGAACATTATATTTTTTTAGAAAAATAATACATAATATTATAAAGTAAACATTATTTTTTAAGAACTTAAAAAAAATAAAAAATTGAGTTCAAGACAAAGTGACACTGAGTCACTAGTTTGAAAGGCAAAAATGACCTTATTAAATACTCATTGAGTTCCCATGTGGCAAAAAAGGTTAACAAAATGATTAATTAATGATGCGTAGATGGTAGGAGTACGGGTACGAGAGCTTAGAGTTTCAAATGTTTAGGGACAAAAATGACCCAACTTTGAAATATTAATAGTCTTTGCATGACAAATTTGAGGATAAAAGTGACTCTTAATCCTTGTTTAAACTTAAAAATATTTAATTTCATTCTCTCTTCTTTAATCTCTAGATTGTTTAAATCAACGGCTCAAAGATAAACTTGATCCAATAGTTAACAAACGTAACACAGTGCAAAGTTGTCGAATATATAAAATACTCTCTTTATTAAAAAAATATAAAGTATTTTTAAATCTCACCCCTCAATAAAATAGTTATCTACTTTCAAACTAACCATATCTTTTTATATTTATCTTTATTAAACACCCTACAATAAATATAAAGTCATTCATCAATAGGGACACTTTTAAAAAAAGTAATGATTAGATCTCAAAAAATTAAAAATGCCTTAAATTTTTAAACATCCAACTTCTTAAAAAATGCCTTATATTTTTTAACGGAGGGAGTAAGATATATGAGAATTCTTTTCACATCAAATCCAAGCAACATTTAATTTTAAATAAACATTATCATAAAAGGGATCTAACAAAAATAAAATATGATGTAACAAAAATAAGATTCTCAGATGCATTTATTATGAAAACTAATGGTCCTTGATAAACAACACAAGAATAATTTTATCCTTAATTAAAATGTTTGTAAAGTGACATTCAATCAGGGAAAAAAAAAAGTGACATTCAAACGTGCATCCACAAACTCTAACACTTTCAAAGTGACCTGACAAAGCAACATAGAAAAAGTCTATATCCTCCACCGATTCCCAGGTCAGATATATCAATTCCCATTGAATAAGAAAGATTTGATTCATCATTTTGAAATAAAAAATTCAAAAGAAATTAGATTTGATTCATCATGCACGTATATATTTACATGACCTCTTGGTGCATTGTTATCACAGAAATCTGATCTCCAAACATGGTTGTCCTCTCAAACAAATTATTAATTAAGTAGTGTCTTTATCCTTTGAACAATAATGTCACAAATTGTCACTTAATTATTGGTCATTGGGTGGACACATTGCCTTCTTTTGTGATATGTCCCTCAATCGTCTTATGATTTTATTTTATTTTTTTTAAATTATGCTCATCTGGATGTGTGCCACTTGTTAGTGGTCAAGCAGACATCATTAATTCAAATTAGTATAGTAATCTTCTCCGGCACAATAATATATATATATATATATATTATTTTCTTAAACACATGATGTACCATGTTTTTATAAAATTAAAACATCTTATTGCTATTATTCTGTTGTAATTGTTATACTTCGATAAAATTACATGTAACATTAAATATAATTTAGAATGTTAATTTTTTTATAAACTTTTAAAAATATCCTTCGTTAATTAAAAAGAGTGGAAAAAAAATTTATTTAAGGAGTAAAATAATAAGAAATAATATTAAAATAATTATCATTAATAAAAATTTATTGTTGTCAAAATGTCTTATTTGGCACAACAAATTACCTCTAAAAATATTTTATAAATTGGCACAAAGGGAGGATAATGCTCATTGTAATCATTACAGTTCTCCTATACTTTAGGTTAGAAAAATAATGGTTTATTTATCAGTTAATTGCAAAAAGTCAACTACACATATTGAAAAATTTAATAGATTGTGAGAACTCTCTACCTTTACTCTTAGAATATTAGGGGAGGGGAATAATTTCAATATATATATATATATATATTACAGAGAATATTATATTTATTGTTTACTCTCAAAATTAAAAATATTATTTATACAGAAGACAAAATTTATTGAAATTGATAAAAAATAAATATAATATTCTATAATATATATATATATAACAGAAATCTTAATCTAACATGACTGGTGGGTCTACTGCAGACCCCGCCACATGTTATTGCACCATTTAGTTTTCCTATATAAAGGCTTCACTCTCTTCATCAACTTAAAACCCCCAAGAATTCTGTGTCTTTCTCTTCCACAGCTTAATTACTTGGTTTCTTCTTAATTCTCTTTTCTCTCACTTTCTGATATTTTCTCATCAGGAGGGGAAAAAAAAAAGAACATCGTTTTGTATATTCTCTCTAAGAAATTGGAAAGAGTATGGCTTCTTCTTCATCAATTCACCAGAGTGTCTTTGAAGGATTTGAGTTCGGTGAGGCAAGCAATGTGCTTCTCATGGCTTTAATGGAAGAAACTCAGGAGGAGCAGAACTGTGAAGATGAAAGACTTGTGAGTATGATTCAGTCACTTGAAGCAGAGATTAGCAGAAACTCTATGTTGATGGAACAGGTGGATGGTAAGGATTGCTCCACGTCATCAATCAGCACTGATGATTATTATGATGACATTATGGATATTGATCAGCAAGTTGTCCCTTCCATCTCACCATTTGATGATTTGAATGCTTGGAGTCCTTGTGCAGACATGAATCAGAACCATTATTTTGATCAGTTTTATTATTTTGATGCAGAATTGTAATTTTAATAATATTTTCTCTTGATTATGCTCCTTCCGTTTTTATTTGTTAAAAAAAAGTATATTACATAATTTAAAAAAATCAATTAACTATATTAATTGTGTATAAAAATAAAAAAATTGAACTAAAATACTCTTCATTAATTGTTTTTTGTAACTATAAATGATGAAATTATGAGAGATAATTAAAAATTATAATAACTACTTATTGAAAAATGTAATTTTGCCTATATAAAAAAATTACAACAACAACAACAACAACAAGCCTTTATCCCACTAGGTAGGGTCGGCTACATGGATTGCAAGACGTCATTGTGCTCTATCATTTATTAAGCTTTTAGAAATATTATTAATTAAGAGATCACGTTCAACAACTTCCAAGAGTGTTCTCTTAGGCCTTCCTCTACCTCTCTTAATCAGACTCAAAGTTATATGTTCCACTCTTCTCACTGGTACCTCCCTTGGTCTTCTTTGTACATGCCCAAACCATCTCAACCGATTTTCTACCATTTTTTCCTCAATAGGTGTCACCCTCACTTTTTCACGTATGTGCTCATTTCGAATTTTATCTTTACGTGTATGTCCGCACATCTATCGTAACATTCTCATATCTGTTACTCCAACTTTATGCTCTTGCTGTCCCGTTAGAGCCCAGCATTCACTACTATATAACATTGCCTATATAAAAAAATTAAAAGTAATAATTTCTCTTATAAATAAAAACGGAGGAAGTATTTGATATGTTGATGGCAAAATTGTTACTAATCAACAATATTGTATATGAAACCAATTGATGATACATGTATAATTTACCAAATATACAAGTGAGAGCAAAATTTTACTTTCGTTTTTATTCAAAGGAGTATTCTTTTCTTTATTTAGGTTTTTAACAGAATTTTTCCCATTGTACCTTTTTCATACTTTAAAATACTTATCTTTTCATATGGATACCTACCTAGTATTTTAGAGTATAAAAGTAAATGGTTTTCATTTTTTTTTATAGAAATACAATACATGGTTTTTAAATGTTTCAAAAAGAAATATTTGAAGACAACACTTATGCAATTGTTTCCTATTAGAAAAGGGAACAATTTTCAAATGCTGTAAGAAAATAATTTTGTAAGTTTGCCTATTTTGAAAAATACAATTTAACAATTTAAAATTGTTGTCTATTCTATGTTAGACAATATTTTTCAATTGTTATATGGTTTAAAGTGGTGATTAATTACAAGGCTTAAAAAATATTACTTATTTACATATTAGGCAAAACTTCCAGAACACCATTGCAAATCAAAGTGTTGCCAAAAGCGCCAAAAAAAAAAAATGTTGTAGTATATCTTCAAATGAATGTCAGATAATTATATAACAAATTGAATTGAAGTATCTTTACTAATCTAATATTCTTAAGATGGCATGATTTATAATTGCATATATATTACCATTAATGATTCTTATTGAAAAAAAAATTAAGTTTTCAAGTTTCAATATATGAATTATATATATATATTAACAAATGCATGCTCCAAACAGAAAAGGTGTTTGTTTAAGGTAAGTACCTTGCAAGATGGCAACATGTAAATATGCTAAACAAATCGTAATGAACAAGTGTGAGTGCTTTGAGGCAAGATGTCCACCACCACCTTATCGCTTCTTTTTTAAAACGGCCTTTGACTGTAAACAAAGAAAAAACAGTCATATATTCGGCAGAAAAAAAAGGCATCTCCTGACAAAAAAATAATAATAATAATATATTATGCTTGATACATATAGATACCACGAAAGAATTCCCTCCTTAAAATATATATCACTTTTTTGACTTCTAATACATGTATATTGAAAAATAAAATAAAACTAGAGGGGCGGGAATAAGTGATTATGGGGAATAAATATAAATTTAAAAATTGAAATACTTTACCAATCAACTAAGGTGGCATTTGGATATTGCTGGACAAGATTTCAATTTTAAATTTAAAATCTAACATTTAAAATTCATGTATTTAAAATATTTATTCGGGTAATATAAAAAATCATATAAAAAACAATAAAAAGAATTAGATGAGGAAAAAAAAAACAAAACAAAACAAAAAATAAAAATCACTGATATTTTAAATAAATAGGAATTATAATAATTAAAGTATGACAATGTTTGGAAATAATTCTTAATAATTATAGCATATCACTTCATATATAAGAATTAAAAGCGTAAAGTTTAAAAATGTTGTCTACACAAAAGAACAAGGTGGATATGCATGCATGCATGCATGCATACAAGGAAACCATCCCCCCCAAAGAAAAATAAAAAACTCACTACTAGCATGGGAGTATTTGCACAACTTTGATAGTTGCGTGTTTATTTTTTAAGGTTTTAAATACTTTAGGGGGTACTTACATATGACTAAAAATTGAGGGAAATCCTGTGCAATTTAATCTTGTTTTAGAATGGAATCCTTTAAACCTATTTTTTCCAACAAATTAAATAAACAACCATGAATTATCATAACCTTGCACATGTGCCTTGGTGGAGAACATGATTCTTACATTCAGATATGTACGAGACATAGCTGTCTATTATCAATACTCCACCAAATGAACAACTGAATCATCATATCACATGGTATCATTTTCCAAACAACAGTAATTATAACACTATTAATTTAAATTATAATTATTTGTCATTAGGTGTCTATATTGGGTCTGCCCCGTTGTTCCCTACCATTATTGGATGCTGTGTGACCCAACCTCTTGCATTATTTTATATTTATCTCACCTGGACTTGTTCCCTTTGTTGCTGCCCAGCTCAACATCAATGGGACATGTATAGCTATTATTTATCATTTTCACAAACATTGCTATATGAATTATATGTGTTGTGATGTTTAATTATGAAATTGAACTTATAATTATTGCAGTCTCTTTATTTAACTTTAGTTTTATGTGATAGTTAATATAAAAAGAAACTGTTGACTTCTAAAAGAGGCGCCTCTCATTTTGACACAAATATTGCAATTTCCTAGTAATAATTATTTTTTACCTTTAAAATTTTTTATGCACTTATAAATTGTGATAAAAACTTAATGTATATACTAATTTAATGATTAAAAACATTGTTTTAGTTCAAACAGTTATAAACTAACTTAAGAATAATAAATATCTTTGACAACAAAAAATAATTAATATATTGATTATTTTTTATATATGATGCAGTTAATTAAAGATATTTACAAATCCCACTTCTTGATTGACTTATCTAGTTAATTTAAAGATGACTGATCTAATAATAATAATTAATTAGAAGCACATGATATGTGGGCCTATGACAGCCACCCTCTACATCATGTTGCAGTACCTTGTAACTTAATTTATCCATATAAAGATTGCATTCTCTTCACCTCTCAAAACCATTCAGTGTCTTCGTTCAGATTCTTCCATTGCTTTGATCTGTCTCTCACTTGAGCTGTTTTGATCCGAAAGAAAGAAAGAAAAGGATACAGTTAACTCCATGGCTTCTTCTTCTTCTGCTTCTTCTTCTTCAATGCCTGAGAGTGTGTCTGAAGGACTTGAGTTCTCATCAGAAGCCAAGCACAACCACATCCTTCTCATGGCTTTAATGGAGGAAACACAGCAAGAGGAAGATCTTCAGCACTATACTGATGATGATAGGCTTATGAGTATGATTCAGTCACTGGAGGCAGAGATCAGTTCCACTAGTAGTTCTGATCCTTATTACCAGAGCTTTGATATGGATGTGGGGGAGGTGGATGATCAAGATATCTCCACGTCATCCTTGTCATTCAGTACTTATTGGGAAGACATGGAAGTGGTCTCTGCTAGGTCGTCATCATCATCATATTCATTTGATGAAGGCATGGTGAATGCATGGAGCCTTTATGAGGCACGTGGGGATGATAGTGGTGATTATTCATCAGAGTTCTATTATGGAGTTGTGTTGGAGGATTACTCGCCAGATGAAGCAAGTGATGTAATGTTCTGAGAAGTTCATAAACAAAGAGAAAGCTGAGAAAAGGATACATATATATGTAATAATAAAATCATTACATATATATTCAGAAGAGAAAAAGAATAACTCCTTTTGTTTCTTAGTTTGAAGAAATATGACTTCCTCAAAATCATGGACAGTTCATTCCTTAAAATCTGTTTGTAATCACCTAATTATATGCTATATATTTCATCAAGCATGTTGAGTAAGATTTTATCTTTTGTAGACATATGTATTTATTTATTTTTTAACCAATTTTTATCTCTGGTATTTCAGTGTAGATTTAGAAAGCACCTTTACACTGTAAATTAGATGTCTTCTTTCTCCTTATATACTTTGAAGCTAATTGACCGTTGATATGAAACTTTACACAATTAATCCATGATTACCAACCTCCAAACTCCAAAGGTTCTTTTAATTTTCCTTTCATATAGCTTCAATCAAGTATCCATTAATTGCTTCAATTTTGTAATTTAACATGATTCAAGAGGAAATAATTATTTAATTACAATTTAGTGTTTGTTGTCTTCAAAACTTCTGATAATTAGAAGAAAATCATAGTTACTTAAGATTACTATTTGCGTATATATTATATTTAATTTATGTCAAATATTCAGAAAATTATAAGGTTGAGTTGTACATAATACATTAAATTTTAGGTTAATTATGTGAAAATAATTTTCTGCATTTAAAACCAGGCATTAAAACTTTTAAAATTTTTCAATTTTTGCATGTCACCAACATTGACTTCTATGTTCTTACTTATTCTTCCAATATGGGGAATACCTTCTTTTCTTTTGGATCTGCCTCCTTTAATTTGTTGTTAGTTTGTCTGGATATACTACTATTGCATATATATATATATATATATATATGGCGTTCTATTAGTGAAATAAACAAAATAATTATTAGTATGGGACTTAGCTGTCAGGAAAAATGTGTTAATATTAGCTTGGAGGGTCTTATGTTTCAAGTTTTAAATATAATAGGTATATCCAGATATGATTCAAAATTTCGGGGAATCTTGTGCAATTTAAAATTAATCGTGTTTTGAAATTAATGGAAGCCTTATTAATTCAAACCTTATTTTTCCTACAAATGAACAACCATGAATTATATCATCATATCCTTGCACATGTGCATTGGTTGAACATGATTATTACAATTCTCAGATTTGAGACATAGTTGTCCACCACACCGCCAAATGAACAACTGAATTATCAAATCACAATTATAGTATTTTCCAATACAAAAGTAATTGTCACGCAAATAATAATTGTTATTGGTCAATAGGGGTCACATTGGGTCTGCCCCACTGTTCACAACCATTATTGGATTGCGTGTTACCCAACTTTCCACTAATTTTATGAAGCTTGCCTGGACTTGTGCCCTTTGTTGCTTTTCCAGTTCAACATTGATGGGACATATCTCATATGTATCATTTTCTAATGTATTTTCTTTATGAAATAATTAAACTCATAATTTAGTACATTACTAATTACTTATGTTTAAATTTTTATGTGTTAATTAATAGATTGACTTATTGACATTGATCTTAATAAAATGGGTTATGAACGCGCACTTAAACACAAGATTTGAGGTCTGATTCACATGTGAATCTTAAAAACGTAAATATACCTACTAATTTAAATAATGTTAAAGCATGGTTTTGTTCTAAGCAAGTAAACAATTGAAACTAAATTAATAATAACAGATATACATAGAAAGTGAAAAATAATTAACTTGTTGATTAATTTTTAGATCTGAAGTAAAGATATCTATAAACCCCGCCTCTTTATTGAGATTTGTACATCAATCAATTAATTAATTAGAAGCACATGATAGGTGGGCCTATGACAGCCAATCTTACAAAAATCATGTGTTACAGTACCATATGTAACTTGCCTATATAAAGATCGCACTCTCTTCACCCCTCAAAGGCCAAAGCCATTCTCTGTTTTCTTCTTCAGTTCTTCCATTACGTTGATCTCTCTCTCTCTCTCTCTCACTTTAGCCACTTCCATGTCTGCAGCATCTTCTTATTCTTCAATGCCTAAGAGTGTGTGTGAAGGACTTGAGTTATCAGAGGCCAACAAAATCCTTCTCATGGCCTTAATGGAAGAAACTCAGGAAGATCAGTATTATGCAGATGATAGGCTCATGAGTATGATTCACTCATTGGAGGCAGAGATCAGTTCAACTAGCAGTACTTCTGATCCTTATCAGAGCTATGATATTACTGATGAGGTGGGAGAGATGGATGATCAAAATTGCTCCACGTCATCAGTATCATTCAGTACAGATAATTGGGAGGACATGGAAGTGGTCTCAGCTGCTAGTCCCTCATCATCAACATCATCATCTTCATTTGACGAAGAGATGATGAATGCATGGAGCCTTTCTGCTGCAGGTGGTGATGATAGTGGTGATTATTCATCAGAGTTCTATCATGGAGTTGTGTCGGAGAATTACTTTCCAATGGAAGCAAGTGGTGTAGTGTTCTGAGATGTTAATAAGCAAATAGAAACCGAAGATTAGAACCAGTACTGTGAAGACGAAAGAGTACTTGTAAGAACGAAACAGTCTCAATATGGGCAGAGATCAGCATTAACCCTACACTGATGGGATAGGTGGATGGTCAGGATTGCTCCACGTCATCATGAGTCATTGATGATAATTATATGATTACTGTATGATGGATGCTATAATCTCTTCCATATCACCATTTGATAATTTGAATTCAATGAGTCATGGTGCAGATTATATGACAATCATTACTGATCTTTCATTGGTCTTTCTTTTATAATTGAAAATATTATGAAGGAACAGAAATTATCACTGAGCAAGGATACACGTGAACTAATTTGCATTATATTATTATTGTGTGTGCGCGTGTATGGCTCATCATTCCTCAAAATCTGTATAATGTAAGAGAATTCAATTAATTGATGATGTATATTTCATCAAACTAAGCATGTTGAATAAAATTTTATCTTTATTTTCTACTGAGAGACTTTTTTTTTTTAGCTTCAATTTATATTTTAATCGAAATATGATCCAAATCTGTTCGCATAAAGGTATTAGTCCGATCTGTGTCATCTATTGAAGTTATATGTTTCGAGATCTGATTCATAAGTGAACAAGACACAAAATATGCCTCCTTTTTGTTGTTAGTTAATTAGTTTGTTATGTAATATTTTAGAGGACTTTCCACATATGATTTTTTATACAATTATTTAATATCCAACACTATAGTCAAATTCAAGCATTTTTACACCCAATTGGAGGTAGCTCTCTTAAAAGGAGTTTTTCACATTGCGCAAAGCATATCCCTTTAATGTCTGCTAAAACCAACGCCTGGTGACTTTCCATACATGATTCAAAGCTGGGTTGGAAAGGATTTTTTTCCATGTAAGTTTTCTTCGATGATTATAGACATTCTATAGGAAACTGTGAAACAAAGATGTCTAGATTTGTAGTAATAGTTGCTTTTTTTTTTTTTATTTCATCACTCAATATCTTAAAAGACTTTAGATAATTATTACCTCCTGCTCGAACTAATCTAAACTCTCATTGTATGGGATTATTATTACCAACAGTGACCTAATAGGTACCTCAAGATATCTTTGGCATAGTTATTTAACGTAACTGTATATTTTAATACTTGAATTCAAGATCTCATAATAAGCTAATTAGTAACAATTGATTTAATGTTGACTAACTAAAAATAAAAAAAAATTATTGGTTTTAAAAAAATTATATTCCATATTATTTCAAAAATACTTTCAAAATGACCAACGGGGGTTAGGTTTTAACAGAAGAGGCTAATTTCTCATAACATGATGAACTAAGATTTAAATTTTCATTTATAATCAATACCCAATTTTGCCTCAAACAGGATTGCCTCTAATAGCAGGATACTTGTAAGCAATAAAAAAAATAGTTCAAAATATAAATGCATCTCAATATTTTAGAATTTAGAGAGTATATATATGTGCATAACTTAAAATTTAAAACAGTTATATATTCCAGTAACATATATACATTCGATTAGTTAAATAACAAAACAATTATAGTAGTATGGAGGGTTTTATGTTCAAGTCTCAGATATCATATAGGCATATCTAGATAAGACTCAAAATTTAGGAAAATTTTGTACAATTTAATAAACTTGTTTTAAATTAAATGGAAGCCTTTAAACCTAATTTTCCCAACAAATGAACAACCATGAATAATCATATCCGATCCTTGGCACATGTATGTGTTGGTGCAACATGATCATGATGGTTTATCCAAAAAAAAAGAAGAAGAAGAAGAACGTGATCATGATTCTTACAATTCAGATTTGAGACACATATAGTTGTCCACTCGTACCAAATGAACAACTACTGAATTATATATCACATTGATATTATTTTCCAAACAACATTAATTATATTTTCACATTAAATTGCTTAATTAATCAATAATTATTGGTCATTATGTGTCCACATTGGGTCTGCCCTATTGTTCCCAACTATTATTGGATGCTGTGTGATCCAACTTTCCACTATTTTATGTTACGCTCACCTGGACTTGTGCCCTTTGTTGCTTCCCATTTCAACATTCGATGGGACACATCTATTATATATCATTTTCACCAACATTTTCTTCATGAAATAATTAAGCTCATAATATCAATTACTTATATTTAACTTTATTTTATGTGCTAAATTAATATACAAAGAAATTGTTGACTTCTAAAAGGAGGCATCTCCTTCACACAATATGGGAACTCTGCGGATGAAGGTGGAGAAAAATAAACAAAAAAATTCTTTCCCACTAATAATCATTAGAGACAGAATCATTACACACACACACTCTCTCTCTCACTCTCTCTCTCTAACTTAAGGGTTAAAATATTGTTTCGTTCTAAACATTTATAAACTAAATTAAGAGTATATATAACCAATATATTATATTTGAGAAAGAAAAACAAATGGTACATATAGATTAATTTTTAGATCTGAGATGTAGTTAGTTAATAAATTAAGGATGTCTACACAAATCCCACTTCTTCATTGTGATATCTAGTTAATTAAAGATATGGATAAATAATTAATAAGAACCACATGATATGTGGGCCTATACATGAACATGATAGACACATTACAATAAATCATGTGCTACAATACCATGTAATTTGCCCATATAAAGATTGGATGCTCTGATCTCTTGGCCTTTCAAAGCCATTCTGCATCTTATTCAGCTCTGCATCTTATTCAGTTAACGTTGTTCCTTTGATTTGCTTTGATCTCTCTCTCTCTCTCTCTCTCTCTCTCTCTCTATATATATATATATATGGCTGCTTCTTCATTATCATCTCCTAAAATATTGGCTGAGAGTGTGTGTGAAGAAGTTGAATTCTTTGAGGCCAGCAACATCCTTGATCTCATGGCTTTAATGGAAGAAACACAGGAAGATCATCAGTACTGTGAAGATGATCATAGGCTTTTGAGTATGATTCAGTCATTGGAGGCAGAGATTATCGGTCGTAGCAATAGCCCTGATCCTTACCAGAGGTATGATATTGAGGTGGGACAGGTGGACGGTGAGGATTTTTCCACGTCATCAATATACTGGGAGGACATGGAAGCTGCTAGTCCCTCATCATCATTATCCTCATTCGATGATGAGATGATGGATGCATGGAGCCTTTGTGCTGCAGGTGGGGATGATAGTAGTAGTCAATGTTCATCAGAGTTTTATTGGAGTTTTGTTAGAGAATTACCTGCCACAAGAAACAAGTGATGTAGTGTTCCGAGAAACCTGTGTAATTATAAGGATTTGAGTTCTCTAAGGCAAGCAATGTCCTTCTAATCATGACCTTAACGGAAGAATAAGCTGAAGATTATATATGACCAATGTTTTGAAGATAAAATTAACACTTGTAATTTGAATGAATGAATGAATCACTTGAAGCAGAGATCAGACATCCATGATAATGATTGGATGATTGATGTTGTCCCTTCCATATCATCATTGCATGATTTGAATATTCATAGTTTGAGTCATAATTGTATACAATGGTCTTTTCTTTTTAATATAATTATATAGTGTCCATTGTTGCTAGGTGAGTAGCTTTTTGAAATAATTTTTTATCTATAAGATTGGAATACTATGATCAATTTTATTGAGGAGTTTCTTGGATTAGTATGGATGAAGTTCATTAATATTATGAGAAATAGAAATAAAACAGAAATAATATATATAAGATAAGAAGACTTTCCATTCAGGATATTAATCACATAAGAAACCTCTATATGCATGTATGTTTGGAGTATTATTATCTTTTTTCTAAATATAGACACGTGTCCTCTTATTAAAAATAATCATATTTAAAGCATGACTATATACTAAACATGAATATATTTTTCAGTGGGAATTTAAATTTTGATTTGTCGTTTTTCGAGAAGCCTTCCTGGTGATGGGAATATTATTACTGTTTCATTGATTTAACATGCCAAAAACACATAATGGGCAAGGAGTAGGAACGTCTTTTATATGCAATCCCAATTGGCTCACCTACCCATTGATAATAAATATTGCAATTCAACACAATTTGAATCACATAAATTAGACTTATAAGCTCATAATTAACCAATATTAAATTTAAATTTTAGTGAAATGAAGCAATATTGTTTATGAAAATCCACATTGATACATTATACAAACTCAATGTGTAGGATCAACGAGCTCTTTACAATATAATCAAACTCAATAGCTAGCAATGGGCATTCCTTATCATCATGATCAAATACAAATCCTATCCAAATCTAATTGCTCGAAAATATTAGTCCATTTATCTAATAAAGTTATGGTTCAAGATAGAATCATAATTAATTAAGAAATGCACTCTGGAGAAAAGATATTGTTTAATATATAAATGTGTGTTAAACATGAATCCTACTAAATTAATCAACATATTAATTTGATAGTGCATGCTTTGAGGTCAGATGTCCAATAACACCGTATCGTTTCTTTTTCTTCTTCTTTCGTTTTTCTTTTTTTAAGAAAAAACGACTTTGACTGTTTTGATGACAAGGAATTCTACTAGCAGATACTGATGACAGAATATCACCAGAAAAAGTAGTGGTGCTTGATGGTTGATATACACACACCACACAATATTTCCCTCTTTATAAATATTTAAACATGTACGGCTATAATATTTCACTACACTCCGAATCTATTCAAAGTTGCTTCACTTCAAATGACAGTGTGTGTGAATTTGAAGACTCAAATTTTAAAACTTAATAGTTAATTTTTATGGATTAAATTTATTGTGAAATTTTAATTTAATCTACAAATTAAAATTTAGGAGAAATTAGATTAAATTATGTTGCATGTTAATATGTTATTATCCTCTAAATTTTATTTTTGTTAGATGCAGATAATCCAACTGGCTTTTAAAGCATAACTGACGCAATAAATTTCCTTGAACTATATAAAATTTGTATGATAACATAACATCCTTGTATTAATTAGTACTTTTTCTAACAAAACATATTAAGAGGACTTATTGTTACACATGATTTAATTTAAAGCTTAGAGTTTATTACAAAATTAAAATTTAGAACAAGTTAATTCTATGTACAAAAACACAAAATTGAATAAGACATGCCACATTCCACTTTTAAAATATAGAAATAATTAACGGCGTGGGATTATTTATTCAAATTTGTTGGCTTAGGGTTTCATGATCAATTTAATTTTAAATATAAGAGGAACTATATATATAGATGCAATAACTTCAAATTTAGAGGAAAATTGTGTGATATAACCTTGATTTTTTTAAAATACAAGCCTTTAAATGCAATTTTTTACCAACAAATGAACAATACATTGAATATATCTGTTGGTGGAGAATGATCACAATCAGATCTAAGACACAGTTGTCCACCCCACTAAATGGTTAATGAATAGGTGTCACTTCATAAGTATTTGTCATTCTTTAATTAATTATTAATTAATTAGTCATTTGGAATAGTCCACAGTGGGTGCCGTTCCCAACAATTATTGGATTGTGTTACCCAACTCTCCACTATTTTATATTTTACTTACCTGGACTTGTGCCCTTGTTGCTTCCCAGTTCAACATCAATAGGACATTATCATGATAATATTTGACAATGAAAATCAATTTAATTACGTACTTATTAATTTTTTGGATCTGACGTGCCTAAAGATATCTACATTAAGATTGATACCTTAGTTAATTAGAACCACATGATTGATGGGTATATGACAGCAGCGCCACAGTACATCACGTTACAGTACCATGAAACTTGCCTATATAAAGATTGCATTCTCTTCACCTTTCTTCAATGCTTCTGTGTCTTTAGCATTATTACTCTTTGCTAATTATCTCTCTCTTTAGCATTCAATTCCCAGAATCAAAACAACAGAAAAAGCGTTTGAATATATATATACACATCCTTCTAGCTAGCTAGCTAAATCCATGGCAGCTTCTACTACTTCTTCATCTTCACCAGCACCAGCTGAGACTGTGTTAGAAGGATTTGAATTCTCAGAGGCAAACAACATCCTTCTCATGGCATTAATGGAGGAAACACAAGAAGATGAACAAAATCATGATCTGTACTATGCAGATGATGATAGGCTCATAAGTATGATTCAGTCATTGGAGGCAGAGATCAGAAAAAGTAGCAGCAGTCACCAGATCAGGTGTGACGATAATGATATTGATCATCATCACGTGGGACAGGTGGACGGCCAGGATTTCTCAACGTCGGTCAGTACTAATGATCATGATTGGATGGAGATGGAAGTGGCCTCTGCTAGTTCCTCTACATCATCACCTTTTGATGAAGAGATGGAGAGCATGGGCGCATGGAGCCCTTATGCTGCAGGTGGGGATGATTGTGATTATTCAGAGATGTATCATGGAGTTTTGTTGGACAATTCTTTCTTCTTGCCATAAGAAGCAAGTGATGTAGTCTTCTGAGATGATATGTTGATAATTAAACTATCACTGAATAAAGGATTTGTATGATTGATTAAATCAATTCAGTTATGAAAAAAATCCTTATTTATATATACGTTTGCAAATAACTATATACATCTAGTAATATCCAAGCAGATCCGTTACATTCATGAATGATGAGGATAATGATAAAATGCACGCAAAAAAAGCACACTTCTAACTACTATCTCACATATATATGTTAAGGTTGTTGATCACATCCTTAAATATTAAGTACATTAAATTATGACATCATATAAATTACCCTTAATATCTCTTTTAGTTCCGATATATGTCGAACTATCTTAGATTTTAAATTGTGATATTAAAATTTTCACTCAAAAGTGATCAATTGGAACCTCTCTTTCTATCAAATTTAGTGTAAACTTCAAAAAGCTAAGTTAATTATACATAATACCTCTAAAATTTAGATTGTATAATTATACATAATGCAGAAAACCTCAGTAATTTTAAAAATTTATAATAATTAAACTTCATAAACTTCTATATTTATGCAAATAACTCCTCCGCCGTTAATTAGTTTGTTAATTATTCACAACAATAATGCAATATGATAGTGTGCTTATATGCATGACAAAGTTTGAATGGTTATATATAATCGACACAAAATAAAAATTTAAAAGGGATATTTGATTAAAAAAAATATCACAATTCATTAATAAAACAATGAAGTATTCACTTCGTTAAAAAATATAAGTCATTTTTAATTTGTCAAATTGTAATTAATATATTATTTTTTAAAGTACCCTTAATAAATAAATTACTTTATATTTATTTTAAAGTAAAACACTCTATTAAATAAAAATAAATATGAAAATATTATATTAATTTGAAGACAATTAGCTACTTTATTAGAGGTGATATTTACTTAAAAGTATCTTATATTTTTTAATGAAAGGAATATACATGAACTTAAAAGTTGGAAGAGTACTTTTTCAAGTTTTAAAGGTGATTAAAGAGAGTTATGTGTACATATAAGTCAAATTTTAGGAGAGTTTTACATAATATTTAGCCTTTGTGAAAATATAAAAAAAAATGGCACCTCTTAATTACTTAGCAAGCAAACAAACACGTGTGGGGGGTAAGGATTAATGCTTCAAGAATCTTGCAAACTAAGGACAAAAATTCCACCTAGAAGTCAGTCAATTTTAACGAGCAGAGTGGTAAATGTATGTGCAGAGCCATATTCATAGAAAGGTTTAGAGTTTGGTTTTCATTCAGTAAGTAAGTAGGAGGTCACGAGTTTAACCTCAACTATAATTTTAAGTCTTTAGTGCTCTTTTAATAAAAAAAGAAAAAAAGGGGGGGTTTTGGTTTTCATGTCACTTCTCACTGTATTAAAAGAAACAGATTTGTTGAGATATGTGAAACATTCCCCAAAAAGAAAAGGCCAAATTATTGAAAATGACCGGAAGTGTTAATTTTAAATTTAAAAAAAAAATTATTTTCTTTCACAAGACAATCTATATATGTTGGCAAAATTATCTCACAAGACAATCCCTCTAAATACCACTTGTTAGTTTTTACATAATCCAATAACAATAATAAGAGAAATATATAATAAATCATAAAGTCTGATCAAAACCGTTTACCGAAAAAAAGAGTGTAATCATAACTGAAAAATATTTTTTATAATTAATTCATTATCGTATCAAGGACCACCATCAGTGGCGCACTAAAACGACTGAACATTTCAGCAAGCATACGCACATCGATTGGCCTCTGTTGACCCAAAGGAATAAAAAAATATGAGTCAAAGATATTTTTCTTTTTTCTTTTTATAACATAAAAAGTAAACTTCATTTGACAATTGAGATTATCCTGTCCCAAGGTATAAAAGTCAAAAGATAAACTCATCTCAATTAAATTATTATATATACAATGATTGACATCAAACATTTAATTATCTGCTTAAGTGATAAAAATTTTATCACTCACGCCAATTTTAATTAATAAAATATCTTTTTTTAATATTAGCTACCATAAATTTTATTATAATTTTATAATGAAAAATCCTTTATAAGTCCTATTAGGCAAATAGTAATGTTTTTTCATTTAAGGTTGTTTGATTTAATTTATTGAACTTCTTGAAGTACTTCCTCCATTTTTTATTATTAGAAAAACTATCATTTTTTATTTTTTTATACAAAAAAAATCAAATATTTTAATAAACAATTATTATACATTTTTTAAATTACCCCTCATAATTTATATTTATGAAAAATAATTAATTCATACTTATATTAATTAATATAGGGTATTTTAGTTTAATTTTTATTTTCAAACATAATTATTATAGTTAATTGATTTTATTAAACTGTATAATACAGTTTTTTCTCTTATGTATAAAAATGAAGGAAGTATGTTTTCAAAAAAAATATAATTTTTGGTCTTTATAGTTTTATTGAGTTTTACTTTTAGTGTTTGTAATTTTCTTGATATTTTCAGTTCTTATAGGAACTAAAAACACTAAAAAAATAAAAATTATAACACTTAAAAAATAAAAGTCACCCAATATTTTTGAAATCATAGGGATTGAAAATACTAAAAAAAATATAGAAATTAAAAATAAAATCCAATGAAACTACAAAGATAGATAATTGTGTTTTCCCTATATTTTTTTAGAAACATTTTTTGGAAATTTTTTTGTTATTATTTATTTTTAAAATTTATTGAAAATTATAACTATTTTAAATATTATTTTTAATGTTATAGATAAAAATATCCTTTTAAGTTTTGATGGAATTTAATTTTATGATTTGTAAAGATGAATTTAATGATATGCAATAAATATTAAGAAAAAAAACACACTAGCCAGGCCCAGGGTTCTGATTAGTAAGTTATTTCTGTAGTTTCCAACCAAATTAAACCACCTCTTAGTAAGTTTTCTTAAGATTATATTCTTAATTTATGAAAGTCTATCTCACAAAAAAAATAAAAAAATACTAAATAATATATATTCTAAATTTTAATTTAATATTTTAAATTTTATTTTATATTTTTATATTCTATTTTAATTTTAATTTTTCTTAGTTAATGATTAATTTTTCAAAATCACACAATAATTTCTTATGCGCTATTAAGTTAAAATATTCGACACACTTTTTTGTGACTCGGATAAGTAAAACGAAATCCTTAGACAAATTAGAATAAATTACACAAAAACTAATTCTAATTCTAAATGTAAAACTTATAATAAAATTAAATAAATGAATTAAAAATAAAAAATAAAATAAAGTGACAAAAATAAATTATTCATTAAATGTAAGAGAAAAGAATTAAATTTAAATAGTTATGAAAGGATGAAAGTACACTTAAATAAACTAACAAAAAATAAGAAATATTAAGAGTCAAAAGTATATTATAACCACAGAAAATTTTTGCCACACGAATCGCAATGAGCAAATGCAGTCCAGCTAGACAGTAATAGATTCTGGTGAATTTGCCATTTCGTATTAAATTGTACAAAGCATCCTAATATCCTAATAATATAACTAAAAATTAAAAATTAAAATTTGAGTGGCTTTAAGTCAAAATGGTATCTTTACAATGAATATTGGCTCATTTATATTCGATGTAGTGGCATGCTGAGTCATCTTATATATAAAATGAACGGACATGATGCTATTGCCTATAAGAACCAACCGATTTTTATCACACACGTTGTTGTTTGAATAATAGAGAATCATTTCGATGGTTTTAGTTCAATGTTTGCTCACGGGAAACCATACTTATTAATTCTATTATTAAATTCCCATTTACGAAAAAAAAATATTTTAGTTACATTGATTGAAGATATAAGAAATTAACACAAACAAAAAATCATAACATGGAGTGATAACCATATCCTAGGAAAATGAATCGAGTAATTATAGCGATTTATATTTAGATTTTGACAATACAAAGAAAATTAAAGGAAAAATACATATAGTAGAATAAAACTAAAGGAAGAATATTGTCCGAACAAGAAAAATAAGGAAGAACAAAGAGAAAAATTTATTGACTATTTCCAACTGTTTACTCTTTTTTAGTCATTGAAAAAATTGTAAATTATATATAGGATAAAGTACACATCTGATTTTTTAATTTTATATAAAATTTTATTTTAGTTTTTAAATTTTATAAAGTATTTTTTTTAATCATATAACTCTAATACTGTTAGTTTTATCACTAGAAAATTCCTACATTAAATTTTCAAATGTTGATATATTAAGTTTAATTTTTTAAAATAACAATGATTGACATACATAATAATCATTTGAAATTAATGATGTTAGGACTAAAGACTTAAAAATATATTTTAATTCTTTTATTAAATTCCCATTTACGATTAAAAAATATTTTACTTACGTTGAAGATATATAATATAAGAAACGAACACAGACAAACAAAAATCATAACAAAGTTATGACCACATCTCAAGAAAATGAATCGAGCACTCCTCATGTCCAAAATGTGAACAACTTTTACTAATAATCTGCATATATCAATAAAATTACTATTGTCATAAAAGTATAAATTGTTTTCTTTTTTATTTTTAATTCTAATTATCAATAATAAGTGAGAAAAATGTCACAAATTTATATAAAAATCTAGGTTAATAGATACAATGAATAAAAGGAAAACAAATTTTTGCAACTATGTATTAAGTTACTTTTATTTTAGATCAAGATTGGCTAGAAGAAAAAAGGCTTATACGTTGAACCCAATGAAGTAATTATAATGATTTATATTTAAATTTTGACAATAAAAAGAAAATTGAGGGAAAAAATGATGGAAGAATAAAATTAAAGGAAGAATGCTGCCCGAACAAGAAAGATGAGGAAGAATAAAAAGAAAATTTGATTGACTATTTCCAATTATTTCCTCTTTTTGGATCATTAAAAAGTTGTAAATTATATATAGGATAAAGTATCCATTTGATCATTTATTTTTATATGAGGTTTTATTTTATTCTTTTAATTTTACAAAATATTTTTTTTAATTCTATAACTCTGACACTATTAGTTTTATTAATAAGAAATTCCAACATTAAACTTTCAAACAGTGAAAATTCATTTTCATATATTGATATATTAAATTTAACTTTTTTAAAATAACAACAATTGATATAAAAAATATCATTTGAAACTAATAATGTTAGGGTTAAAGAATTAAAAATATGATATATAAAATTAAGGTATCAAATTAAAAATATGATATATAAAACTAAAAGATTAAATGTATACTTTAACCATTATATATATTAAGAGGCTAATTTAAATTATTCTTAAGGTGATTTCAAATTTATCTAATATAGATTGATTCTATGGAGAATAAAATGTAGATAATTTTTTCAAAAAGAAAAAAAATAAAGGACTTATTTAATTATGAATTCTTATTCACTGAATCATATAACAATTTAGACTTGGTCAATGTTTATCTATATGCTATATCTTATTACAATAAAATAAAATTTTGTAATGATGTATAAGTACTCATCAAGGTGATAGTTGGGCCATAAAGTCTAACCGACATTTTGAATAATATTTAATCATTATAGAATTAGGAAGATCAAAATATGTTTATCATTTCATTTTATGTTCATTTGAGCAATCAAAATTTGATCAAATTTTTTTTAAGAAATAATAATATTTTCAATTGAATGATTGGACAACTAAGATTGATCTAACCTATGATATGACTCTCTCTTTTTTCCTTGAAAAAAAAAACGGAGAGAGAATATTCACATGGGAGTGTTGTTGGTTCATTCACCATCCATTTTAAAGTGATGATATATATTAATCAAAACTACACCCCACAAACATGTGGTGGTGGCATGGTATGTATCAAAATTGTGTGGTTGGATGGCCACATATATATATATATATATATATATATATATATATATATAAGAGTATATCTTCCCAAGGCCTAAATAATTAACCAATATGTGATTTATTGGCTTTGCTTTGGTCTTACAGAGAGGCCCACTAAACAGATTTTTCAGTCACTTTCAATGGACTTGACAATATGTCAATTATAAAGAGAGCGAGTCCTATTGAAATTGATGCTCCATGATTAAAGGTAAATAGTGTTTTGAGTACTAATTGATTCCTAATATTATCTCTAATGTTTTAAATCATATTAAGTGGACACAAGAAAGTCTTCATGATATGAGCATTGTTAATTAATTAACTATCTACCATTATATATTTATAAAAAATCACAAAAACATTAAAAATATAATTCAAATTTAGAAAATATCCAAACTAACATATATATATATATATATAGAGTCATTTATAGTAATACCAAGCAAAACATAATTATACTTGCTTGCTTACCGTTTAGTCCTATTAATAAGTATAATATTAATATCTTCTTCTCCTTGACCATCATCTTAAAAAAGAATAACTTTTATATCTGATTTCACTTGCAACTTACTTAGGGTTTATAACTTTATATATTATAAGCTTACATTCTCACATTTTTAAAACTAATAAAATATCATC
Organism: Prosopis cineraria; assembly: GCF_029017545.1. Classification (NCBI taxonomy): domain Eukaryota; kingdom Viridiplantae; phylum Streptophyta; class Magnoliopsida; order Fabales; family Fabaceae; genus Prosopis; species Prosopis cineraria. The sequence goes on along the minus strand of NW_026555337.1, from coordinate 11,634,638 downwards.
TTTATTCTTTTAGGATAAATTGGCCCATTGGATGAAAAAAATAATGTGCCCAAAAAATATGAACCAAATTTTTAAAAATTTAAAAATATAGCCGGTTCACATTGATATATAAAAAATTTATTATTAATATATAAGAGGTTTATCATTGATATACAAAAAGTTTATTATTAAAAATTTTTAAATTTACAAGGAATTTATCATTGATAAATGACGGTATATCATTAACGAATATAATAAACTGATTATAATGTAAAATATAATAAATGTTAGTTTATTTGCTTGATTTGGTCCTATAACATAAATTATATCTACAAAAGTTACCTTCTTTTATTACATCTAAAACTTATTTTTTAAAGAAAAATATAATCTTTAACTTCAAAAGAAAATAAAAAAAAGATATAAGTATCAAAAAGTTTAATATCGCATTGTTTAATAAATTTCAATTTCTTAAAAATTTTCTTGAAGTATCAACTTTAAATTAATGACTCGTAATCTAAAAGTTTTAAATACTTAAAAAAATAAAGATTCTTTAAATTAAAAAATAATATTTCAATACTTTATATATGTATGTATGTATGTATGTATGTATGTATGTATTAAAGAAGTATCGACAAAATACGATACGGATACGTGAGGTAATTTATAAATAATAGCATTAACCAACTATAATTGTTTTCTTTGCTTTTCTAGGTAATTTGTATTTAATATTACTAGGTCATATTTTATAACATTATTATTAAGGGACACTTGATTCAACTGGTCAAAAAAGTTAAATTAGATTTGATACCCATAAGATTGTCATAATGGTAATAACAAACTCACACAATTAGAGTTCAGATTAATTTGGATGGGTAATGGTAATACGCCCAGATTTCTTGAGACACCGGGTGATAAATTTTTTTTAAAAAAATATTCTATAACATTATCAAGTTTAATTTGAGATATCTCTCGTTGCCTAGTTCAAGAGAAATCAAATTCTTTTTAGGGAGAATGACATTTAAGGCCTCTTGCAATAAGGGCCCATTAGTTTTATATTAGATATTGTTTTGTAAAAATACATATATATTATTGTTAAAAGTTAAATCTTAATTTATTAAATATATAAGTGTTTTTATAAGATAATATCCGATACAAGACTAACAGGCCTTTGACATAAATTCCCTTAGGGTGGCTTAATTACCATTCCCCCTTCCTTTTACTTGATCCAATTACCATTGGTCTAGCACTCTAGCTTGTTGTCTTTTAATCATTCAATAACAATTAAAAGTCATCATGAAACTAAATCAAAACTACACCGACTAAAAAAAATCTTTCAGCAAAAAGGCCTTTTTTAAAAATAAATAAATAAATAAATAGCTTATTAAAATGAAATCTAATCATAATTAATACATACTCCTCTAGTCTTATTTAAAAGACAATGTGAGTATTTATTTAATCCTATTCATAAAACAATTATTTTGTCCAATCATTACTCTTTTATTCCTATTGAATGTTGAAATGTTATTCAATGTTAAAGTATTTTTTTTTATATATAGATAATAGGGATAAAATTAAAAACTTATTAAATTTTTAAAGGAGTTAATAAGATTTAAAATTTTTTCTAATTTTCATTAAATATATTAAAAATAATTTATAAATAAGACTGGATATAATAAGTCGTGAAATTCACCTTAATGCTCCTTGAAAGTTCCAGGACATCACTTACAGGTAGGAAAGAAATAGGATGAGATCAAGGCTATATATAATCATCACTACACTGTTCAATTTCAACCCGAAATTAATGAATATAATAGTTACTTTGCAAAACAAAAATGGAAGAGATTTCATAGTATATATACCACATGATCTTGCTATCATCTTGAATATACTATTGTGAAAAACAAATTTTTATCTGAACTGTTTCTATTTACAAATTAGCCATTCACATATCGAATAAAGTACAATAAAGCTTAAAAAAGGATGAGTCACGTGTTTTTAAAAAGCTAGATAGATTAGTATATTGTAAACACATGCTTTATACAGAATTTGAGGTGAGTTACATTATTCATGACTTATAAACAATACAGTTTCTTATAAATTGTATATTATATATAGATAGAAATTATATAGAGGAACTTGTGTCTCTTCAAAATATTGAAATTCTAATACAATAAAAATTCTAAAAAAAAAGGGTCAATAAAACTCTCTGCATCACTGGAACAGAGCAGAGGTCCCTCACAATCTTTTACCAAATGCCCTGAGAAGGTCTCAAATATCAATAATTTCTTTGGCACATATATAGGCCTGTTTGTTTGCTAGAATGAAAGGGATTAAAAAAATAAAAATAAAAATCAAACAATCAAGATCTAGAGAGGAAATAAGTCCACTATGCTAATGAAAGAAAAATGGAAAAACCAGAACAATTTCCTGAGCAAAGTGAAGAAGAAACATGGGAATGGCAGAAGACAAAGTCCAGCCGTGATGAAAACGTCAAGTAGCAGTATGAAATTTTCTCAAAAGGGGAACACTAGGCAATACAGATCACATATTATTCACCACAAAAAAAAAGGACCTTTTCCATACTCGCTCAGATATTGTTTCAAAAACCCAAAAAAAGAAAGAAAGAAAGAAAAAAAGAAACAAGGCAAAATGTTCTCTCTCAAAGATAGCCAGTGCAACTCATAGTTCAAGCAAAATATTATTTACAGTTCCCACTTGAAGAAAATTGACTTATCCAATAGTGAGTTCCATAAATAGCAAAAGTCGTAAATTCAACTAGTCTACAGTAAACTATATAATGTCTTCAAAACTGAGCAACCTCAATCTCACTTTTCCACAGCTGAGCAATCTGTCAGAAAGTTAATGAAGCGTAACAAGGATTAGTCAACAACTAAGCAAGGAAAAAGAACTCTAGAAACAAGAACTAACCATTTCTTGAACACCATTCTCTAGCATTCTGGAACATGCGCAGCCATGGACTAGGCCCTTTTCTGTCCACATTCCACTGCTTTGGATACCATGGGAACTGCCACATTAAGAAGCAACGCTCTGGATGAGGCATCATGGCCAGATGTCGTCCATCTGGAGAACAAATAGCTGCGACCCCTAAAGGAGAGCCATTTAGACTGAAAGGATATTTCTCTGTTGGATTGCCACCATCATCACAGTATCTTAGAGGAGCTAAATCAGAATGAACAATACGATCCAGCACACCTTCATCTGGGAAATATGCTTTTCCCTCACCATGAGCAGCCCACACGCCAAGTGTACTACCTTCCATATCTTTAAACATTATAGCTGGTGAGCCTTTTATTGTCACACTTGTAAATCGGCATTCGAAACGCCCGGACTCATTGTGAATGAATCTTGGTTGTGATAGGTCACCACCAGCACCTAGAACACCTCCAACTTGTGGACCTGGTATCCAACCCAACAAAGCCATTAATTGACACCCATTGCAAACTCCAAGACTGAAAGTATCTGAACGGTTGTAAAATTCTTGAAACTGCTTTATAAGAGGCTCATTGTATCTTATACAAGCAGACCATCCTTTCGCAGAATCAAGAACATCTGCATAACTAAATCCACCAACAAAAACAACCCCACGGAACTCCTGCAAAGAGATCACTCCATTAAGAAGGTCTGACATTGTAACATCCCATGGTTCAAAACCAGCAGCGTAAAATGCTGCAGCCATTTCTCTATCTCCATTGCTGCCTTCTTCTCTTATAACAGCAACTTTTGGTTTTGAAGTTGCAAGTATGTACTCTTGGTTGGTGAAGGAAGGAGAAAAAGACAGTTTCCATGAAGGTGCACATCTGTGTTTTAGTCCTTCTCTTTCCGTATCAACGCAGGAGGCCAACCTCTGGAACTTTTCCAGCTGAAAACTTGTTTCTTCCCACATATCCCTAAGGACAGAAGTACTCTCTTTCAAATGAGTCACCCCATCAACCTTAACTTCTATCAATGAAGTAGCAGTTACTTGTCCTACAATCTCACCAATAACACCACCACGGTTCAACTTATCAAGCACAGCATCTAAATTTTTCTTGCTTACCTCAACAATTAACCCAAGTTCTTCTGCATAGAGGGTTTCGAAAAGGCTGTTTCCTTTTGAAGTCAAGTCTAAGATAAACCCACAATTCCCAGCAAATGCCATCTCTAGAGCACAAACTAGCAACCCACCATCACTTATGTCATGTCCAGCAGAGATCAATCCATCTGTAAGAAGGTCTTGGACATTCTCAAATACCCTTTTCAAGTAAGGAACATCATCAAGATCAGGACACTGATCCCCAATTTGGTCAAACGCTTGGGCAAGAGCAGATCCACCTAACCGTCGCTTTCCTTTTGCCAGATCAATATGAAGCAAAATACCATCATTTTCAAGTTTCAAATCTGGCGTCACTGTTTGTGTAATGTCAGGACAAGTGACATAAACACTGATTACAAGGTTTCCTGGAGCCTTAACAACTTCACCTCCAGCATGAGCTGCCATAGAAAGGCTGTCTTTCCCACCATCAATAGCAATACCAAGTTCAATCATTGCTTCTGACAAAGATTGAGCAGCATCATACATGAAAGCTCCTTCCCCATCAAGCTTGGCAGCATACATCCAATTACCACTTGCCTTAACATCAGAAAGAGAAGTGACCTTTGCCCATACAAGATTTGTGAGTGCTTCTCCAACAGCTAACCTTGCCATTGCTTTAGAGTCTAACAAACCTTTGATTGGTTGCTCCCCTATGGCACATGCACCTCCAGTCACATCAGTAAAAGTTTGTGCAATAACTGCGACATTGGCAAGAGGAATCTGCAGAGGGCCAACAGTTTGCTGCTGTGCCACGAGACCAGTAACACACCTATCAACTTTTGTTGTCAAGAAGCGCTTTGAACAGACAGATGGCAAATGCAATACCCTCTTCAAAGAATCCATTACCGTGACAGTTGGGGCTACATCAAATGAATCTTGCTCGTAAACAACCCTGGCAAAATGAAAAGATTTTTTAGGCATGTCACCAAGTACCTTCTCCAATTCAAGATCCACAGCAGGGAGAGGAGGAGGAAGTCCATTTGACAGACACTTCTGAGTTTCTAAGGTGTCAATTAAAACAACACGTCCATCACCACTAATAGTACCAATCACAGCCATTGATAACTTTTCCCTATCACAGATTGATTGTAAAACATTACGACTTTCTGGCTTCACTAGGATTGCATCTTGTTCTTGATATTCTGCACCCCAAATTTCTAGAACAGACATTGTGTGATCACCAACCACAACTGCTCGGATATCTATCTCAGCACCCTTTGGGTATATAATTTCCTTTACAACATTGCAATTCCCACCAGCCCCCTGATCATGAATGCTGATAATTGGATTTTTCTCTCCCATCTCTATGCAAGCACGGACAACACGATACAATTTTTGAGCCATCTCAGCATCCCCACGTTGTACAGCATTGAAATCAAGTTCTGCATCATTCTGACCACTAACCATGCTCGAGGCTGCCCCACCTCCCATACCAATACGATAAGCAGGGCCTCCAATCTTAACAACTAGCATCCCAATGTCAGGTTCTCCCTTGGATATATGAATATGGTCAATCTGTCCAATGCCTGCACTAAACATTATTGGTTTCAACCACTCCCGCCTTTCCCCACTAGGAAGTCTCATTCCAAAAGTTCTACAGAAGCCTTGAATCAAAGGCTCTCCAAACTTGTTGCCATAGTCAGACGCACCATTACTAGAATCTAAGAGGATCTGCAAAGGTGATGCTAGATTTGAAGGATAAGTAAAGGATGAGTCTTCCCATTGACCATAAGACCCTGGCAAGTTGAGATTCCCAACGCAATAACCAGCTGTGGCTGCCTGTACAAAAGAACCTCTTCCTGTGGCATGTGTATCCCTAATGCGACCTCCTGCACCTGTCTCTGCACCAGGATAAGGAGCAACTGCACATGGAAAATTATGAGTCTCGGCTGTAAATAAGATATCTAGGTCACATGCCGTTGGGTTTAATTGACATGCTGACCCCGGCCGAACTGGTCGCAACTGTTTCACTGGAAAACCCCTAATTGCACTAGAGTTATCCTTAAATCCAATAACTGAGTTATTTGGATTTGCTTGTAAAGTTCTTTTCACAATCTGCATCAATGAGTTATCCATTAGTTGCCCGTCAATGATCATCTTTCCAGTAAAAAACCAATGCCTGCTATGTTCACTGTTGGATTGAGCAATATCAAACAATTCAACATTAGTTGGATCACGCTTAATATCATCTCTGAAAAGTTTAGTATAGTATTGTATATCCTGGTCATCAAAAGCTAAACCCATTTCTTGATTAATTTCTTCTAATGCCTTCTGCCCCTTCTCCATGATGGGTATAAAATATACTTCCTCTGGAACCACATTGGTCTCAAAAGATGTTAGCTTCTGACTGTAAATACATTCAGTCATTCTATCATGCACCATTGCTGTAAATTCATTGACTTGATAATCTTCTAAATCACCCTGGATGTGTAATAAGTACCTCCTTGAACGTTCCAAACGTGTCACCTCCGTCAATCCACATGCACGGCAAATTGCAACAGCATTGGTAGACCAGGCTGTGGTAAATGACAACCTAGGGCCAACCTCTATTATAACATTCCTCAAACCTTGCTCCCTTCTTTTTTCAAGAAAGCTCTCAGTTTGCAATGCATCAGGCTGATATGTTTCTTGAAGAATCCATTTAAGCACTGATAGGTTTTTACTTGAAAGTTCTGTTTCAATACCAACATTGAAACATTGCTCTGTTTGCAAAGCCACTATCTGATCAGAGATTTTGTTCTGAATCTCTTTAAGAAGTTCAGCAGCTGCACTTTCTTGGATTAATGGAACCCGATAAAAATGAAGAATTTCCGACGCAGGCTTCACGACCAAGCTAGACTGATCATCTACTAAACTACTGGCACCCCCAGCAACCACAGCTTGAGGATTTGTTTGAGCTTGGCAACTCAAAGATAAGGCTTTTCTAGTGGAACCCCATACTTGTCTTCTACTCCAAACTGTACCCCAGAGCAAATTACTCCTCCGCCAATGAGATTTCTTCACTAAAAACAGACTTTGTCTACATGTACCCTGAAACCATAGACAAATAAAAAAAAAAAAGAACCCAATAACATCAAAATATTTCAAGATTAAATATAGAGAAGAAACAAGACCCATAGAATGTTGATCAATTGGTCAACCAAAAATACAAAGGAAACTGATATTTACAAACCCATCCACACCAACAACAAAATTTTATTACAACCATACAACGTTTCAAAAGGTCCAAACTAAACAAATTGTTTACCGTAAGATGATATGGAAATCTGGGATTATGTGAATTCAAATAAAAGAAGAAAAAGCAAACCTGAAGGAATTCAGCAGCCCCAATTTCGCCAGCAGCAGCCATGTTCTTTAGAAGAGCAAACTGAAAGGCAATTGGTGATATTATTACCTCTTAACATGCAGTGAGAGTCCCCAAAGACTTCAAGAAGAAAGAATATAAATTAAAAATTTCAGAATTCGTCCAAATCAGATATAGTATACAATAAACATTAAATATATAGGAACTTCCTGTTTGATTCTATATTTTACTTTTACCGTCTTGAAACAGTTTTGACAAATCGTTTTCAAAATAACTTTAAAATGGCATTAGTCATTTGTTTTAATAACACATTTAAAAACAAACAATAAAAGGGTTGTTTGGAAAAATAGATTAAATTTTTTTGAAGCAGGTCAGCATCACAAACGAAAACTAAACCCGAAACTCGCAGAAAAGTCACGCCCAAACTACAGGAGCAAAACCAATTAGAAAAACCAAGCAGCCCATTTCAGCAAAGTCAGGAAAAACAAACCTGAGATAGTGAGGAGCACCGTCTTCTTCTGTGCGCCTTTTTTCTCTACTTCAAAGCTTCAGTCTGCCGTAACAGGAAGGAGAGAGTCGATCAAGATGATGAGAATGAGTACTACTTGGATGTGGTAAAATTTACAAAATTACAACCAATGAAAGATCACAAACAATACCAAGGTGATCTTCTCTAGTGCTCAGCGTACAGAAAAATGAACAAATAAACGAATTGCATAAGGCTGCATACACAGTAAAGAATCTAGTATACTGGACATAAAACACTGGAATATACCGAAAAATGCGGAATAATGCTTGATAGTCGTGTCATAGTGTAGTGGGGATCGTCCAATTCCAACAAAGGAAGAAGATTTACTAGCTGTTAGACGTGATGAACAGGTGCTCAATGCATAGGCTTGAGGTAAACACGTCTTTTACTCAAAAGATGGGAGGCCCAACTTGTCAGAGAATTAAACTTCGCGGTGACTAGAACCATGGGATGGAAATCGCCGCCATTATATTATAGCCCCTCACGGCCTGACCTCCAACAACGTCGCCGTGCGTAGACAAAGAGGAGAGAGAATAGAAGCCGAGGACGAGAGCAGAAAGTAGAAGTGAATGGCTGAAGTCAAAGTGGACGAGTGAAGGTGAAACTGATAGGACCGGAAGCGTGGTCTGAGAAAGTGAGAATGAGGCGTGGCAGGGAGGGAGACTAGGTCAGTCAATCAAGACTGCTCCATATTCAATAGTCAATAGTGCCTTAACCTTAAGGGGCCCAAATAAAAAACAGGAATTTGATTCCAACTAAACAAAGGAGAATCTCATTTATATTTATAGACAGGGAACCATTTATCCCACGTCGGACCAACTTAGGGTGAGCATTGAATGTATTAACGGATACACTATACACTTGTTGAATGAGCTTGTTGAGAAGAGAATAATAGTCTTGTAATAAAGTAATATCACAACTACACCCAAATTCGCCCAATCAGTACGAGAGAGTCAAGAATTAATAGAGAAGCTGTTCCATCCTATATTAGAAGGACCTAAAAAGAGTTTTAAATATATAAATAAATACATTGCACATCCCATTAAACTATCTTTTTGGAGGCAGCAATGGTGTTACGACATGTTGGTTTAATTTTGTTTCATGAAAACATTATTTTTTTAAAAAAAGTTATTTTTGTGAAGTTTTATAATGTTTGCTTAAATTTTTAAAAAATCACAATTCAAAACAACATATTTTGATTATTTTAAGGGAAAATTATATTGAAATCTCATGCAAAAAATATTAATCATTGCAAGTAAAGCTGAGAATATGGGTTGAGTTATATGGATTAATCCGAATAATCGGTTATAAGAGTCGAATTGAGTTGGAAAAAAATTAACCCAAATAAAAATAAGTTTTTTTGGCCCGAACCATATAATTCATGAACCATATAGGTTAACCCTGATGAGTTAGGGTTGGCTCATTTAACTCATATTATTTTAAAAAAATTAATAAAAAAATAAAAAGGAAAAAATTTTGTGAATATTAACCATATTAGGCATAACTTACTTAGTAGGATCAATTTATATATTTCGTACAAACATTATAAATTAATATTTTGATATATTTAGAATGAATCATGAAGAAATATCAAATTAAAACTTATTATTTAGGTATATTTTTTAAAAAATTCTTAAAAAATTAATAAATGGGTTGGCAAGTTAACTCATTTAACCTGCCAACCCTCAAGAGTTGGATTGAAATTTTTTTAACCCATATAAAAATGAGTTGAGCCCAACGCAACCCACATTTCTCTCAACCCATATAGGTCGGATTAACCTATATTTTCACCTCTAACTATAAGGTTCACTGACAACTAAACTAAACTGTATTAACAACACAACCAATTGTCTGTTTAATTTAATTGTCAGTGGACCTTATAGTAATTAATTTTTCTGTGTGAAACTTAGTTGGAATTCTCCCTTATTTTAATAATATTATTTTATTAAAATAATGTGATACAATAAATGAAAGAAAATATTATAAAAAATACATGAATATATAATAATATTTTAAAATAACTAAATAATAAATTTTTTATGGATAGATATCCATAAATATATAAATCTAAAAATCACTTAATAATGATTATTATTATCATTATTATTTTAATTTAATTATTTTTTATAAAATCTCTGAAAATAAATTTTTTAATAAAATCTTTAAATTATTTAAAAGATTAGGCAACTGTTTAAAATTTACAATTGAAAACAACGACACAGTTGCCAATAAGTGAAACACGGATCTGGATTTGTATTCCGTGCCCGTGCTCATCACCCCCTAAGCTGATCTTGGCCTTCCATCTTTTTTTTCAAATGATTTTCTATAGTTAATTTTAAATTATTTGTAAATTATTTTTAATATTACATTTATTAAAATAAAAAATATGAAAAAATTTAATATTTTAATCTGGACTGAATTTTATATTTATTAGAAGATTAATACTATGGTACTCATCACCTTTAATGAAATCTAAAAAGTCCAAATTTAAGATTTTTATTTGTATTTTATATTCATTAAAATAAAAATATAAAAAACCTTTTATAAATCTGTTTATCAAAAATTTGGTGAGTACAGATTTAATTTCGATGAATTTATTAAATATTATTTTTTAAATTTTTTTACAAATTGATGATTCAGATATATTATGAACAATATATCATTTGAAATGTCTAATTTAAAATTAAAAAAATTTATAATTTTTACAAATTAATCATTTAGATATACTCTGGACAACCTATATCTAATAATTAATTTTTATAAAATTTTATTTTGATAAATATAATATTAAAAATATTTTTTAAATAATTTAAAATTAATGGAAAAAATCACTTGAAAGAAAATAAAGGACCAAGATCAGCCTTTGTGGGTGATGAGGACCAAATGCAGGTCCAAGAGGCGATGCGAATGACAGACTTCGAAGGACTAGTGACTTGAGAGTTGAGAATTTCCAAATGCTCTTCCAATTGGAAGACCATTTTTTTTGAAGAGCCTGGCCCTGAAAAAACTCCCAGCAAGCATCGGCTCACAACGTTTCGTGGTGCTGACACCAATTAAGAGTTTTTTTTTTTTTTTGGGTCAACAAACAATTCACACTAAAACAATAGGCATAGGGATATACGGATGCTAAATTTATTTTTATATAATATTCTTTATTAGTATCTTAAAAAAACATATAATGTCAATTCTACCATTTAAAAAAGTTACTTTTATAATTAGTTGATTAAAAAATTATAAAAAAATGACAAAAAAATTATAGAAAAAAATTTAAAAATTGCAAAAAAAAACCTAAAATTACATATAATGGTCCAAAAATTACAGACAATAATCAAGAAAAAATTTTAGGTCATTTTTTATATTTTTTATCAATTAATAGTCAAAATTAATTTTTTGTTAAAGTTAAAAAAAAAATATTAAACTAAAAATGAGTTTAGAATTCAAGATACTCTTAAACTTATAGTTTGAAAGTCAATTTATCATTTAACCATTTTTTTATTATGACATTTTCTTATTCAATGATAAGATTATCTTTTCATTTTTTTTTATTCTTTTTTTTTCATATATCAATTTTCCTCTTCAAACCAAACAGACGATAAACATCAAAACTAGGGTTAAGATTTTGTTTGTCACATACAATACCTTTCTACAACATGGATTATCACGTAGTGACAATAAGATTGCTTTACCATAATGTTTTTAATGTCATCAACTGGGTTAAGTTCAATTGAATGAATTAATCTCTCACAATATGCTCAAATTTAATACCTAGCCCAGGCGCGAGTAGAATTACCTTCAATGAAAAGAAAAGTATATGCAATAAAAAAATATTGTTTTTTATATCCATTTCACCATCACAAGACTCACCATACTTCTAAACCATTGTACAAAATAGGTTTGCCTCATGCAGACAAGAATGGCACAAAGTTAACAGGTCACCTTACTAATTTTCCTAGTGAACTCAGTCAAGGAATATTACATACTGATACTACATAATTTCATTCAATAATTAACAGCCTGTTATTGACTTGTAACTGCAATACACTATGTTACACCCACTCACACACTCCGTGAATAAATGCAACAAAGGAGATTTAAATATAGAGTGGTACACTTCTGTAGATGATTTAAAAAAAAATACCAAATATGCATGCTAGCAAACCTTACGAGAGAGAGAGAGAGAGAGTCAAATGAAGGAAGCCATGCCCACAATGCTTTCTTACGAACTGTTGCATCAGTGGAAAAGGTCAATCACAAAACTAGTGCAAAACAAATAAGGTGTTTGGCATATTTTCGTCCCTTGGTACAGTCAATGGTGAGGAAAGAAATAAAGTGAGGTCAAGCTCAAGTTTAAACAAAACTGATACATTGAAAATTTATAAATATAAATTAATATACAGTTAATATTTAGTATATAAAAATAAAATATAAAATTTTACAAGTCACGCTGTAAGTTATAAATGTCTTTTATTTTTAATCCAAGAGAAAACTTTCCAGTTGAAAAGAAGGACCTTGGGAAACCATACTTGTTACAATCTGTTTCCACATCCCCATCTTGGGCACAAAACCTTGCTGCACCATCTGCTTCACAGCCCAATCAACATCACCCACAAGATTAATCTTGCACAGTCCCTGAATCATCAATTTATAAGACACAAAGCTTGGAGTGATGCGCATCAAAACCATGTGATCCATGAGATGTTTGGCTTCAACAAACCTCTCAGCATCAAGCAATGCATACAGAACTTCTTGATAAGAACTTGCAGTAGGAGAACACCCTTTAAGTTGCATTCTCTCCAATAGCTCTTTCCCTTGTTCAACTCTCCCCTGTTTTCTCAACCCAGAAATCAGTATGTTGAACAATATCGTATCAGGCCAAATACCATATCCCTCCATTCTATCCAACAATAAAAATGCATCATCCACCTTCCCTTTTTCACAGAGAGCATGCATCAGCGTGGAGAAAGTTCTCACGTTGGGTTCACATTTTATCCTGGGAAATTCATCAAGCACTTGGAATGCAGCCTCCAGCTTCCCACAATTACACAAGCCTTTGATGAGTATATTGAGGCAACAAGCATCGATCTCAACACCTAACTTAGGAGCTGAGGTATAAACTTCATGAGCAATATCTAACAGTTTGGCAGATACAAGGAGGTTTAGGACGAAATTGAAGGTTTTCGAGCTAGGCCAGCAGTGGAATTTGGGCATGTCATAGAGGGTCTCCATTGCCTTGTTTATACGACCAGCCATGTTGCCGTAGACCTTGATAATGTTGTAGAAGAAATCATCAGACAAACGGCAGTTCCTCTCGAGTTTGATTCTGTGCATGAGATTGTCAATGGCATCAAACATTTTGGCATGAGCTAGTTTGAGGATGATGGAGAGGTAGAAGGATTCATTGGGTTTATAGTCCTTGCGCTTGGAGTAGAGTTCCAAGACTGTAAAGGCTGAAGATGGGTCAGTGAGGGAGTTTACAAGAGTCAACACCTCTTTGGGAGTTAACCAGTCTTTATGATTTAGCCTTGTCAAAATGGCAGAATCCCTTGTAGATGCTAAAAAAGTAGGAGATGAAGAAGACGAGGATGACCACGTGGCGGTAGAGTACGTGAAAGCAAGAGAGTTGAAAATCAAATGTCGAGGGAGCTTGCAAATTATTGGAGAAGCTCTGAAAATCATGTCTCAAAGCTGTGGCTGGCTTTTCTAGTGGAACCCCGAACCTGAATTGGAGGCAACACTCACCATATCAGGAACTCAAACCCAGAGGCACATTAAGCCAATGTTTAGTGGAAGGGGAAATGTTTTTTGAAAGGAAATGAAAAATGTACTGAGATTAAAAAATGTTATAGATGCATTTCTCATTTCCTTTCTAAAAAAAAGGCTTTTTTGCGAGCAAAACATTGCATCAGAGTTTATCAAAACTTATTAGAAAACAATTAAGGGTGTGTTTGGTTGATGATCTTGTTCATACCAATCCTCATTTTCACCTCTCTAACATTCTCTGTCTCTTTTCTCATTATCATCCTATAACTTCATTTTAGTTCATTTTTATTCTCAATCAATCCATTCCATTTCTTTCCAACAACCAACAACTAAATCGTTACAAAATGACTTAACACACTTCAAGCGAGAAGTTTCGTACTTTCGTTCTATCCCCAATATAATTTATGCTACAAGCCCAAGGGTTCTAATTTTACAGGAAAATCAACAAATAGACGAATTGCACTAGACAAAGGAAACCTCAGAAAAAATACACTCTAATCATGCTAAATATAAAGTACTGGAAAATTCAGAATAATGCCCTCGAGAGTCATGTCATAGTATAGTGAGGATCGTTAATATCAACAAATGAAGAAGATCTACCTGTTGGTGAACTTGATGAAGAGGTGCGCAATGCATATGCTTCAAATAAACACGTCTTTTATTTCAAATAAGGGAGCCCCAATTTGTCACCGAGTCAAACTTCGCAGGGACTGGAATCGTGAATGGAAATCGTCGCCATTATCGCCGCCTACACATGGCGAGCGAGAGTGGAAACTGGAAACGCCGTCGTACTGCGTCGAGAAAGAGGAGAGACAAGAGAGTCCGAGAACGAGAGGTGAATACCTGAGCCGAGATAGCTGAAGTGAGAGTGAATGACGGAGCCAAGCTAGAGAAGCGAAGAGAGTGGAGGAACCAAGGCGGTCGCTCGCTGCCGTCGATAGGTGGAGAGGAGCGTGAGTGGCCGAGGCCGTGTGGGTTAAGGCCCAACCCGTGTTAAATCAAATGCCTACATTTCGCACTGACTTCAATCTTCGGGATAGAATTAAATATACTCAAGAGGCATAAAAATGAATTAAATTATGTATGATAAAGCTAAAAATCACATATTAGAAATGTTGAAATTATCATACTTTCCACAAAATTCATTAATCAATTTCATAACTCCTAATCTCATGCACTAAATTATATTTTCTCTATCATAAAATTGCAGCAGCAGAAGTTAACAAAAAAGTAATTTGGAGTGTCCAACCTATATTGTAAATTAGTGCAACTAATTATCCCCCAACACTTACTAACAAAACATTTCAAGGCAGATTCCCAGGACAGATAACAACTGCCAATTTGCTTAAATATTATCAATTGGCTGAGCAAAGAAGCAGACCTTAACCCTGAAAAAAATGCAATAGTGGTAGTCGAATCAGAATTACAACAGGCAGTTATGAATTATCATAAAAAAAAAGGTAAAATACAAATCCGTTCTAGGAGTAAAAAAAAAAAAAAAAACCCAAGGGTTCATTTAACCATTTATTTCTTAAAAATATTATCACGGGAGGACCCAATCATTCCCCCAATTCCAAGTCCTTATATAGGCAATAAATATCTTGCTCTGAGTTTTTTTTTTTGAGCAATTTTCCCTTAATAAATAGAGTGGCCAATATGATCGGACAGGGCATGCATCTGAAAACTATAACAATGAATGCATTTTCCCGAGCTACTTTGACGTTATAATTAAGCTCATGAAATTATTAATGCACATTTTTAATTAAACCTATGGTTAATTTTTATTACATACTCTTAAAAAGTTGTGCTGTAAACAATTAGACATTAAATAGATTTAATTAAAAGCCCCCGTGCGTTGTATTCTTAAGCAACAAGAAATTAATGTGCCGATCGCAGCAAAGCATGCACGACTGGGCAACTTTACAGCGTCGCTTAATATTCACAAATTCAGCATACGCACTACTATCTTTGTAAAGCGGCCCCTGCCTACCCACCTGCAAGCGCGTCTCATGTACGTTACAACAACAGAGATGGTGCATTAAATGATGATGATAATGATGAGAAAAAATATAATTTTTAATTCTTATAATTTTTTAAATTTTATTTTTAATTTTTATAATTTTTTTATAATATTTTCAATCTCTATAAAAACTAAAACTACTAAAAAAATAAAATTATAAAAAATTAAAAAATAAGGATTACCCAACCTTCGTAAATTTATGGAGACTAAAAATATTAAAAAAACTATAAAAATTAAAAATAAAATCTGATAAAACTATAAAAATTAAAAATTGTGCTTTTTTCTAATAATACTACTACTATTAATGAGTCAGTCTTATGAATAAAAGAAACTGTATAGTTATATGTCACTTTTTTGAGGTGTTCTTCTTCTTTAGTTTGTCTGTTTAAGATTTTATGATATTAGGTCAGGTTTCTTTTCTTTTTTTTTTTGACCAAACAGGTTTTTCTATTTTCATTATTATATAAAACATTTTTCACACCAATAATTACAGCTAGTATAAGAAGTTTGTTAAAATTTTAATTTAAAAAATAAATCTGAAATTCCTTATAATTTTTTTAATTTTGAATTAAGTTATTATAATTTATTTTGTTTTAATTGAATCCTTATAGTTTGATCAATTAAATGTTTTTAATCCTTAAAAATTAACATCTTTGAATTTTTATTTAAAAAACAAAAATAAGAAATTTTTTATTTTTTAAAATCATTATATAAATTTAGAGTTAATGAGATAATTTCTATAACTCAAAATTTATATATTTAAGTTGCCTTTTAAATATTTTTTATACTTATAAAATTTTCAGCGAAGAATTAATAAAAAATATAAACAGTGTATAAAATCAAATTTTTGGTTTTCAGTTTTAGTTAATAAATATTGCATAAATTCCAAATATACTTTTGTTTAGGAAATTTAATAATTCATTGTTAATTTTAATATTTAAGGATTAAAATGTTTAATAAATCAAACTATAAAGTTTTGATTAAAATAAAATGAATTACAAAAACCTCATTCATAATTAAGAAAGACTATAAGTATCTGCAGATTAGTTTTCCTTTAATTTATTTATAATAATGCCACTGCACACACTTTTTATACTTTTTCAATGGTGTAAAAAGCTATTTATGTGCTAGTTATTTATTTTTTTCGTTAGCACAAAAAAAATCATTTTAGACTAAAGTGTATAGTGCTTTTTGAATTCCTCACGTCAAAACAAAGTAGAAGCCAAGAACCATAGAAGATAAATGAAAAAAGATGTCTGTATTTACTGTTTATAAGTTGCAAGAGACTCCACTTAGTTATACACTATAAGCATTAATTATTAATTATTAACTAAAAAGCACTCTTCTTTCAGAAAATACGAGAAAAATTATTAAATAGGATAAAATTATAAAAACAAAACAAGTGGTCCAGAGTTCTTAGAGGCCAGACTATTTATGAAACAATTATGATTTCTTTTATGAAATAATTATTAGAGGCTAGACTATCAACTTTTTAAATGCAAAGTTAAGGGGATAACACTTAAGTTTGAATGAGATCATTTTATTCAAGTAAAGTTCTAATAAATTTTAAAATGTAAAGTAAGCTTCTTAAATCCTTAACTAATATTTTTATATATATAATGCAATCTGTTTTGAATTATAAAGTTAAGAAAACGAGCTGTAAATTTAACAATATAAAATCTCAATTTTGGGATAAAAAAATTACAAATTTTAGAAGTATTCAAATAAAGACATATTACTTTTTAAATTTAATCATTAAATTTGCATTCTATTAAAATCAGGAAAGTGAGTTGTAAATTTAAAATGACAAAATTGCAAATTTATCTCCCAAATTTGATATTTTGCAACTTAGCTTTTCAAATTTGTAATATCATCTTGTTGAATTAACAACTCATTTTCCCAATTTCAATAGGTAATACAGATTTTATTTAAACACTTTCAAAAATTTACAACTTTATCTCTCAAATTTGTAATCTTGTTATCTTGAATTTGCTTCTTGCTTTCTTGATTTTAATATGAAATACAATTCCTAATGATTAAACTTAAAAAATAACATTATTATTGAACAGTTTGAAGAATTTCAACTTTATCTCACAAATTTATAATTTTATCTTCCTAAATTTGAAACTCATTTTCTTAATTTTAAAATTGAAAATGTATTGCACTGTATGAAAACACCATATAAAGAACTAAGTGACCTACTTTACATTTTTAAATTTGTTGAGGCTTTGTTTAAATAAATCCATCCTTTTAAAACTTAAATGTCATTTAACCAAGATCAAACCACTTAAAAAGTACATTTCAAAGATAACATTCTTAAAGTTATACAAAGCCAACCGTGGCACTCAATTAATTTGACTCAACACACACACACATGCTTTCGGGTCGTGCTTACCAAGATGTGAGGGTCCCCTCCTCTTTTATCAATTCATGTTAAAGTTAGGTATAAATATAAGTAACAATATGATAATAAGCATTCTATGTAATGAGAATTTAGATAAATCTAAACGGGATATAATAATATTTCAAGTTTTTCAAAATGTAAAACGATGAAATAATAATAATAATAACAATGAGATGGTAAGACTAGTATTGTGATGTGATGTAACAGTCTTTTTTGGGTACACTTCTTTGTTTTTCTATTGATTAATAAGTTAATAATGTCTACTTGGATAACTTTAACATGTGAGTGGAACGTCACATGAATTTTCAACATCCTTTTCATTCAAATAACAACTATTCATGCTTGCATATTCCAAGAAGCTAAGCATGACTTTGTAAGGGAATAAACTTAAAAGATAACATCATCAAACTGATTCAATTTAGTCTAGTGTTACTTTATACTTTATAGACAGCTTTCTTGTTACCTAGAAATAGAAAAAAAATTATTATAAAAATTAGTGTTCATAGTTTAATACTTTAATTAGAAAAACAGTAATTTTTTTAATCTTTTTAATTATTAAACGAAAACAGGGGACAAGATTGTTAAGTAATACAAGTACTGCTATTTCTATTTATGTAAATTATATTACATGTATAAAGAGAGTCCATCTTAAAAAATTATCTTGTTAAGTGAGAGAGATTTTTAAACTTTTAAACTCACCTTTTTAACAAGGCTCTTTCGCATGTGCTCTTAGAAAAAAAATGATATCTTATTTTTAACTTATCATCATAAAATTTTTTATATATAGCTTTTTTCATGATATTCGACCTTCAATAAAAATATTAATATTATTAATACAAATTTAGAAGGAGAATCTCAATTCTAAAACAATAATCTATTGGGTTGAAAAAGCTTTTTAAATTTATAAACTTTCTTTTATGAAACTCCTTACATGAGGCTCATAACAAATTTAAAGGTATATTATGATATATTGTGACTATATGAGTCCTTTGTTTGGAGATGATTTTGACAAGTTTCACGACGCCCTTCTTTTTCTTTTCTTCTTTCATAAAGGGAAATCATAGTTAGGGCCTACTAAACAAGATGCTAGTGTTTGGGTACATGGAGCTTGTTTGGTATCAGCTAAATTTTAGCAATGAAGGGAAGAGTGAGAAGGAACTTGAAAAATGTTTGATTTGATGTACTTCATTCAAGCTTCCTAGGAATAGGAACTAATTTCCCATCAAAATGATAGAAAGAGGATTCAATGGAAGGAAAGGGAAAAAGTCTTCAATGTTTGATAGGGTGAAAATCCATGGGAAAAACGTATAGTATGTTATGTTTGGTAGTGTGAAAATCCATGGAAGGAAAGGGAAAAAGTCTTCAGTGCATGAATCCATTCCTGTGTGTACATGTTTGTTTGACCAAGGAAGATTACTAAATTACCAATCATATTACCCGTTAGAATTTTTTCCTTTCCATTAAAATAGATTTTGCCAACTCAAATAGGAAGCCACCAATTTCAACCTTATCAAGGATCATGAACGTATATGTAGCCAGAAGAGGATGAGAAGGGGAAGAACTCTGAACATCAGCTAGTAGAGCTTTTTATGATAATGTAAAGACCAGACAGTTCACTAAAAACAATTCTAATATTTTTCATAGTACTAAAATAAAGGACCTTTACAACTCATTTCCTATCATTAAGGTTATGAAAATTATCTTTGATGGGTATTCCAAACTTGAAGGAGTTCAACTTGAAATTGTTACATTGTGGTAACCACAATGCTAAACAACTTCTAAATTGAAAAGCATCCTGTGTTTTTGTTTTTTGTGGACTATCCGTTATTCTGGATCCACCCCATATTTAGTTGATTGGAACTTAAGTGTGGTATTCAGATCAAATTGAGATGGGATCCCATAGGTTGACATTATACGGCTAACATTATTACATTTTTTAAGATTTGGAATTTGAGAGCTTTCATTAAACTGATACAGTTCTTTTATGATTTGAACCAAATTTCAGGTTATATATAGCTGATATAATCCATAAAATTTTTAACTTACAAACCAACTGGTCCTTACCCAAAAAAAAAAAAAATTCCTCTTGAGCTTCTATGGTAGTTTAACTCGATTTCATTGATGAAGCCATGTCAAATATGTTCTTTTACACGGATGCGCAAGAAAATACTCACTTGAATTTGCTTCTTCTGGTTCTGGCCGAAAACGGAAAAAATGCTTCTTCCAGGGAAAGAAAAATTCTGAAACAAAATTCATAAAGAAAAAAGAAAGTAGAAAAGCAAGAAAGATAGTGAAAGCAGAAAACAAAGGGATCAATTATTGCGAGACCAAAGGAACTAGGCATGGATTAAAGAATGAATCTCTTGATTCACGCAAGTGTCTCCCACGTAAGCGCAATTTTTTATCACTGAAAATCCGCCATTGGCATTTTCAAAAGCAGAGCCTCTCTCTCTCTTTCTGCTTTACGGCAACAATTGCAATGCATTACAGAAGCATTCACAGACGAGAAGAAAGAGACTCTCTCTCTCTCTCTCGGGAAAGAAAGCTAAAAACCAAAACCAAAACCAGATTCAAAAAGCAAAAGCAAAAGACCACATTGATTTGTCTAGCTTTCCAATCAGACGCTAAAAAAAAGTTGCACCGTGAGAAAGCACACGAAAGCAGACCTCATTAAGCAACAGCGCTAGTAGAAAAGAAAAATGGGGAAGAAGATCCCGCACATATACTCTGCCCTCGCGTCGTCTTCTTCTTGTTCGTCGTCGTGCTCTAGATTTTTGAGCTTGCAGTTATGTCAGAGATTGTTCTTGCAGAGCCCATCGAAGGGGGTGAAACCCATTTCCTTGATAGGCCATATTATGGTAGAAGTTCTTACGAAGAAGGCGAGACGTCGTACTCAAGGTCCAATGCCACGTTGGCGATCACCGATGGTCCCAGTCACGTTGATGATGTTCCTGAGCCCTTCGACAGTGAAAGGTTGCCGACTGTTTTTGCTTCTGAAATTCAAAGGTTTCTTCGTGTCGCCAATTTGATTGAAGGGGAGGAGCCTCGCGTTGCCTATCTTTGTAAGTAATAATTTCTTTTCTGTTCTTTTCCTTTTGCTATTTCTGGATTATGCAATGGAGTTGTAACTTGATTGTGTTTTGCATGATGTTTTTTTTTTTTTTGTTGAAGAAAAAATTACTGGGAACTAGAGTCTTGAAACTACCCTTATTTCTGTTACTCTTTTAGAGGTATGATATGAAAAGTAAGTTCAGTTTTGCCAAATTACTTCAAAGTCTTGAATTCAGTCCAAGATTTTGATTGAGAACATATTCAATCAGAATAAAATTTAAAAAAGGAAGAAAGAAAAAGGCAAATATAATTAATGATAATAGGGTTAGGTAATCTGTTTTCACTATGACAAGAAAAGAGCTTTCAGTTGAAGGTGGCATTATCTTGTTTATTCACTTCAGCTGAGGTAGCGACGCTTGAATTGAATATGGATTCAGTAGAAATGTTGATGATTGATTAGATGGTGTCCACAAAATGAAGACTATCACAAAATTAAAATTGTCACACCTGAATTTTTAAAGTGTGACTAACTAAATATTAAAAAACTCATATTTTATAAGCTCCAAATTCATATAATTTCTAATATATTAATTAACAATCTTATTATATAATTATCATTTGTATTAAACAACTATTAGCATTAACAAAATATTTAAGCTTGTTGTAGAAATTTTGGCAACATCTCTACTAAAAGTTGGACTACCCAAAACCTTTACAGCCTACTAAAAGAATATCAAGCGACATTCGGAGTTTTACTTTGATATATATATATATATATATATGATTCGTGGAGCAATTCTAAAACAAAAATGAAAACACTTAATATTTACTTTAATCCACAATATGAACAAAGCTACAAAATAATTCTTGTCTCAAGGAGTCTCATGAGGTCTATTCATGAGGTCTATTGAGGAGCAGATTCACTTCTACTATTTGAATACCAAAATTCTTCCAATAAATAACATTCCCAAATAATAATAATAATAATAATAATAATAATAATAATAATAAATAAAGATGATAATTATAAATATATAATAGAAAACAAGATATAATCTAATTATAGAATGTGTTGGAAAATAACAACACAATTTAATCTTGATAATTGAGTAAATAAAATAAAAAAGAGAAAGTAGAGACTTGTAAACAACCTTTATATAAAACAAATTACAAAATACAATATTAAGAGCAAGAATATGACTTGGAAAAACTTGTTTTTTTGTTAGGACTTAAACAGAACAAATAATAGGCATAGGCACACAATCTATGATGTTAAGTAACATCTGGCGTGACTAAAAACCACAAAAAACAAGTGTAAATATAAAACTCATGAATGATAGGCGTGGATTATATCCACGAAATTACACCTTCCGTTCCACATGTGTTGGCTGACACATAAGGCTAGCACCTCCAATGTACCCTACTAGCTAAGTACACCATGACGCGCTAAGGGTTAAAGATATTGTCGTTAGCAACTAGTGTTCTGTATTCAGTCTCATAAAACATTTCTAGCATGCATGGAATCTATAAACCCTTGTAATTCAAATTGTTCTTTAATTTGTAAGATATAAGTGATTTTTTCACCAGTAATTTTTGTATGCATGATATAAGTGATTTTTTCACCAGTAATTTATCTGATCTATGCATGTAAATATATATATATATTTCTAAAAAAAAATGCCATGAAAATGCCTACATGATTAAATTGAATAATAATCAAACTAGCTACATATGAATGAACTTAATCATAAGATACAATTTAAAAAAGATCTATTCAAAATAATTAAAGTAAATAAATAAGGTAAAAGAAGGATAATTGCTTTTTTATATATATGGAAAACGTTATTTACTATTTGATATATTGCCTAGTTCTTAAAATTTTTTCCCACAACTTCAATTAAGTTCTTCTTTCTTCTCTTCTCTTCTTTTTCTTCTTTCTTCTGACCCTTATAGTATGTTTCTAATCAACTTGAACAAGTTAAAGTCACTTTTCATCATCATTTAAGTTTTTAATTTCTCCTATCACTTACCCCCAACTAAATGGTATTATTAAAATATAATTCTCTTTTGAACATTTTACAAACATCTAACCTACTTTTTTCTTATAATAGAATTTTACATATTCCTACAAATTAAACAAACTCTCTTGCTACAATAATATGTCTCTAATTAACTTGAACAAATTAAAGTCACTTTTTATCATCATTTAAATTTTCAAATTTTCATATCCTCTTATCCCAACTAAATAGTATTATTAAATACTTTTTCTTTTAAACATTTTTACACAAAATCTAACCCGACATTTTCCTTCCAATTTCTTCAAGAAAAGCTTCTAAACCTTTAAAACTCCAGCCCATATGTTATCAAACACCAATAGAGATTTACATATACTTCAACCCCCCGTTTCCATCAAGAATAAATTTTTAAACCCCGCAACTCACTCTAATTTTAGTAATATTTTTTTTCAGTGATTATAATTTCCTTAAAATTCAAATTATAGCTTGATTAAACCTTAGGAACTATAAAATTCATGCGTCCACTCGTATTAGAGAGCAGCATATTAGAGTAAAATTCCAATTTATTTACTAACATTCACACGATGAGCATCCTAGATGAGGAAGAGAGTTCACTTCCAACAAATCAAGCTAGAGGAAACGAAAAAACATGGAAGAACAAACTTAGACAATAGAACAAAGATAACTTGAACAGGAAGGAAAGACCCTTGGCAGCACCGCCGCGCAATAAGAGAGAGAGAGGAAGAAGGGAAACCGACAGCTAGAAACAGGGGGAAAAGGACCACACAAACGAACTTCTTGCAACATCAGTAGCGGACGCTCCCCAATTATCAATGGCAAGTTGAACGGCGAGAAGAAAATGGAGGAGGAAGAATGGAGGGTGAAGGTCGGTGCAGTCTCTCGAGCTGCTCATTTGTTTCTGCCCCTTTTTACCGACAAAGAGAAAGAAATTTGAATGAAAAGGTCGTGCAAGTCTCTCGAGCTGCTCATTTGTTTTCTGCCCCTTTTACCGACAAAGAGGAAGAGAATTTGAATGAAAAGGTCATGGGGGAAAACAGAACAAGACCCACCCAGTTTGTTGATAAAATTACAAGCTAAGGCCCAGATTATTATTATTATTATATTATTATTATTATCATCATTATCATTATTTTGGGGTTATTAAAAAAACCGCCTGTGCTCGATGGAGTCCAGCACATTCTCAACTAAAAAACCGCCTGTGCTCGATGGAGTCCAGCACATTCTCAACTATGCTTATTCCATAAATAATATTCATGGTTGACTAAAATCAACAAAGGGTGTATTTTTACAATGTGCTAGTACTTCAATTTGCAGGCCTTTTCATCATGCCTTTGAAATTGCACACAAAAAGGACAAAAATTCTACGGGAAGGGGTGTCAGACAATTCAAAACTTCACTTCTTCAGCGACTTGAACAAGTAAGTGAAAATGTTTGGAGTGTGTGTTTGTCAAGGACAGAGTCTAATTTAAATACATTGTCTCTCTGACGTAATGTATTGTAATAGAATAAATATGCAATATACATATACGTATTTAGAAAAGACATTCATTAATTGTTCCACAGTTTGGAATTGTCAATATACACAAGAAAAACAGTATGATGTGAAATACTAATTTTTGGTTAGATTTAAACTTAATTCAGAAACTGATACAGGATGGGTGCAAGCATTGGACATATCACCTCATCTGTTTTGAAAGAACATGTTAATGTATTGCTTTTGTGAAATGTGACACAACAGGATGAGGAAGTCACCATCAGAAAAAGGAAGGATAAGAGTGATAGTCGTGAACTTAAACGCGTGTAGCATTCCTACAGAAATTATTTTATCAAACATGATAAAACCTTTGATCTAGAACACAGGTAATTAAGCTTATAATCATTAATGCATCATTTTCCTTTTCAAGTAGAAATTTTATATTCTTGTATGGCCCTGCTAAACTAAATATGTGATGTCTTTCCCTTAACAGTCAGAGAAAAATTGATAATGCACGTGAATATAGCTTCTGTTCTGTTTGAGGTGTTGAAAACAGTTATAAATGCAGCTGGTCCTCAGGTTTTTTTTTCCTTTCCTTTCTTTTGTGTATATCTCCTTTACACTAGCATGTTTCTATGCTTTTCTCTTAGCATTTCTCCTTTGCCCAATTAGGCGCTTATTGAAGGAAATGAACTGCACAAAAAGTCTGAGTTCAACATTCTACCACTTGAACAGGAGGCATTAAACTTGCAATTATGCAGCAGCCTGAGGTCTGATGGCACATGATATCCAACATTTCCTTTCTTGTATCTCCTTTCCTTCCTTTCTGTAATATTTTTCCATATTTCACCCCTTTCGGACTACTTATTAAATAATGGACTGAGTGGCTTATAAATTGGTACAGATTAAGGCTGCATTGCAGCTATTCATAACATTCGTGGTTTACCCTCACCCCAAGATTTTAAGAAAAATGGAGCCTTTGTAGATTTGTTTGATTTTCTTCAGCATTGCTTTGGATTCCAGGTTATTATTCTAATTAACTTTAGATTCAGATTTTTCATTCTTGATTTGTTATTTATAATTGCACTGATTAAAATGTTGCAATTGTGCATTTAAATGCAAATAATTGTGTGTTGCAAGATTGCTCAAACTATATGGTCCGGATTTTTATTATATTGTGTCTTCCATTTAGGTTGCGAATGTGGCCAACCAAAGGGAACATCTGATTTCTACTCTTGGCCAACATGCAGACTCGGCAAGTGCAAAAACAGGTGTCAATTTTGAAGGTGGCGTTGGTGATAGTGTATGCATCTTCTTGCTTTCCTACATCAAATTTTGACTCAGTAACATGTCACTTTTCTCATATCATTAGGTGAAGGATGTTGTAGATGAATTGATGAGGAAGTTTTTTAAAATTATACAAACTGGTGCAAATTTTTGGACGAAAAAGCAATATCCGGTTATGTTATTTTATCTATCTCTTGTCGCTTTCGTAGATTTTTTTCCCCTTTTTCTTCTCTTCTCTTTTCCTTCCTTTTTTGGTGTTTTTTTTTTCTTTTGGGGGAAGGGGGGAGCAGCTCTCTTTGTGTGAACAAGTAGAGTGGTATACTTCTGTGCTTCTTCCACTTCATTACTCCTTTATTATTTTTGTTTGAACTGTTATTCTCTTAACATTCCTTTCGATCCTATAGCAAGTCTGTTACTTGCCTTGCAGCTTACCTTATGTGAAACAAGAAGCCCAACATATAAAATTTTGTACATAGGGCTTTACCTTCTCATATGGGGGGAGGCTGCAATCTGCGATTCATGCCAGAAATGTCTCTGCTATATCTTTCATCAGGTGTGTCAAAACTATCAACCTCTGTTAGATTATACGACTAACTTTTGCTCGTTTCTTTAGTACCAGGGTTAGATTTTGAAAATTTTAGCATTTCAAACCACCTATAAATTTCTCAATTGTCCTCATGGATTGAAATTGTTGAAGATCTATTCTTTCTGAATCTTCTCTTTCTTAATATCCTCCCTCTTCTTTTAAAAGATGGCATATGAATTACATGGCATTTTAAGTGGTACTGTTAGCTTGACAACATGGGAAAAGGTCATGCCTGCATATGGAGGAGAACCTGAATCTTTCCTTAACAGTGTTATCACCCCCATATACAAAGTTAATAGAGAAGGTGCAAGCTCATTTCATCCTTTCTTTTTTTTTTTTTTTTAAAACTTTTGAGCTTTTTACTTCAATATAATTAACTTGTTTCCAAACTAAAGGAAGCTGAAAAAAGCAAAAGGAGGGACAGCTGACCATTCTTTGTGGAGAAACTATGATGAATCTGAATGAGTATTTCTGGTGAATTCATCTTGAAACTATATGTTTTTTCCTATTGCTTTTAACTGCAGAAGCAAGTTTTCATATCCTGAAGTTCTTACAGCTGTTTTTATATTGAACAGGTCTCCTGAATGTTTCAGTATTGGTTGGCCCATGCGTCTGGACCATGTTTTCTTCCGTGTTCAACCACCAAAAAAATCTGATGTCAAGAATGCTATTTCAATCACCGGACAAAATAAAAGAAAGAAAAAAGAGAGACAATAAGGGTGAAGAATCAGAGGTGATTCTGCCTATAATATTATCGTAGGAAATTTGTTTCAGACATTGCCTCAGTGATGTTAAAACAAATTGAAATTAAATCACTGAAATTGCATGCTGACTTTTAACTTATGGTATTCCTTGATATAGCATAGCTTTTCTTTCTTTCCTGGTCAGGTCCCTAATTCCACCTAAGACTATGAATTGGCATCTTCTGCTGAAGTTTACTTTGCGTAAGATGATGAATGTATTGAAGTCTGTTCAAATCATATTGGAGCCTTCATGAGCTGAAGCATTATAGTTTGAAGCATGGGTTTCTTGCATGTTGAATACATCTTACAAAATGGTGTATTTTTTAGCGTTCATTCATTCCCTGACATAATATGCATTTTATCAAGTAAACTTCACTATGTGGCACTATAATCATGAGAATCTAAAACTAGAGATATGATGTTGAGCATGTCCTACTAAATTGCAAGTTAGACCTTGTCATGATGTCATCTCATTTGTCACTGAAGTCATAACAATTTCACTTACTAATTGCTAATTTAGGAGCACTACACAAATTTTTTTTTTTAATAAAAAATAAGCTGCATTGGCATTTTTCTTTGGTTTTCTTTTGAAGCATATGCTTAAGAGACTTCAGGCTGTTTAAAGAACTTTATACTATTTAATCCTATGTCCTCCTTTTACAGGACAAATCTGATGAATGCCTGAACCACAATGGCTGGGGAAGACAAATTTTGTAGAGATTTCGTTCATTTTGGCAGATTTTTAGAACCTTTGAGAGAATGTGGAGTTTTTTTATTCTCTCCCTTCAGGTATGCTCAAATTCCAACGCAGATTCTTTGCAATTTTCTTCTCTTTATGATAAAAATCATTGACTTTGGGACATGTTTATTCTGTCATTTCCTAGGCAATAATAATAGTGGCTTGTCATGACTTGGGATCTCCTCTTCAGTTATTTGATGCCACAGTATTTGAGGATGTTTCAGCATCTTTATTACATCTGCTTTTCTTAAACTCATTCAAGGTATGTTTTGCTCATGTAGTCATTAACATGCATATAACTAATTTAATTTAATAAATAGCATTAAGGATATACTGAACTTAGTGTAATTCTTTTCATTTTTTTGGGTCACTGATTAATCTTTTATTAAAAATTTTCAATTTGGTTTGTTTTTTTTTTTCATTTTACTGTTATAGTCCTATTATCCTCTTGCATTTTGTGACCCTTCAATCCTTTATGTCGTGTTTGCTTCAATGGAGGGTGGGGTGGGGAGGGATTTTAATGATCTCTTGCTTGCTTGATTGAATGGAGGGGAGATGAGGGAATTTAATGATTCTTTGTTTTAGTTTAGGAGGAGAGGGAGATAATATAAGTTGACTATTATACTCCTATGAGTTTTCTTTTTTGGTCCTTTTTACTTAAATAGTATACTACAGTTTATCAACTTTCACCTTACATAATAATAAAATCTATTTTACATCTATTATTTATAAAAATTATTTGTTTAATTATTTATGATGTAATGTTGGGGTGGCAAAGGCGGTGAGCAAACTTGGAAAGATGACAGAGGCAAGATACACATGAGAGGCAGAGATGACAGAAGCAAGCGCTGAGAGAGATGGGGGATTAAGGCGTGATATTTGAATATGGTAAAAAGGAATTTTAAAATTTGTGCAAGGCTCATTTGTCAAAACATAATTTATCTACAGCCTTTCTAAATAATACCCCGTTTTGGAGGGAGGGTCCTTAAAGTTTTTCTTAGCCAAATGAGTCCCCTTCTTAAAAATTTCTAAACCAAATCCCATCCCCTCCCCTCCCTGTAGAAAACCCCAAGCCAAACAAGGTGTTATGATAAATGATTTATTGTATAAACAGAAATTTCTGCATGCTCTATACGCTTAAGCGCACCAGAATAAACTGTTTTTTTGCATGCTTGTTTGATGATTTCAGAAGGTTGCTTATCAGAAACGGCTTTAAAGACCTAGCCTGCCCTTTCATTCTCTCTCCTCTCCCTTCAATTCAGATATCAATAGATCTTTGATGCTACAGGATAGTTGACCTTTCCCCTTTGGAAAATGACAATATAAAACCGTGTGAAGGCATTAGACAATTGAAGACATAAATATCGATGTCATGGAAGGATGATGGTCTTTATTTGTAATTAAAAATAAGTAGTTTATTAAAAGGGAGAATGACAATTAAGGACCGTTAAGAACATTAATCCCAATTATGGACCGTGAAATTTTGAAATCCGAGTTAAGGACCATGGTCCTTAATGTGATAAAAAAAATAAAATGTTGTGTAGGTGGGATTCACTAACGCGACTGGGAATTCACTACCCCACTTGAGAAAATACTAACGTAATTGTGAAAACATGAACCCCACTTGGAAATGTTTAACAAAAAGCGTCATTTGGGAATTCACTAACTAGACTTGAAAAAAATTTCTAACGTATATTGTGAAAAAATGAAACCCCACTTGAGAATCATTAATAAAAAGTGACTTATCTAAATTGGTGTTTTTATTAAACAATCGATTCCCAAGTGAAGTTTCATGTTTTCACAATATACGTTAGAAATTTTCCAAGTCTAGTTAGTGAATTTCCATGTGGCGCTTTTTTAAACATTCCATTTCCAAGTGGGGTTTCATGTTTTCACAATATGCATTACAAATTTTTCAAGTTGGGTTAGTGAATTCCCAAGTGGCAATAATGAATCCCACCTCACAAATTTCATTTTTTTTATCCAATAAAGGACCATAGTCCTTAACTCGGATTCAAAATTTCAAAATTATTAAGTTCTTAAGTCCTTATTAAAATAACTAATGGAATGTGACTTGTGAATTTAAGTAAAGTTAGTTGTGAATTTAAGTAATATTACTTGTGAATCAATGGAAAGTCAATTGTGAATGGATAGATAGTTTTATGAATTTATGTTTTGTCACTTGTGAATTTAAGGATAGTCACTCTTAAATTTAGGAAGGTCACTAGTGAATTTTAGAAAATTCAGATGTGAATATATAGTTTTGTGAATTTATGCATCACTTGTGATTTATGGACAATTAGTTGTGAATTTTCAGAATGTCACTTGTGAATATATGGAACGGTAGTTGTGAATAGATATGAATAATCTTAACTGTAAATCAATGATTTAGGAACCCTCTCATGTTTTTAAATATCCATTCACAACTGACTTTCCATAAATTCACAAGTAACTTTTCTAAAATTCATGAGTGGCTATCCTTAAAGTTACAAGGAACGATATATGTATTAACGAAATTTTCTGTCCATTCACAATTGACTTTCCATATATTCACAAGTATTCTTCCTTAATTTCACAACCAACTTTCCTTAAATTCATGAGTGACCTTCCATTGGATTTTCAATAATTAGAAATATTTTAATTATAAATAAAGACGGTGGTCCTTCTCCAACATTTCAATGCTAGACAGATGGAGCCATACTCTTCCATCACTCAATTAGTTTTGATTCATTAGACCTTTGCAATTTCAGTCTTTTTTGGTTTTGCTCTTGGTAGTGGACTTGTTGAGTGTTTATTCCCTGCTTTGTTATTAATAGCTTGCCACATGGCAGATGGCAAAAAGGACATGTATATGGTTCTTCATACCAGGAAAACTCTCTTTATGCTTGTTTGGTTGGCTTTCACCCCACAGTATCTTTCTGTTTTTAATTTTATTTATCATAGAAAAATGCAAACTTTTTTTCTTCAGTTAACTCTAAAAAATTCAGAATGGCGTTTAAAATTATTATAGTTTCATGTGAACGGTTTCTTTCTATGTTGGTTGGTGGTCTGTCTTAATTGGTGACTAACCAAAATATAGTAAGGACTATTGCATGCAATGTTCTGGTTTATATTTTCTTCTTCTCACATTATTGCGGTGTTTTAGAAACTTGGTAGTTAAATTTTGTTCCTTTAACATGAAGTTAAGTTGGTTTATTATTATTATTATTATTATTATTATTATTTTTCAGCAAGGATATGCGTGTCTGGAAGAGAACTATTTTTCTTCTGATGTTGCTTTAAACGAGAGACTCCAATTTTCTGATCCCTCCCCAGTACAATTTGCCATCACTTAAAACAATCTTGAAGCTTGATTTTTTCTCCTTGCCAGAGTGAAAAATTGAAGCTGTTTTTCTGAAAAAAAGAAGCCATTTTTTGGGTGGGCTAAATATGATTTAAATTTAAATATCCTTTTAGGGATATTGAAGCAAAAGAGGGAAAGTTACCTTTCTAATTTGAGATTCACTATTTCCAAGTTTTCATATTCATTTTCTAAACATTAGTGATAGTTAATATGTTCTCCCTCCTTCCTGCTTCAAAATAAAATTCAAATAATTCAAAAAAGAAAAATCGTCTTTTTTGCAGCAATTATGGACATCATCTTTACATGGAAAGCCAGACTAACAATGGACCAGTCTCAAAAAATGAAACTTCTGACAAAACTGGTTCTTGCCCTGATCTGGACTATTACTCTTCCTGTGTGTTACGCTAATTCCAGAGGAAAATATACTTGCTATTCCACACAATATGGGAGCTTGGTTGAGGAATGGTGTTTCACTTCTTATATGACTGCGTCTGCTATATACTTGATGACTAATGCGGTTGAAATCGTTTTGTTTTTTGTCCCTGCTATTGCCAAGCATATTGAGGTCTCTAATAATCAGATATGCAGATTTTTGTCATGGTGGACGCAGGTAACTTATCCATAATGTTTAGCATGCTTTCCGTCGGTATATGAAACTTGGTAGACATTGTTGGACGTATTCCCTATCTGCATTATGATACAATCGTCTTTTATGCCATGAAAATAGGTTGTAATGATCATTACAGATATTATGTTCCACTTGCAGGCTTTGTTTCTCTTCTTGGGCATCGGTTACTCTTTTTGGAGAAAAAAAGTAGCCAACCTGATTAATATGATTAAAGATGAATGATTTTTCCATTACTTGATAGTAATTAATTTAAATTATGATTGTTCTTTTGTTTTTGTGGATAATTTTAAATTATTTTTAATATGATGAGTATGATGCACTTTTGAAGGAAGCAAATTGGAGATAAAAATGCAATAACAAAGTATCCCTGATAACTGTTGAGATCAGCGGAAGACAGTGCATCTGGGGACAAACGGAAAAAATTGAATGTGCTTAAGCATGGCTATCACTATTTATTTGTCTTTGCTTTGCTGTTCTGTCCCTTTAGACCTGCATTCAGAAGTTTTTTGAAATGTAATCTAAAAGTTTAATTCAATGACAAAATTTATTTAATATTTGAAATTTGATGCTTTGTTAATCCTATCAAAAAATATGAAGTATGTTTATTTTTCATATCAATCTCTTATATCTTAATGAAGATGTTTTGATTTTGGCATTAGTCATTCTTTCTTTTTCTTGATTTGGGGCTGCATTCTATTCTTTGCACATTGCTTTTTTGTCAGCATCCATGAAGCATGGATGCTCCTAGATTTAAGCAGTACTTTTACCAGGTTGGAGTACTCTTAAGGTACTCCATAATGCCTACCAGGCAGTGTTATTAAGAATGGGTTTAGGATTTAGTCTTAAAAGAAGCATGAGAAACATAATACTAGCATACATGCTCGTACTACTTTAATAAGCATATATGAACTTTGAGATCATATTAAGATAGTTGGGTTATTATTTTGGTGATTATAATTATAGGAGGTTCATAATTTATTTTTTTGTTGTAAGAATTGTTTTATATTATGAATTTTCTTTATTATATATATATATATATATGTATATTATATGCGATACCCATATCCCATGCCAATGCAACATAGGTCAGCATTAGGGTTCACCAATGCAATTGCTTTTCCTTCAATTTATACTTGCATGTGCCTATGTTACTCTGATATTCTTTCACTGGGTTTAAGTGCGGTGACTTGATTGTCACATGTAATCATTTTACAGCCCAGAATTTATGTTGGACGAGGGATGCAAGAAAACCAAGTTTCAGTGTTGAAGTATATCCTAATACCTTGTTTAATTGTAAATTTTCCTTTTTATTATATTCTTCTGTAAACATATGCTAATTGATGTCTTTATTTATTCTTCTGATATAGGTATACGTTATTCTGGATATTGGTGCTATCTACTAAATTTCTGTTCAGCTACTGTTTTGAGGCAAGTACTAAGTGGATTTTAACTATGGAGTTTTCCTTGGATAAGCAAATAGAATGATTGAATCCTTAGTCATGTGGACAATCCATTTGCTTAGAATTAGAGCATATTGATAAAATCTTCCTACAATGTATTGATAGGTGAGGTTATAGGCCCTTTTGATGAAATTTTATGACAATAATGTTCATATATGGGCTTGTAAGTATGCATACAAAGCTAAGAGGTTTTGCATTCAAAAAGGGAAGAAAATGCATAATTTATTCTGTTGTAATTTTTGTATTTATACATCATTTAGGTTTTAATTAAGTATCATATAGAGTTGACTGTATAATTGTTCCTCTTAAGAAATAGAACAACAACAAGTCTTTATCCTATTAAGTGAGGCTGTCTACATGATCTAAATGATGCCATTGTGTTCTATCAACAACAATTCCTCAAATATGGCATTCACCAATAGATCCCAGTTGATACCTTTTTTGAGTGTCTTTCTTGGTCTTCCTCTACATTTCTTTACAAGGCTAAACCATTTGATCAATCCTCCTTATTGGCACTTCCATTGGCTTTCTTTACACATGTTTGAATTACTTTAGACAATTTCGTGCCCTTTTTTCTTGATATATGCCATGGCAACTTTTATTTTTATAAAATCATTATGGATCTTGTCTTTTCTTATATGACTACACATCTATCACAACATTGTTATCTTTACTACTCTATTTTTTTTTTTTTGGCTTTTGTTGCCCTTTCAATGCCACACATTCACTACTATATAATGTCATCGGTCTTATAGCAGTTTGATAATAAATAATCAGCATGACATATGAATACCATTTTAAAAAATACATATTACAATTTCACAAACATATATTTCCCTTCAAGATCATCTAGTATTTTGAAACTTGATTGTCCGTTGGAGTCTAATCAGTCAGAATGTTTCACAAATCACAGGCAGTTATTATGTTAACCAGATGAAGTTGACATGTTGCTTTGTATTAAGTTGTCAGCTTAATTTGAAGCATGCAGAAGCAATGGCTTCATTAATATGTATGATATTATGGAGAAGTGAGCAAAACTGATGAACTTGTTCTTTTAATAATATGAGTATGGAGGAATTTATTCAAACCTGAATGCCACGGGTTAAAATTGCTCATTCAAGGCTAAGGGTATCCTAAAGTCGAAATTAACAGAAAAACATACAGATCCTAGCAGCCAGAATGTGTTAAGGCATTGGAGAGATCCTTCTTTTTCATTCCTTTGGCCCTTCTTTGATATCTTTCATTTTGTTCAAGGAGAATTGCTGATCTTCTATATATATATATATATATATATATATTTAAAGTTTCTCTGTTATATTAATTAAAACCAATATATGGACTTCATGTACATTTAACCTTAAAGGGCTTTCATGTAAGGAACATGCGAGAGTTATGCTATGTTTCAAGGCCTTGACATTATTCATTCTATCAGAAAGAGACCTTGATTAGGCATATTAGTTTCATAATAAGGAAATTCACTAACAGAATTAATAACTGATACTTTCTTTTCTTCTTTTCTCTTTTTCAAAATTCTGACTTTGCTTATAACATGAAACAAACACATGCACAGCAACTGAAGTTACTCTTAAAAATATATGCAGATAAAACCACTCATAGCACCCACGCGAGAAATTATGAAGATTGGTGTAAGAAAGTATGATTGGCACGAGCTTTTCCCAAAAGGTATGCTGAATATGTAAATGTGCTTGGATTGCTTTATAATTAATGAGTTAACATCTCTAACAGTTGTTCTTGTGCTACAGTCAAAGTAATGCTGGTGCAATTGTGGCTGTCTGGACTCCTATAATAATCGTGAGTCTGAATCACATATTCAAAACATGCTCCACTTTGATTTGAAATAAGATATATTGTTTAAATGTAATTTGAAGTATTTTTATCATATCTAATGAGTGTTAAATAAACACTGGACATGATATGGTTCCAAGTGTAGGTGTTATGTTATAGCTTAATATCAGCATGTGGTTCATGTTTGTCTTTAGTGTATTTGGTTGGAATGGGCTGCCTGTATTTTTAAGGTTGTGTACTGTCTTTGGCCTTACATATATGCTGGGTTATGCCCTTTTCCTTTCATTGAAGCTCTACTAATAGTTTTTGGAAAGGAGTTTATTTTTGGCTCTTTGTTTTCTTTTTGTTTATCTGCTCGGGATCATATTGTATCCTCATCTCTATCCACCTCCTCCTTTAAAATTTCCTCCCTTACTCCTGAGCAAAAAGTATAATAATTTGAAGTATCAATGTAAATAAGTGATGATCTATTGTTATAGATTAGATAAATTTCCCAGTGAAATAATTCTTTCTTCAACAAAAGCATTTTGATGGACAATGTATGCTTATCTAGTCTATTTATGTAACAGGTTTATTTCATGGACACGCAAATTTGGTATTCTGTTTTCTGTACCATATTTGGTGGACTTTATGGCATCTTGCATCACCTTGGTGAGGTAAGATATACCTTTCTTTTGTTCCTTCTTTCCTCAAATAAACGCAATAGGTGGCTCATCTCTTCTTCAAAAATAGATAAGAACACTTGGAATGCTGAGAAGTAGATTTTACTCCTTGCCTGCTGCATTTAATGTCTGTTTGATCCCACCATCAAGAACTGGTCGAAAGAAAAGAAAAGGCTTTTTAAGCAATATGTTTCAAAAGGTGTGTTCTAAACTAGCAATGCCGCTATAAGATTATATTCACAAATTTTACATTCTTACATTGACTATTTTGTTGTGCCACAGGTGCCCCTTGAAAAGAATGCCATTCCAAAGTTTGTAGCAGTATGGAATCAAATTATAAGCCATCTTCGTCTGGAGGACTTGATTAGTAATAGGTGATGACTTGATTGGTAACAAGTGATGTTGTTAACATCTCTCTTTCATGGCTATCTAGTAAAATCTGACAATGTTTTTTCAACAGAGAGATGGATTTGATGATGATGCCTATGTCTTCAGAGTTATTCTCTAAACAAGTTCGCATTCGCTGGCCAGTTTTTCTCTTAGCAAATAAGGTAATGTAAGCTTAACCTGAACAATATATCTTTTTTTTGGGTAATATTGAATGTATATCTTTTATTCAATAATAAAATTCTTCTTGCCATGTTCTAGTTTTCTACAGCTTTGAGCATTGCTAAAGATTTTGAGGGAAAGGATGAGATTCTTCTTAGAAAGATTAAAAAGGACAAGTACATGTCTTATGCTGTTAAGGAGTGCTATGAGTTATTGAAATATGTCCTTGAAATTCTTGTTGTGGGCAACCTGGAGAAAAGGTAAAAGATGAAATATCAATATATTCAGTGTTTACAACCTTAATATCAGCTACTATTTTATGCTGTAGAGTGCTGTTATTTACTAGATTGCCTTTAACCAACTAACTTTCACATTTGTGTTGATCTTGTGGTCGTTTATTCATATTTAGGATCATATGCGGGATACTAAATGAAATTGAAGAATATATTGATGTATCGACTCTTCTTAAAAACTTCAAGATGAAAATGCTTCCAGCTCTACAAGTTAAAATAATTGAGCTAGCTGAACTTCTGGTAATTTTTTCCTAAGGAAAGGGCTTTGAAATTTATTCTGACACATACTATTGATTGGTAAATTCAAGTTCTAATTACTTTGATTTCAAACATTGTAAGATTGAGGGGGATAACAGCCACCGGTGCAAAGTTGTGAAGGCTCTTCAAGATATGTGTGAGATGGTAACCAATGATATGATGGTTGATTCGAGGTATTGGTGCTAAAGACTCTGTTGTCCTTTCTCACACTGCTAAGTTCAGTTTTAAAATTTTTCTATTTGTGCAGCAAAATACTGGATATGCTAGAGTGTCCTCCTCCACCAAGTTGGAGCGATTTCATCACATTCTCTACAGATATTGAACCATTATTATTTGCCAATGAGAATTCTATCCATTTCCCTTTACCAGAAAGTGGTCCTTTAATTGAAAAGGTGAGAATGTTATCCTCTAATGCTTTGTATTTGCCTTTCACTGTGAGCTGGTTACATGCCTTTTTTCTCGGAAGTCAAAGTTAGCAATTCAGATCATGAAAAACTGTCAGCATGTGTATATGTAGTCACTTGTGCGCCCCACTACTCATAAATGAATAAACAGTGGATGTATGCAAATGTATATTAAGTAGCTAATAGTTATATGGAAACTACTTTTGTTGAAATGATGTGATCAACTTGTCCATGGCAGATCAAGCGTTTTCATTTGTTGCTTACTGTCAAAGATACAGCAATGGATGTACCAGAAAACTTGGAGGCTCGTAGGCGCATATCATTCTTTGCTACTTCTCTGTTTGCAGACATGCCTGATGCTCCTAAAGTACGCAACATGCTGTCATTCAGGTCAATTATAAATTCATGAATTTTACATTTCATTTTGAAATATCTGAAACTTCATTCTGCCATGGTGTTGCATACATTGTTAATTCTGTTAGTATTCAACCACGAATGACACTAAAAATAAAGACTAGCTTTGAAAAAAAAAGGTTTTGCATTGTGGCAAAATGATAAATCTGTTGTAGAATTTTTCATGAAGTTTTGAGTATCAAAGAAAAGAAAGAAACTGGCGATATAGTTCAACTTGTAATTGATTCTATTTCTTTTCTTTTCTTCTTTTTTTCTTTTTTTGGTGAAATTCTTTTTCCTCTCTTTGTTGTCTCTATATTTGAAACCATTTTTTCCCAATAATATTTTAGTTTTTTGCAAACTTCCTGGCTGATGAACGTGTCTCATGAACGTAAAGAAGTCTTTCTGTACAGTATGCATTTAAAGGTAGTGAACTTGTCAAAACAAGGTTAAACAATTGATATATTGAGAAGAGTGTGAAATTAATGTATAGTGTATCTTGTTAGCACAACATCAGGTTACACAAGTTGGGAATGAATGACAAGATCTTAAACTCACATCACTAATAAAAAGGTATCATTGCAAATGATTCAGAAAAATGAAAAAGAGATGAATAGCTAAAAGTTTTGTCCGTAGAAATTTATTTGGGTATGTCAGAAATCATTATTATGACTTGAACCTTAAATGTCTACCCAATTCTCCACCCACCTTAACTATCTATATGGATACTTGTTTGGTGTTCATATTCTGGCATACAATGCACCGGTTGAAAAGTGAAAACTCATGATGATTCTCCTGTAGCTGTTGTTTAGTTTCATACTCCTTCCGTTTCAATTCCTTTGTTGTTTTAAGTTTTTAGTCTTGTTTCAAAACTATTGTTGTTTTAGATTTTCAATGCTTGACTTATTGTGTTTTTTTCCAACTATACCCTC
The DNA here is from genome assembly GCF_029017545.1 of Prosopis cineraria. Lineage (NCBI taxonomy): Eukaryota > Viridiplantae > Streptophyta > Magnoliopsida > Fabales > Fabaceae > Prosopis > Prosopis cineraria. The sequence continues at coordinate 11,595,905 of NW_026555337.1, read as the reverse complement.
ATTCAACTACCTACAATTCTGTCTCATTCTCTCTCTACACTATTGTATTAAATTAGGGTATGTTAGTCCATGTGGAGTAATGCTTTACATTAATTAATGATTTCGTAATCTATGTGCAAAACCTTAAACAAGAGGATTGAAACAGAAGGAATATCAAATGTTAATTTCCTACAGCAATATTCTTATTCACAAATCATTATCTGATACATGCTTGGAACTTCTAAGATTGATTGACAGAGATAGATACACTAAACTAAGATGGGCAACATTTCAGATTTTTAAAATCATATCAGGATGATTGATATTAATTTATGAATAAAAATACACGATGAATATTATTGTAGTACAGTAATTTTATCTTAAACTATCTCAATTGTGGTTGCTAGTGTCATAACTCCTCACTACATCGAGGATATTAATTTTTCCCTGGAGGAGCTTCATTCAAGTCAGGAAGAGGTCTCCATCATCTTTTACATGCAAAAGATATATCCAGGTTACTAGAAAATGTGAATTTAATTTTCGAACATTCTACTTGTACGTAGTTCTTATCTTGTGCATCCATTTTGTTAGATGAGTGGAAAAACTTTCTGGAACGTGTTGGTTGTGAAAATCTTGAAAGTTTAAACGATGGTCAAAAGAAAGAGGAACTTAGACAGTGGGCTTCATTCCGGGGACAGACTCTGGGTAGAACAGGTAACGATGATGCAATATTCCAAAATTAGATGTTGATGTTGTTGTGACACATTATGTGATCATTTAACCATGCTTGTAACAGCTAGAGGGATTATGTACTACAGAGAAGCCTTAAAATTACAAGCATTTCTTGACATGGCTGAGGATGAAGGTTTGTATCTGATACCTGAAACATTATTCTATGGTATTTGGTTATTGTTATGGTGCAGTGGAATCCAGCATCTGAGTCTCTTTGCCATAGTTGGATTTTATTTAAAAAAAAAAAACAGAGAAGATTAAACAAAGTCAATTGATAATGGCTGACTATGTTAATGCAGATATTCTTGAGGGCTATGAAACTGCTGAAAGAAGTAACAGTACATTATTTGCTCATCTAGAAGCACTAGCCGACATGAAATACACCTTTGTCATTTCCTGTCAATCGTTTGCATCACAAAGGGCTGCAGCAGATCCCCACGCTCAAGATATAATTGACTTGATGATAAAGTTGGTCTTACAAGGAAAGAGAACACTGATTACATTTTGTAAAAGAATAAACAGACAATAATCCCTTTGCATGTTTTTGCAGATATCCATCTCTTCGTGTTGCTTATGTTGATGAAGAGGAGGAGTTTTTTCAGGGAAGGCCTCATAAAGTGTATTCATCTAAACTGGTTAAAGTTGTCAATGGTTATGAACAGGTAATGGATTATTTTACAGTGTCAAATAGAATTGTGAGCAAATCTTATTACTAAAAGATCATGCTAGATACAGAAGTGTTTTTATTAAGAATTTAAATTAGTCTTAATCATACTGCTTCATCAAACGTTTGAGAGGTGAAATCTTCTTTTTGATGCAATTAGTGATGCTTAAGTCATAAATCAGAAAATCAAAGGGAAAAAAGAGGCTCAAATCAGTTTGTGTTAGGTCATCCTTCCAAATAAGTTCTCTTGCTACACTTTTGGCCTACTAAACAAATTCACAAAAACTATTTAGATCTGGAAAGAAGGAATCCAAAATGACAAGAACTATAAAGCATAAATTTCTTTAGAATGACAATGAAATTGATGGGGGTGTTATGAATAGGATACAAGTTGGGTGGTTAAAATGGAGAAAAACATCAAGAGCATATGTGATCAAAAGTTACCTAACAAGCTTAAAGGGAAGTTTTATCATACTATTATATGATTGGTGATACTATATGATAATGAATGCTGCGCACTAAAGGAATAAAAAGAACAAAAATTTTGGGTGTCAAAGATAAGAATGTTGAGATATGTGTGATCATATAAGAAAAGATAAGATTCAAAATGAACATATAAGAGGAAAAGTTGGAGTGTTGTCTATTGAGAAGTTGATAGAAAATCTTTTAAAGTAGTTTGGACATGTACAAAGAAAATTTTAGGAAGTCCTGATAAAGAGGGTTGAACAAATGGTAGTGAGTCCTATGAAGAGAAGTAAAAGGAGATTGAGAAGAACATTCAAGGAAGTTATCAAACGAGACTTTTTGGTAAATGATATATCTAAAGGGTGGGGTGATGGTAGAGTAAATTGGCGTAATTTAATCTATGTAACTAACCCTAACCCCACCTAATGGAATAAGGTTTCTTGTTACTGTTACCATGTCAAAGAACCAGCTACCATATTGACTAAACTATTGGGGAAAAATATTAATGGTTTTATCAATATCTCAAAGGTTAATTATCAATTTTAATTATGTATCAAATCAAAAGCCTGATTTCAGCTTCGCTGTTAACACATTTTTACATTTATTTTTACAGATATTGCATAGTGGTACTTAATTACATCATTAATCTTGATGAGCTAGTCGCATGTGTTTCATAGGTGATATATCGCATAAAGCTTCCTGGTCCACCAAATATTGGAGAAGGGAAGCCGGAAAATCAGAATCATGCCATAATATTTACTCGTGGTGAAGCCCTTCAAACAATTGATATGAACCAAGTAGGTTTGTTTTCGATCAATGCACAGGTTAATCTTTTCCTCCATATTCTTACGAAGTATTTTTCTTTACAGGATAATTACTTAGAAGAAGCACTAAAAATGAGAAATCTTCTCCAAGAATTCTTTCGGTGCCAAGGGCGGCGCCCACCTACAATACTTGGTTTAAGGGAACACATTTTTACTGGAAGGTTATCCCTCTGCACCCTAGAAAATAAAATTACTCGGCTTATCTCACTTTGTTGGGGGGGAAAAAAACTGAATAAGGTCTTTGCAATTAAAAATTAACAATAATAGTAGTAATGAAAGTAACCATAAGTATATTATGGATTCATATTCCTTCCATACATGAAGAAAACGACCAGCAGTTTATATTTTATGAATAAAAGTGGCTGAATCCAGTTCCCCTGATTTGTTATATGAAAGACCAAATACCTGAGGGAATAAAGATGCTAGAAAAGAATAATTAATTAATAATTCTTCCACTTCTGATTTTTCCTCAATGATTTTTCTTTTCTATTAAAGAGTTACATTTCTAATATTCATATTCACATTCATTTTGTAATATAGCAAGCCACTGGTTTTATCATGTGACTTTTGTAAAAAAATTGGTATTTCGAATTCTTAAATATTTTGTCATCAGCACTGCAGTTATTTTTGCAGATTTGTGCTGCAAATAAATGTCCAATACATCAATCACCAATTACAAAGATGTTACTAATAAGATGTCTTTTATTTTCTTATTTTGCGCAGTGTATCTTCTTTGGCATGGTTCATGTCATATCAAGAGACCAGCTTTGTTACTATTGGTCAAAGAATTCTGGCTAATCCTCTGAGGTAGTACTATTGCATTATTATTGTGAGAATAGTGAAACTAATATTTAATGTATATTTAAATTAGAGAGATTTACTCCTTAGATACTGGGATTTGATTAGATGTGATTATGAGAGTTAATATTTGATTTTATTTTATGTGCATAGAATATTGAGGATTTCTGAACCCACAATTATTTATTTGGTAAGAAAGCAGATACAGGTCAGAATGTTACATTTCTAATGAATATGTCCACAGAAGGTTGGGAAACCCATGATTTAACATTTTAATTTACTTGTTGAGTGATGATTCTTGCTAGTTCTAGAAACAAGTACTGGCATTTTCCATGATAGTAGAATATACGATAGTATATTTTGTATTTCTTAACTACATATATAGAATGCTTATTTATCATTCCTTTCGTATCAATATCTTGTACAGGGTGAGGTTCCACTATGGCCATCCAGATGTATTTGATAGAGTTTTCCATATCACCAGGGGGGGAATTAGCAAAGCATCAAAAACAATTAACTTGAGCGAGGATGTTTTTGCTGGTAGGTTACTGTAACAGTAATATATTCTAATGAATTATGTGTTCCTAGCAAGTACATGTTTTCATCCTTATAAGAGAAAACTACATTTTACTTATTCATTGCAGGATTTAATTCTACTTTGCGAAGGGGATGCATTTCCTATCATGAATACTTGCAAGTTGGCAAAGGTCGTGATGTGGGCCTAAACCAGATCTCAAAATTCGAAGCCAAGGTGGCAAATGGAAACAGTGAGCAGACTATAAGCCGTGATGTATTCCGCCTTGGGCAACAATTCGATTTCTTTCGCATGCTATCATATTATTTCACCACCATTGGGTTTTACTTCAGTAATCTGGTAATGCCATCTAACAATCACCTATATATTTGTTGCAAATAATTAGTTATTTGAATTTAAGAGTTTTTCATTAGTCTAGTTTTTTCATTGGAAAAATAAAAAGTGAATTCACACTCCTGTTGGATTGATCAACAGATTTCAGTGATAGGAATATACATTTTCTCTACGGGCAGCTATACCTGGTGCTTAGTGGGTTGGAAAGAGCACTTATCATTGAAGCTCGAATCAAGAATGTACAATCCTTGGAAACAGCTCTCGCCTCTGAGTCATTTATACAGCTTGGGCTTCTAACAGGATTACCTATGGTGATGGAAATTGGCCTTGAGAAAGGTTTCTTCACAGCAGTGAAAGATTTTGTCCTCATGCAGTTGCAGCTGGCCGCTGTTTTCTTCACTTTCTCCCTTGGAACAAAGACCCATTATTATGGCCGAACAATCTTGCATGGGGGTGCAAAGTACAGGCCCACAGGGCGAAAAGTTGTTGTGTTCCATTCTAGCTTCACTGAAAATTACAGATTATATTCAAGAAGCCATTTTGTCAAGGGGTTTGAGTTAATGCTTCTGTTGATTGTTTATAATATGTTCAGGAAGTCTTACCAAAGTAGCATGGCATATGTGCTAATAACTTATGCCATTTGGTTCATGTCATTGACATGGTTGTGTGCACCTTTTCTTTTTAACCCTTCCGGATTCAGCTGGACCAAGACAGTTGAAGACTGGAAAGAATGGAATAAATGGATCAGGCAACAGGGTGGTATAGGAATACACCAGGATAAAAGTTGGCATTCATGGTGGGATGATGAGCAAGACCATCTTCGACAGTCTGGTCTCCGTTCCAGGATGATGGAAATACTGCTTTCTCTTCGATTTTTCATCTATCAGTATGGCCTGGTCTATCACCTCGACATCTCTCAACATAGCAAGAATTTTCTGGTTTATGTGCTTTCGTGGGTTGTAATTCTTGCAGTTTTCCTATTAGTGAAGGTAATCTCTGTTTATGATTCTTCTGGAATCATTTTACTATTGTTCGTCTATATCCAAGTATTTATGATAAGTTATGCATTATCAACAAAGTCTTATCGTGATTGACAAGTTATATTTAACGAACCAGCTCCAGTTACTAGGGAAAACATATTTTGTGACTGGCTTAGTTATTAATTTTCTGGAACAAGTATCCTAAACTAAATTAGCATATTTCTGTAGATTCTATTGTCCCGAGCACATTCTAAGAAGTTCTTGTTAGTGAAAAGATTGGGCCGTTAGAAGCATATCTTTTCATGTATCACAAGCATTCTCATGACACATCAGTGGTGAACAGGACATCACTTTGAATTTGACATGCGTTGACCTTTTTTTGTTTTGACCTATGCCAGTGAACTAAATTTTTGTTCATAGCAATCATTCATTTCTTTGATTCTATATCTTTCATGCTTATGTTTTCGTGGTAAATTCATCTTCAACTTCAATTTCTTCTATTGGCTTTCACCCTGGGTCCGTTGTTGTCATTAGCCTTGTTTTTATAATTGAAGGCTTGAAGCCATACAAGGTTCAGCCTGTTCTTTGGATGATATTATTGTTAACAAAGATCTCCAAGTGCGTTGTCTTTATCAGTTATAAGTTTCAGTTCACTGTAGGAATTCTTCTGGTGAAGAGGGAAAGGATTCAAATTCAAACCTGGGACTCAAAAAAATGAATCCAAACATGATGTAGTTTGCAGTACAATATAGCACCATGGCTGATGGATCACAATCTAGGGCAATTCTAACAGTTGCCTCTTCCATTTTTGCAACATAACTCTGTTAAATAACATGTCTTGACAATGATTTTAGAACATAACTTTGTATGATAACAGTGAGGGCTTTTATTAAGGAACCTTCTGCTTTTGGAATATGAACAATACTTCGTTAAATAATTTGTTTATGTTATAGTAAGTGCTGCTTTGTCACATGTTAATTACATGTTAACATCTATGCAGGCTGTGAACATGGGAAGGCAATTATTCAGTGCTAATTATCAGCTTGGATTCAGATTTTTCAAGGCGTTCCTGTTCATCGGTGTTCTTGCCATTATTATAACCCTTTCCATTATATGTGAACTGTCTCTTTTGGACTTATTTGTTTGCTGCTTGGCATTCCTGCCAACTGCCTGGGGCTTGATACTGGTAATTCTCCCTATTCCAAAATCTAGTACCCTGAAAACTCAAATCAATAATATCATTTAGCTGCCTAAATTGAATTGAGTCCTTTTAACACAAATTAGCTGATCTATACTTTGGTTGGTTCAGATTGCCCAAGCGGTGAGGCCCAAGATAGAACATACAGGCGTGTGGGACTTCGGTCGTGCACTTGCTAGAGCTTATGATTATGGAATGGGTGTAATTCTGTTTACTCCTATTGCAATTTTGGCTTGGCTGCCAATTATTAAAGCCTTTCATAATCGTTTCCTTTTCAATGAAGCATTCAAAAGGCACTTGCAGATCCAACCAATTATTGCAGGGAGAAAGAAGCAATCCAAATCTTGAAGAAGATGATGACGACTTTCATACTGATCTTGTACAGTCAACTGGTGCCTTACATTCTACAGGGAAGATTTTAGGAAGTATATATTCTATTCATTTTGAATTCTTGTAAGTATACGAAATCAAATGAAGAAAAGCATGCTTTTGGTTTTTCATTAAATGGTCGAATAAGTTGAAAGGAACTGGAATTACTGGTGAAAAGTAGCTTCATTGTAAAGCCATTTTTTCATTAATAATAATGGCGACACAAACTGTTATCTTAGGCTTGTCAACGAAAGTCAATGAAGCCTCAGTTTGAGGGTAACTCATCCATTTGACTTGTGCTTGCCCTTTAATTGTTTTATTTTTTCATGAAAAAATAAAATGAGTTGGGTTTTGAAAGCTATTAGAGTTAAGAGACAGCTCAGAGTAATTATACAAATATTTACGAATTAACTATCAACAAAGTGCTTATATCGATAGTAGGATTTGATTTCATGATCTTATTGATTATAGATTGAACTCATATTAATTGAGAAATGTGTATCTTGCGTGTGGCACAAAATTTGAGAAATGAGTTAATTTTATAAGAAATTATATAACAATTTTTTTGAAACCTCGCATTTATAAATTGTTACATTATTTTTTTCAAGAAAAAAGAAAAATGTATTTAGAAAAAAAAAGTGAATGATGTTGTGAGGTTTAGAAATCAATGCTCGTTACCTCAATGTACCTTGCCAGTGGGAAGCTGGAGGCTGCATTTTGAGCTCTCAATCACTTTCTCCAAGACATGCCATCATATTTCCAATTGCATCCTGGTGGCGGCTTGTATGGCATCCCAAGGGGCGTCACGCAGGTGCAGGGTGACGCCCTTCTGTTTCTCTCCTTTCCCCTGATTTGACTGTTCATTTTGTGTGCTTTTATCCAACACTACATAGCGCAACTTGCAATTCAATATTCATTCAATATTTACAGGGTTGGAATATTGATCTTCTAAATATTACCTCCACTTCGATATAATTAAATAAATATTACTTGTGCAACCTCTAACCAATGAGGTGAAGAAAATGTTCTCATTTCGAGACCCTCATTTGATGGAAAATTTCCGTTAAATCTGCTTACAAAGCCATGATTTTCAAAAAGATAAGCACCACTTTGATATATTGATTAAAATTTGAAAGTGGCCTACATATAAAAAAATAAAATACTTTTTATAGAAAGTTGCCTCAAATCGTCTTCAGTCCAATACATGCAAACATCTGAGAATGCTCTCTATCAACATCTTTGTCCATTTGGTTGTAACTCCCTTAATTCCTCGATTCATATTTTACGAGATTATGAAGAAGCCAAAGAAGTCTAGAAAAAATTAGTTAAACCTACGAGACTTAACACTTTCTTCTCCTTTAATGTGCAGAATTGGATAATCTGGAATGCAAAGAACGAAGTAGGTAGCTTAAAAATAGGAAGAACACCTTGGCAGAAGCATTTTGCACAAGCTTGCTGGAATATTTGAAAAGTTAAATGCAAAAAATTATACTCGACAGATGATATCCCTAATAGTGATATTGTCTTTTCTCCAGCACTTAACAGATAAATAATGACTTGAAGCTTTTATTCAAGATCAATTGCTTGGGCAAAAGCAACTCTACAGATGAAGGAAAATGGAGCCCACCTAAACTCGAATGGGTTAGACTTGACACTGACGATTCTGTCAACATTACTGATGCTACAGCTTGTGGAGGCACCATCAGAAATGATAATGGCACTTGGATTAAAGGTTTTTCAAGTTCCTTGAATATCAACCTAGCACAGCAGCTGAACTCATGGGAATATTTGAGGGACTTACAACTTTGCTGGAATATGAAACTATCAAGAATCAATATTTACTCTAATTCAATGGAGGCGTTGTCATTTATTAATCGTACCTACTCTAAGAGTCACCCATATTATGACATTATCAGAAGATTAGAGATCTTGTTATGAGAGATTAGATAGTCACCTTTGACTATGTCCATAGAGAAACTAATCGATGTGCTGATTCTTAGCTCACCGGCCTCCGTATGATACCTTTAATATTATGATTTTTGATGAGCCACTGCATGATTGTAGAAACATCATAGTTTTAGATATGACTAAATCTTAATCTTTTGCACAGTTTTACCGTGGCCTTATAATTCAAAAAAAAAATATTCATTCAATATTCTGTCTATTGCCTAACCAATTTACTCTCAATTGGTATTGGAATTTTTTTATTAAAATATACATTACATTATTAGTAAAAATAAATGCTATTATATTTTTTCAAACTATTTAAATTAAAATCTTATTGTTGTGTTTTAAATTAAAATTACTATGAATTTAATCATTAAATATTTTTCCTCTTTATCATGTTATTCATAAATAAAAACCATCAAATCAAGGAAATATAGGAAAAAAAGAGAGTCAAAAAAGGAGACACCTTACATAGGGAGGGGGTCATCTTTTTTTTTTTTTTTTCTTTTTTTCTCTACTTTTCCAATCTTTACCTTTTATTAATTTTATAATTAAAAAATTATTTAATAAAATGATATAAATAATGAAGATCGGAGAAATGAGGACAAAATGAGAGAAGGAGGAGAGACCCCTCACCGGACACCCTACGGCCCATCTTGCATGGATTACATGGCAATCCATGTTGTGTCTTATGTGACAATCTGATCTTATCCCATGTGGCATTCTACATGGCTCTCATGGATAATCCCTTAGAATATCGTCAAATCATATATGAATGTACTTTTATTAAATCTAACAAATAGTTATATTTCAAATGAGGTTTTTTCATATATAAATTGAAAATTAAGCACATATTAAATTGAAAAACATTACCTTATAATTTATTGGATGGTATGAGATTTTTAAATGAAGAGATGACAGTTAGATTTTAAAATATTAAATTAGTTATAATTAGATTCTCAATAAAATTTTTTACAAAATAAATTATAAATATCAATTCAAACAATTACAAAAATAAAATTTTTATTATAATTTAAAAATTATATTTAATATTTAAACACTTATTTATAATTAAAATTTTGAATTTGTAATTATTTAAATAAATTTTTTTAACTAATTTTTTTAAAAATTTTATTTACATTAAAAAATTTGAAATCCCACATACTTCTATATCTAAAATTTAGGGCAAAATCATCTTTTTCACCCTTTTATACACGCAATTTTAGTTAAGAATTTAGAATAACAAATATACAAAAGGTTAATTTCTTTTTATAGTAATATATCAAAATCAAATTTACAACAATTAATGAGTTATGTTATTTATAAATTATAAATACTGGGCTTGTTGGTTATATACTCCTCCATTAAAAATGTAAAATATTTTTTTAAAAAATTAAATGTTAAATAATGTAAGGTATTTTTAACCTTTTGAGGTGTAATTATTATTTTTTTTCAAAAGTGCTCCTATTAATAGTAACTTTATATTTATTATAAAGTGTTTAATAAGAATAAATATGAAAAGATAAGATTAATTTAAAAGTAGATAATTACTTTATCAGAGGTAAGATTTAATTAAAAATATTTTATATTTTTTAATAGAGTGAATATATTTTATTAAAATAGAAAAAAAATAAAAAAAGTGTCTCATTTTTAACTTTTTTATTGAAGGGTATCGTATATTCATATTCATATCACGTCATGTCTTATTAGAATTATCCTTTTTTTTTTTTTTCCCACGCCTGGACATTAAAGCAAGTCACCCTGTTTCCGGATTCCGATCCAGTGTGCTGGTTCGTTGGGAACGGGAGGTCTCCTTGTTTTGTTTTTGTTTTGGATAATGACATGTTGACTTTTGCGCTTATTTAATCAGAGATTCAGAGGGGCATAAATTATCATAAACAATTTTTTCTCCGTGATGTGTGAAAAGTACTCCCTCTAAAAAAATATAAAATAATTTTAATTAAATTTTATTTTTTAATAAAATAATTATTTATTTTTTAATTAATTTTATTTTTTTATATTTATAACTATTAAATATTCTACAATAAATATGAAATTATTCATTAATAAAAACATTTTAAAAAGATAATGATTACACTTTAAAAGATTAAAAATATATTATATTTTTTAACACTTAATTTCTTAAAAAATATTTTATATTTTTAAATGGAGGGAGTAATTATTTAAATACTTCTTACAATTCATTATCCAAATGTTAATTTTTTAAAAAGTATGTAAAAATATTAAATGAATAAACGAAGTTAGATAATGTGCAATAAAAAATTTAAAATAACGGAGCAATATGTTGGTAAAAAAATAAAAAAAAATGGTTGCATCAGTTTAATTGGAGTTATCTGTTGATGTTGATAATTTATCAACTTATAATAATTATTTATTGATAATTGTTAATGTGAATAATGAATATAATGATAATAGTTTTTATATTTTTTATATAATATATGATATTATTGAATTAGATGCTAGTTGGGTTCCGCAAGGCGGTAGCTTTCTTAAAAAGATAATAAAATTTTTAATTCTTTAAATTTATGTTAGTGAACAATATGGTCCTCAAATTTAAATTTTATCAATCTAATACTCTATATTTTGAAATATAAACTGACACTTAAATTATTTTGATATATAAAATATATTGATGACTAAACATATATATGTAATTTTTTTCCCCTCTTGAATAATTACAATTTTTTTTATTAGTATTACATCATTATCTATGCCAATAAATTTTAATATTACTAACTTATTTTCTGATCAAATAGATAATTAGAATAAATTTAAAAATAATAAAAACTAAATTTAAGAATCAAATTGATAAATTGATGCTTACCTAGGAGTAGAAACAAGCCAAAAGGCCTATTTAAACAAAAAGACTAGGTCACGGCTTACAGCTACCTATTTTAATAAACAAAGATGATCTATATTACTTTTGGTCCAAAATATAAACATTACCTCACAACTAATTTTGATTCAATTTTTTTAAAAAATTACTTATATTTTGAACTAGAATGATTGAGTATACTTAAAGCTAAGCTTGTAGACTTATCCAACCTCCTTGATTATATTTTTATATTATATATAATGTATAAATATATTTATGTAAATATAATATGTAACAGATAAAAATATAATTAATATGAACCGTGTTAATTTAGTTTACAATTTCATTTTTTTAAGTTGGGAATTAAACTAAAAAATAAAGAAAAATATATTTCATGCTATATTAATTAACTATTATCATAGATATAAGTCTGTATAATTTCCTCCCTCATATTAATATAAGTAAAATTTATGTATATATTATATTATATTTAATATTATTAAAATATTAAAATTGATAAATAAGCCTGCATTAGCCTTCCTAGCCGGTTTAAATTTAGGCCTGGCCTGATTGTTTAACAAAAAGACCTAAACTTAAGCTCATAAAGTCATAATTACATCTATTTATTCCTGGTCTAACGTGACCTATTTAACTAATGTTTATTACATCATATTTCCGTACTCTTAGTATGTTTTTTTAAATCTTTCACTGTACCCATCAAACCACCACTGTTGATCAATAATTAATAAATTTATATTAATATATATATATGTATATATATATTGTGTTCATCGCCCCTGTCGTCCAGGTCAAAAAAAAAAAAAAAAAAGGCTCCTGTCAGGCCTGCAAAGTCGTCCGGCAATCTCTAGTTGAATTACGATTTTTTGAGTACGGTATGACAGCACTGCCATTTCAAAACGACTTCCCTCCAATTATCTTCTTCCAAAGCGGAGTCAGCCAATGCAAATTTGATCGAAACCCACGTCCTTCTATGATTGCTTTTTGTTTTTTATGACCAGCAATTAGCAATACCCTGTTGCTTTATCTACGGTTTTTCACTCCTTTTTCGTTCAATGCAGCGTTTTCAGCTCATCAGAGTCTCTCTTCTTGCTTCGAAATCCTCCACCACTCTACCTCTGACCTCAATTTCTAGAGCAATTCCTGGAATTACAAGGCTCAGATCATCAATGGCTTCTTACTCGACTTTGTCTCAGTCATCTAAGCTCTTGTTCCGTCAGCTTTTCGAGAAAGAATCCTCAACCTACACTTATCTCCTCGCTGACGTTTTACACCCCACTAAACCGGCTGTGGTAAGTTCTTAATCATATAGGATTCTTTTATCTTGCTTATAGTCTCGTTCTGCATCAGTTTGTGTTGTAAATTGGGTTACTGGAGATTCTCAGAATTTTTTTCTGGAATTTATGTTGTTAAGGGAGTGGGGGTGGCTATTTTGGGCTGTATTATTGGGAATTTGTAGGCTTATTTGTTGTATAATTAATGGAGATTTTTGAATGTCAAGTTGATTGACCCAGTAGATACGACAGTGGATAGAGATTTATCCCTCATTCAAGAATTGGGATTAAAGCTTATATATGCCATGAACACCCATGTACATGCTGATCATGTTACAGGGACTGGCATCATAAAGGTGTGCTGATGCTGAATTTTTGATTTGTTCATTTAATTTCTCCATGTGATCTGCTGCTGGATTTATTTTGGCTAGAGTTTATTAACACTTTGTAATTGCTGGGTGGTTAAATTTTTAACCACTCATTTGTATAGAGCAAAGTTCCAGATGTAAAATCTATTATTTCAAGAGCCAGTGGTGCAACAGCTGATCTGTATGTAGAGCATGGTGACAAAATCAGTTTTGGTGATCTCTTTCTGGAGGTAGGATTTACAGCCTCCTTTCCTGGTTTGGTGTCTTTGTACAAAATAGACTTAGTAAATTTTTGAGATTCTTTGAAGAGAAAACCAGTAGGTGGATCTTTTTTGGAACTAACCTTGATGGTCTTTATTGTTTTTTTTTTTTTTAAAGGCTGGTTCATGTTTCATAAATCTATTAAAGAACTTCACAAAGCTGAATCGAAGTTTCTCCTTTCACATATTATGTTGAATGACAAATGATCAGCAAACAACCAGCTATGCAGCTCAATTTTTGGGGTGTAAATGCATTTTTAAAGAGAAGTATTCTAGTGACTGGAAATTATTGCAAATCACTTTCCCTTGATATTCATTATGCTAAGCTGGACATTTTTTTTCCATACATTGCATGGAGTATGAGGAATGTGTTGCCTTGTTCATGGCTGGTAAATAATGCAGGTTGTTGTAAATTTTATTTTTTATATATTGATATATTCACTAGGTTGGCCTTCTATTTACGAAATTTGAGTTATAGGCCATGCTGATCACAGTTTGTAAATAATGTTACTTAATAAAGATGTTATACTTTATATTCATATTGTTGTTGATATAAAATGATCGCTTTTTATTCTAATTTTGCTGTGGCAAAAGGCTCTTGTCTTCCTTTATACTAGGTTGTGGGTGACATGTAATCATATATTATACACTAATGTGTATTGTTTATTATTATCTTTGTTGCTGTAGGTTCGTGCTACTCCTGGCCATACAGTTGGTTGCGTTACCTATGTGACAGGAGATGCTTCTGATCAGCCTCAACCTAGGATGGCATTCACCGGAGATGCTCTGTTAATTCGCGGATGCGGAAGGACAGATTTTCAGGTACAAGCTATGATCAAGTTTTCTTGAAAGATATTTTCTTCTTCAATCCTTAAGCGATGAAGAATATTAACATCGTGTCCTTCAACTACGTTACTACATAGGGTGGAAGTTCAGAGCAGCTATACAAATCGGTGCATTCACAGGCAAGAGCTCGAGCTTTCATTAAGCAGACAAGTAGAAATGAGTCTGTATAATAAAATACGGTACTTCGTTTTCAATGAATTTGTGTATAATCTCATATTCAATCTTTTTGGAACCAGATTTTTACATTGCCCAAGGATACGTTACTCTATCCAGCTCATGACTACAAAGGATTCACTGTAAGGACTAAGGACTAAGGAGACCCTTACACTTTTCCATTACTTAATTTTTAGCAAGCTACTCAAACTTCTGGTTTCAGGTAAGCACTGTAGGGGAGGAGTTGCAATGCAATTCGCGCCTCACAAAGGATGAGGTAATTTTTTATGAATTGTTCATGTTATAATGAACTCAATCAACTAGTTGAAAGTGTTATGGGTGAATTATGAAGTAATATTCTCAAAGGGACTTTAACGGGAGACACATCCATGTGAATTATAATGCTTATTGTAATACAGTATTCCAGTTTACCGCAACCCTGTTGTGCCATGGTTAATGATGTTAATTTAAGGTAAAGTTCTTCAAAGTTATGATTCTTCTAGATGAGGAGGTTGAATTTAGTCTTCACTTTTTGGCAAAAATATGGAGTAATTCAGTGAGAAGACCCATTTGGTATACAGCATGGAAGGTCATAAATCTGACAAAAAGAAAGAAAATGACAGTAATAAAATGAAGCGTTAGGTTGGCGTTCTGCCACCCCGAGCACGTTCAAGAAGTGAAATGAAAGCAGTTAATTTGGTGATAGAAAATAACTCTCATGCTCATCCTTTAAAACACGAAGTAAAACATATGAAAATTAAATAACGATTACAAAGACATGACAGTTACTAGAAGATGCTATCTGGTTAAATAGGATGATGAGTTCTGAATGTTGATTTATATCCTTTTTTATTCTGATGAAACGTTCTTATGAGGTCATTAGAGTAGATCTAGTAATATTGATGAGAAAAGTATACACTAGTGACAGATAGAGAAAGAGGGTAACCAACAGGAGTTGAGTTTTTCAGAAATAGTTAGTTTCTCATAACGTGGCAAATCAAGGTTTGAATTACTACTGAAAGAGATACCTAAATTTAGTGTTCAATTGTACCTCAAACATAATTGCTTCTAATAGGAGAATACTTGTGAGCGGTTAAAAAAATGGAGAAAGAGAGTATAACACTGAAAATTCAATTATATTTTATTTTTGGTTTATGAAACATATGCACTTCTAACATGAAGCCTAGTCCTGTCTAATACATGGTTAAACACTTCTAGTAATATGTCTAGTCATGCTAGCATTGGTGTTTCTTAGGTTTTGGTTAGCTTCAATTCAAGCAACGTCTCAATACTGATAGTGTCTATGTTTCTTTTGCAGGAAACTTTCAAGAATATAATGGCAAGTACGTGCTATATAAATATTTTAAATTTTGTTTAAACTTATATCTGTGGATACTGCATAGTCCTAAAAGCATGCTTTTTTTATTCAAGTAAAGTACTAATGATACAGTTGGTCCTTGCAACAGATCTTAATCTGCCATATCCAAAACTGATTGACATGGCTGTCCCTGCAAATATGCTTTGTGGCATTCAATCAGAAGCAACCTGAGCATTTGGAAGCTTCATTTGGCTGTCTCCTAGGGAAGTATGGTAAATTATAAAACAAAAATAAAATGAATGTTGTGGATCTTGGAAATGTTTGATGCAGTCTGTAAAATTAAACTGCAAATATCTTATTTTAATGATTTTACTTATTTTTCTGTCATGATTAGTTAGCAGTGTTGAGGTTTCTTTCTTTCTTTCTGGGTCTTCTTTTCTGTTAGAAACTAAGTTTTAGAAATAATTGGTTGATCATGTAAATATTTACTCCTCTGGTCCTATTTATAGGGCAGAGAGAGAAGAAAGAATTTGGTCCTATTTATATAACACTTGTCAATTTTCAATATCTCTTTTTATATTTTTGCCTTTTTTAAACGCTTTGAATACAAATATCAATAATGAAATTTAAGAATATTTATTAGGGATAAATGTAAAAATTTGTTAAATTTTAAGACAAAGTTAATGGAGTTAAAGGTTTTTTTTTTTGTTCTAGTTAAACATATTGAAAGTGACTTATAAATAGGACTAAAAGGAGTAGTTCGGTTGGGAATTAATAATACTCCTCCTGTTGTTCTTATAAAGCCCTTATTTTTGGTTTTTAATACAAAACTTTGTCTAACATATTAATTTTCCAGCCAAATCTCATTTGCTTTAATATTTTTTAACTAATTAAACTATCTATTTTAATTAATGAACTTTATTGAAAGTAGTTTTAACATTTTAGAAGTATTAACTAATTTTAATTGAATTCCAGCTAAGGTGCAAATTAATGCTGATAAAGAACTAAAATATTTCAAAATGCCACCTAAGGGTCTTTAAATTATTATAATTTTAAAGTAAATTACTCAAATATTTGTCAATATTTTATGATCAATTTTAGAAATTCATTTACAAATCATTTTTTAGTCTGTTGTAAATAGTTGTTAAATCCTTGCAATTTAACAAATGAGCAAACATGCACATTTTTTCAATGTTTATGTTAATTTTTTATTTGAAAAGTAAATTGCAAATTATTTATAGCTAGTTTTAATTTGTGAAAGATAGATATTGTGTCTCTAAAATTTAATGAACAAAATTAAGCTTTTTCAATCTAAAAATTAAAGCTAATAATAGAATTATTTGCAATTGATCTTCCAAAATTTAATATGAGATGTACATGGTAAAAAAAATTGTTAGTTCATTCAACAAGTTGCGGGGCTTTGACACATTTTTTTTAATATATATTGAAGACTAACTAATGAGTTCAACCTTCAAAATTTAAAATGGAACACTAAAAATAAAGGCTTGTTAATTCATTCATTAAGTTAGAGATTTGACATTTATTTTTTGAAATTTACATCATGACTATAAAATGATTTGTGATTGAGTTTTCCGGATTTTTCTTTTTATCAACGAGTTTTCAGGATTTATTTGGTTGAAGAATTTGCAACTCATTTTGTTAAAATTTAATATGAAACACAGCCAAAAAAAAAAAAAACTTTGACAAGGCTGTTTAAGTAGATTACCTTGATCCTTTTTTGGCATTAATTTGCTTTTTTTGTCTAAAATCCAAAAATTTTTTTATCATTTATATTGCCCCAAAAAACATAATGCAAACACGGAGAAAGAATATGAAAACTAAAAGAAAAAATATATAATTTTTAGTCCTTATAGTTTTATTGAGTTTTATTTTTAATTCCTATAATTTTTTTAATATTTTTAATTTTTATAATTTTAAAAAGATTGGGTGACTTTTATTTTTTAAATTCTTATTATTTTTCATTTTTCAGTGGTTTGTTTTAGTCTTTACAGGGCCTGAAAGCACTGAAAAACTGCAAGGATTAAAAGTAAAATTTGATAAAACTATAAAAATTAAAATTATATTTCTCCAAACTGAAAAGTAAAGTGCTAAAAATATATGCTTACTTAAAAAAAATAGCAAAATAATTAATTTATTTGGCCAACCTTTTTAGCATGTCAATGAGCATCATAGATGAAAAGAATGAACCGGTAGCGGTTATCTTATTAGACGTCCCAATTATTGAAAATGTAATTTATGTTAGCCAGAGTTTTGATCAACTACGGTTAAGGTGCTCATAATTTTTTCATTATGGAATCAATTCAGGAAATTATAATTAGCTTTGGTAAAAAATATTAGTACCCCATTATTTTCAGGGATATTGATTCAAATTGACCATAATTTTAAAGGATTTTTAATATAAAAAGTTATGGGGATCTGAATTTAAATTGAAAAAAACTGTGGGGTCAAAGAAATATTTTTTCCTAGAAAGTTTTGTTTTTATGTACTTTTTGAATAAAATTTTAAATTTATTCGATTGATATATTATGAAGAATATATTTAGTATATTTTTCATATTTGTTTTATTTTCATGTATGCAATTATTATTAATATTTTTATTACTATTACTGCTACTATAAAATATCAATAATAATTACGTTTATTAAAATAATAAGTTCGGTAGCGCCATTCTTAAGCAATCAAATATTATTAATTACACTTAAAAAAAAAAAAAACCCAGCGCGCCACTCTTACGCAATCTCTTGTCGTAACGGTTATTTCAAAGCGCCGACCTTCAGGATGCGGGTTTGCCTCATGATTCCTGTCTCTGAGATGTTCTCGTTTTTCTCAGTTCTCACAGTTGTCTGTTGATGCGGCTAATAAACATGCCGGCGGTCACCCTGCTTCGTTTATTGGTGATGCTGTTGAGATCCCCGGGATTCATTTGCCGATACCCAGATGTTCGATCCCTCCTCTGCTTCTCGTTCCAGGGAATTTGTTCGAGAAAAATATTCATGGAGGACAGTTGATCCGAAGCTGACCAAAGATTTTCATCAACACGTTTGGAAAATAGTTCCTGAGTTGCCTTCTGTGCATGCGATTGGCCCTTCAATGCCTTGTGAGTTTGAGAAGGTAAGCCTAAACTACTATACATTTGTCAAACCTTATCTTCGAATTCTCAAATATATCTCCTCTTTGAAGTTAAGAATTATAATTCTTATAAGGTTAATATGGGCTTGGAGATAGTGACCGTAGTATCCTGCCTTTACCCTGAAGAACCCTTTTTTTGGGGGGGGGGGGTGGGAGGATTTGGCATTGGCATGTACTTGAGTATAAGTGTATAACCGAAGCCCTTAATTTCTTCGTATGATTATGCGCTTTATTTTTATACTTGATATCCATTAAATATATTAAACTTCAGTGATAATTGCATCTTTCTGTGTCCGTTAGTTTGTTAAAGAATTCTAAAATTCAATTTCCTATTTATTAATTACTTTAGCTAGTAATTACTATATGGGATTATAGAGGATTCATTTTTATCAAATCAATTACACAACTATTAATGGCTTTAGGAATTTTATACTTCCAGATTGTAACCTTGCTTGAGTTTGTTCCTTCATATGCAAAAGTATCTTTATTTCAGCAACCAATTGAGGAAGATAGTAATGAGGAGCTGGAATATGCTGACAGTACTGGTGGTATTGTTAACTTTTCTTGAAACTTTTGACTTCTGACTATTTTGAATTCTTAACTTGTGATATAAATTTGGAAATTTTTTGATGGCTATATATCCTTTAACTTACTTTACAAATGTGGAAATATTTTAATTGTTTTGGATATTTTAAATTTGATTGCAAATATGAAAATGTTATGACTAATATGGATTTTTTATCTAATATTTTGATGGCTCCTATACATATATGAGAATTTTCTCATTGTTTTGGATTCTTTAAATTCAATTACAAATGTGGGATGTTTTGAATTTTTTGGATCTTTTAATTCGATTTTGATGGCTTCTATAAAAATGTGGGAATGCTCTAACTGTTTTGGATATTTTAACTTTGATTACAAATATGAGAATGTTCTAACCTTTTAAGTTTTGATACAAATATGGGAATGTTCTAACCATTTCGGATCCTTTAACTTGTGGTACAATTGTGGGAATGTTTTGGCCATTATGGATCCATTAACTTGTAATACGAATATGAGAATGTTCTGACTGTTTTTAATCATTCAATGTGGAATGTTGAATTACAAATTTGTGATTTTCTTTATTGTTTTGAATCCTTCATCTTTTATTACAAATTTGAAAACGTTTTGACCATTTTGGATATTTTTACTTGAAATGCAAATTTTAGAATATGTTGACCATTTTGGGACCCTTCAATTAATTACAAATGTGGGATTGTTCTTTATCATTTTGGATCCTTTAACTTGGACTAAAAATTTGAGAATGTTCTGACCGTTTTGGATCCTTTGACTTTAATTGTAAATGTGAGAATGTTCTGATTGTTTTGGATTCTTTAACTTCAACGACAAATGTGGGAATGTTCCGACTATTTTGGATCTTTTAAATTGTGATACAAATGTAGGAGTGTTCTAACCGTTTTGGATCCTTAACTTGTGATACAAATGTGGGAATGTTTTGACTATTTTGGACCTTTTAACTTGGCTTACAAATGTGGGAATGTTTTGATCATTTTGGATACTTTAACTTGTGTCACAATTGTGGGAATGCTTTGACCATTATAAATTATTTAACTTGTGATTCAAGTGCAGGAATGTTCTGACCGTTTTGAATCCTTAAATGTGAGAAAGCTGAATTACAAAATTTTTGAATTTTTTATTGTTTTGAATCCCTCATCTTCAATTACAAATGTGAAAATGTTTGGACCATTTTGGATTTTTTTACTTGAAATACAAATTTGAGAATATTTGACCGTTTTCAATCCTTTCAATTATTTGCAAATGAGGATTGTTCTTTATTGTTTTGGATCCTTTAACTTGAATTATAAATGTGAGAATATTCTGA